>NC_084894.1:15373115-15695615 GCF_958979055.1 Alnus glutinosa | reverse complement strand
TTCTTCTAGAAACATTTATGTATAAGAAACAAAAATTATTAATGAAGGAAGAATATCACAAAAAGTAATCATGACAAGAAGGAAAAATCAATAAAGCAAGTGTGAACGTAGAAAGTGGATAAAAGATATTTTGGTTTTATAGACAGAAACTTTGACTTGACCGGAATTAAGTCAAAACGAACTCCAAATGAGATGAACCAAAAAGAGAAAATGTTTGTCTTGAAATCCTCTATCTACCCTCAAAATTTCACGTCAATGGGAGTAGGTTTGACCATCAAAATAATTCTCGGAGTAGGCTGCCCTCTAGTTGGACAAAAATTCTAAAATCCAAATTTGCAAGACATTATCCAATAAGCTAATTCTTTTATTACATTTTGGACCTTAATACCCCTACTTTCCTCCTATAAATAAGCATGCAAGGGTCTTAGTCTTTCCACACAAATCATAGACAACTTTCAATAAAGCTTTTGCTTTGGTTTTCTCTCCTTTTTTTCTATCCTTCTACCACACAACCACTTTGGTGTTCTTGAAGTTATTTTTCTCTCCAAATCAAATTGGTAAGTAAATCTTGACACCTCTTCCTTACTATTTGATTTCATTACTTGTGTATCATTACTACGAAGTTGGTTTAATCCCCCATATTTATTTTATCATTTATTGCATTACTACGGAGTTGGTTTGATCCCTCGTATTTATTTTATCATTTATTGCATTACTACGGAGTTGGTTTGATCCCCCGTATTTATTTTATCATTTATTGCATTACTACGGAGTTGGTTTGATCCCCTGCATTTATTTTATCATTACTACAGAGTTAGTTTAATCCCCCGTATTTATTTTATAATTTATTGTATTCCTATAAAGTGGCTATGCCGCTAATTTCCCTATCCATTTGCATATTTATTTTATAATTTATTGTATTCCTACAAAGTGGCAATGCCTCTAATTTCCCTATTCCTTCATATATTTATTTTATCATTTATTGTATTCCTACAAAGTGGCTATGCCGCTAATTTCTCTATCCCTTTGCATATTTATTTTATAATTTATTGTATTCCTACAAAGTGGCTATGTCGCTAATTTCCCTATTCCTTCGTATATTTATTTTATCATTTATTGTATTCCTACAAAGTGGCTATGCCGCTAATTTCCCTATCCCTTTACATAAAAATATTATCCTGTTAGGATTCATGTTTAAGTGTTATGTTACCAAGAGCATTATGTTGTGTTTCGGTGCTTAAACATGAAACGTTGTAATATTTTCTCATGAATCGTTGTGGGATTCATGTTGAAGTAATTACCTTTTAATTGATAACTAAAAACGATGAGTAAAGTGATGTAAAAATATACACATTTTTAATATTGGAAAAAGGACTGATGTATATATCATCTTCTTTGTATAATTGTTACAGAAAAGGAGCTAAGAAACTACACCAAGGAGAGTAAGTATGGATGTACTTACTGAGGAATGATTCTATGTTTCATTAGGACTGTGTGGTGTTTGTTTATTGCATGTGGTTGTTCATGCATTGCATGTTGTGTAAAATTAATATAACGGCTGATGAGATAGCCATCAACAAGTTGATGTAGTAGCAAGTGGAAGGAAGGCTAGTCAGTGGATCCAGGGGGTTCATAGTGACCTAGGGTGAGTCCAAAGTCCTAATATATAACTAATGCTGGGACCGGTAGGATTCCAGTGCAAATAGGTAAGACTTTAAGTGTGAGGCAAAGGACATGAACGGGTTTGGATACCTAAGAACGAGAGGTCTGAAGAAAGATGATCATAAAACACCTAACTAAATTGTTACTACGATGCACATTCATACAACCTTTGCATTTGTATTATTTATGAACTGTTATTAATATGATGGTAACTTAGATATGAATATGGATGACTCACCTGTTTGTCTATGTAAATATGATGACGTCATATTTGCATGTTATTGATGCAGATCTGGAGAACGAAGGCATGAACCCATATGCCAGTTTTTATGGTTTTTGAAACCATCAACGAACTATTATGTGCTAGTTTAGAAATTACTAGTTGTGCTTATGTGTGATTTGTTTTATGGCATTTAAATATTTATAACGATGTCATGTTTGGCATGTTTTATGTTTTATGCTTATGTGCCGTCTGTGGCACTAATTTTGATGCACCTAGTGTGCATATGGCATGTAGATAAACCGAAGTAACTTTTAATAAACACATCGAGGTATTTCAGTCAGCTCTAATGTGTTATGCTATCAATTCCTAAGTCTTTAGAAGAAAAAAAATATATATATTCCGCTGCGAGAGTTTATCTCTGATGTAGTAATGTCACGTGGAAACCGGAGGTTTCTGCTTACGAATTTGCAGGCTCAAATTCGGGGCGTTACACTTTGCATTTGTATTCTTTATGAACTGTTATTAATTTGATGATAACTTTGTTATGAAAATAGATAACTCACTTGTTTCTCTATGTAAATATGATGACATCATATTTACATAGTTACTGATGCAGATCAGGAGGATGAAGGCATGGACCCATATGCCGATTTTGATGGTTTTTGAAACCATTTTCGAACTATTATGTGCTAGCTTACAAATAGCTAGTTATATTTTATGACATGTAAATATTTATAACGATGTCATGTTTTATGTTATATGCTTATATGTCGTCTGTGGCATTAATTTTGATACACCTAGCGTGCATATGGCTTGTAAAGATAAACCTAAGTAACTTTTAATAAATGTATCGAGATATTTCAGTCAGCTTCAATGTGTTATGCTATCAATTCCTAAGACTTTCGAAAAAAAATATATTCCGCGGTGAGAGTTTATCTCTGATGTAGTAATGTCACATGGAAATTGGAGGTTTCTGCTTATGAATTTGCTGGCTCAAATTCGAGGCGCTACAGTATGGTATCAAAGCGGTTCGCTCAGGTGACCATCGGAATTGACCTACCTAGAAACTAGAGCATAACCAAGAGCTACTCGTAATAAAAGAATTTATAAACCACATGAAAGATTTTGTTTGAAGAACGTAGTGTTGAGTCGGAGTAACAGTAAAATCTCCATTAAGTAAATGAATAATTTTAAAACTGTAGAAGCGTCAGTTTTGTTTACTAAGCTATGTACCCTAAGTAAAATAAAAAACTGTGTAATATCTCTTTGTAAGAATTAGAGAATGGTAGGCTTATGAAGCTAATCAATATGTATCTATGTGATTAAATGTTTTGTGTAGCCTTAGCACAATTTATGGCCGAAACTACTAGGTAGTTTGTCGAAGTATTGGCAAGAACTCCACAGCCAGTCAGCTGATTTGAACAGGGAGGCTGCTCTATGCGCAATTTTGCTAGCCAGCAATTTCGCCTATCTGATGGAATGCAGGGACTGTTAGTAGCTGAAGCTTGGATTACAGATATCCAACTATTGCATGAGACAATTGTTTGTATCGACGAGCAAAAGGTTAGGTGCATAGGACTAAGGATAACTGATGAAGCTGCAAGATGGTGGAAGTCTAAGAAAGAACTCTTACAAATAGAGTTGGGACATAGGGCTGTTATCCCTTTTGATAGGTTTGTAGAAGAATTCAATTGGTGCTTCATTTCGAGGGCACAAAGGCAGATGCGAGCCATCGAATTCTAAAATCTAGTACAAGGCACTATAACGGTAGAACAATATTCCTGTAGGTTTATTGAACTAGCAAGGTTTGGCCTCAACTTAATCCCTGATGAAGAATCAAAGGCGGAACGTTTCAAAAATGGCCTTAATTCTTGTATTAAGGAGAGAGTCATATGTCACGAGATCAGAAACTTTGTCAAACTAGTCGATATAGCATCGGTTGCCGAAAGGGGAATGCGCGAATCATCCGTCGCTTACGAACTAAAGAGGTGAGCAACATCGCAGGTGACATACCCATCAAAACGACCTACACTTAGTACTGGAAGCAGGCCCGTTGAGAAGAGGAATTTCCCTCCCACAACAGGAAACCAAGCGCCTATATTCCATAAGTGCAGGAAGGTGCATGCGGGAGAATGCAATGCAAATGAACCAAACTGCTTCAGGTGTGGTCAATTTGGCCACTTCAAGAGGAATTGTCCACTACATGCCCCAGGAGGATCCCGACCCCCAGGAAAGAACTTCCCACCAAGGCGACCTGCCCAAGCAAGGATGTATACTTTAACTCCGGTTGAATTAGACGAAGAAGAAGAAAAAGGTGATAACGATGTTGTGACAGGTACCATCTTTTTGTTTCGTATCCTTGCATGTACTCTTTTTGATTCAAGAGCTACACATTCATTCATTTCTGAAACATGAAAATTGACTTCTAATATAAAGCAAGTGTGTGTGTGCACAATGTGTTAACAAAATAATGCGGAAATAAATAAGACAAGATTTTTGTTAACGAAGTGGAAACTCAAGACGTGAAAAACCACTCCAGGGCAGCCAAACCCAGGATATCCACTATTCAGAAGACAAGACTAGATATAAAGTAGTAACACTCACATACCCCTAATGCAGTGGTCGTACCTTGCTCTCTAACGTATAACCCAACACGAATGCCTCTCAACCAGGTCTCCTACCTGAAGTGGTCTTCAATGGAATCCTTTACCTTAGGGCCAACCCCTAAGATAGACTTCAGTATATGCACAGCAACAGCTCAACTTAGCTCAATAACCTCACAATATAGCTCTCTAAGCACTAACGGAATTCAATACGGAATTCTTGCTATTCTCAAGCCAATGGGCCTCTATTTATAGGCAGACAGTTCAAATGAGCGTCTGGCTTGATAAAACTGGGCGCCATCCGGACGGTGGTCATAGGCCGTTCGGACGGACAACTGTGCAACCGAAATTCAAAAAAATTTGCTGAAAATCTTTCCTGTTTGAGAGCCGCGTCCGGACGGTGTTGCCCTGTCGTCCGGACAGTCACACGTTCGTTGCAAGTAATTTCCATACATAGGCTTCGCGAGTCCGGATGGGGAGGATGGTCGTCTAGACGGTTGATCTGATGCACGCAATTTTCATATCAGATGCTCGCGCGTCCGGACGTCTGGATTTGAATTGCGATACTTGCCTTATGGATGAGCTCGTCTGGACGACGTGGATGCCCATCCGGACGGTTGCAGCAATCTTCCTATATCTGTGTTTGGAAAGAAATCCTGAAGCTTGATCAAACACTAAGAGTTGTCCGGATGGGCTGCTGAATCTTCCGGACGGATGCAAGCTGGAGCAATTTGAAGCTTCTCGACACAAAGGAAGGTCCGGACGGGAATCCACGTCATTCGGACGGATGATGCTTTAGTCTGATGTGCGTCCGGAGAGTATGGCACATCGTCCGGACAATATGACATGTTGTTTGAACGGCTGGCAGGGAACCGAATTTTCTGACTTGCAAACTGTGCAGAATCTTTTGGAAACACTTATGAATAGCAGAATCCCTGTTAAAAAGCATGATTACAATGAAGTGATTTTGTCCAATAGAATTGGGCCAATTACAAACAACAAACATCACAAAGGGACAAAAATCACTTGACCGGTTAAATACACACCTTCGGGGAGCCTTGGATAGTGCATGAAGTCATCTCATGAGGGAAGCAGCTATCAATCATAACAATTAAGCAGCTTTCATATGTTCTCAACCATATGAAAGAATAATTCATCAATGCATAATGACCTAACAACAAACAAAAAAAAATACATGAGATAGCTGACATACCTTTGAAGGAACCATCCTGCTACAAAACTCACAATTTATATATATATATATAAACATCATTCTATCAGAGGACAAGACAAAAATCTCATCCTAGCATGGAAAAGCATGTCTAGGACATGTCACAATCACCAATGGCTTTCCGAAGGGACTCAAACCTGCTACCATTTAGAGGTTTGGTAAGAATGTCAGCCAAATGGTTTTCAGTGGGGATGAAAGAGAGAGATACTACCTCAGATTCCACAAGATCACGCAAAAAGTGATGTTTGATGTCGATGTGCTTGGCCCGAGAGTGCTGAATGGGATTCTTGGAGATGTTGATAGCACTAGTATTATCACAGTTGATAATCATGGTATCTTGAGAGAATCCGTAGTCGCCTAGCAGTGTCTTCATCCACAGTAATTGGGTACAACAGCCACCCGCAACAATATATTCAGCCTCAGTAATGGAGAGAGATATAAAGGTTTGTTTCTTACTCATCCAAGGGACAAGATTGTTCCCCACATAGAAACATCGTCCTTAGGTGCTCTTTCTATCATCAACATTTCCAGCCCAATCTGCATCAGAGTATCCTGGAACAAAAAGATTTGTTTTTCTGGAATACCATATGCCATAAAGAAGAGTATCATTTACGTACCTGATGATACGCTTGACTGCAGTGAGGTGAGATTACTTAGGATTTGCCTGAAAGCGAGTACAAACTCCCACACTGAAGGCAATGTCTGGTCGGCTGGCTGTAAGATATATGAGACTCCCTATCATACTCCTGTAAAGAGATGGATCAACTGGTTTCCCTGCAAGATCACTTCCAATCTTGACACTGGTGCTCATGGGAGTTCAAGCACGACTCTTCCCATCCAGACCAAAACGTTTCACCAGATCATTTGTATACTTGGATTGGGAGATGAAGATGCCTTCAGCAGTTTGCTTGACTTGAAGACCAAGAAAGTAGTTTAGCTCACCAATCATGCTCATCTCAAATTCTTGCTTCATCTTTTCAGAAAACTCATGGGCAAGAGAGTCTAAAGTAGCTCCAAAGATAATGGCATCAATATAGATTTGAGCAATGAGTTTGTGAATACCTTGATTTCTTATAAACAAGGTTCGATCAGCTTGTTCCCTTGTAAATCACTTAGTTAAGAGATAAGTGGTGAGACGCTCATACCATGCCCGAGGAGCTTACTTAAGCCCATATAAAGCCTTTTTCAGTTTGTACACATGATGGGGATGATGAGGATCCTGAAATCCTTTCGGCTGTTCTACATAAACCTTTTCTTGAAGAACACCATTCATAAATGCACTCTTTACATCCATCTGATACAACTTGAAACCAAGATGACAAGCAATGGAGAGAAGAATTCTGATTGATTCTAACCTGGCAACTAGGGCAAAGGTTTCATCAAAGTCTACACCCTCTATCTGAGTATATCCCTGGGCAACAAGACGGGCTTTATTCAGGACCACAGTACCATGCTCATCAGTTTTGTTCTTGAAGATCCACTTGGTACCAATGATATTCTATTATGCAGGATGGAACGATGGTCCAAACATCATTTCTGGGGAATTGATGGAGCTCTGTTTCTTAGCCTACGCCCTTCATCAACGGTCCAAAGAAGTTGCTAAGGAGGATGATTGAGCTTCACCCATGACTGCTTGGGAGGATTTGCAGGAGTATCCTCATCTTCGGAAGCACTGGAAATTGTATCCGAAATTGTGGGAGAGGAAGGAGGTTCATCCAGAGACACACTTGGACAAGCCTAGGGGTGTAAACGAGCTGAGCTATTCGCGAGCTTACCTGAGATCGATTCGAATAAGCTCGACTCGTGCTCGAATCGATTATTAAATGAGCTACTCGTGAACACGAAAATCAAACTCGATTATTAAATGATACAAACTCGTATAAACTCTGCTCGACTCGACTAAAGCTCGAGAACTCACTAGTATAACGATCGAATCGTTTATTAAGGCTCGACTCGTGTATATATATATATATATATATATATATATATATATATATATATATATATTAAGTAAGCATAAATTAAGTAACAAATAACCACAGTTATTAGTCAGTATATATTAATTGGTTATATGTATATAAAATAGTAAAAGTGAATAATATCAATAATTAATTGTTAGTCATATGATATAATGATAATCCAGATACTTAATCATATTATTCATGTAATACAATAAGATTATAGTTTATAGGACTATATGATCATATAATAATATAACATTGTACCATATAACATGTAAATATAAAATATGCAATCACTTTATTATATGTTATGAGTATTATCATTAAATATTTAATAATCATTACATACGGATTGTTAAATCATGTTAATATGTTAAATATACAATCATATGATAATACTTAGATCATATGATCATATAATATGTTTGGGAGCAAATTAAAGGTAATGTATGATTTCTTATTTAATGATTTATGCACATTAGTTTGTGTTATTATTTAACCTCCCTTGACATTTTTACCAAGTACATAGAACTTGTGTAACTAATGCAAGGGAGTTAAAATTAACATAATTTTTTTTGTTTTAGTGTGTTCCCAACAGGTTTTATTTGGGAGCATACAAAGGAATTAAACATTATTATTATAATTTCCAATCACACTTGTAATTGTAATTTCTTTTATTTATGTTTGTATTTGTTTAAATGTAATTTTATTTTATCTCTTTAGTTGTAAATTTGTACTTTAGAATTGTAATTTCTTATATTTTTATTTGTATTTGTTTAAATGTAATTTTATTTTATTTCTATAGTTGTAATTGTATTCAGATTTTAGATTCATTGGCAACTTCCCTTCATGTAAAATCCTAATACATGCAAGTTGCACATTATTTGAAATTTTGTGGTTTAATTTTTTTTTTTTTTTTATGCTAAAGTTAATAAATTTGAATTGTGATACGGGCCGAGCTCGAGCCGAGTACTCGAGCTCGGGATCGACCAAAATGACTGAGCTCAAGCTCGAGCTCGGACAATATTTTTTCCTACACGAGCCGATCTCGCACAAGATTTTTCAGCTCTTGTCGAGATCGAGCTCGAGCTCAAGCTTTACTGTTACTTAAACGAGCCGAGCTCGAACAGGCAATACCCGCTCGGGATCAGCTCGTTTACACGCCTAGAGAAGCCTTGACATTGTCAGTTGAAGTTACTAACGGATCAACAGAATCGAGCTGATTTTCCTCCTCGCTGCTTGGTCTCTCAACTTCTTCATCATCAATAACAACATTTATAGGTTCCATCACAGTCTCTGTTCTTTTATTGAAAACTCTATAAGCACGACTGTTTGTGGAATATCCCAAGAATATACATTCATCACTCTTGGGATCAAATTTCCCAAGATTCTCCCTGTCACGAAGGATATAGCATTTACTTCCAAAAGTTCGGAAGTACTTCACTGTGGGCTTTTTACCTTGCCAAATCTTATAGAGAGTCTCGTTAGTTTCGGGCCTTAGGTAGACTCTGTTGATAATATGACATGCAGTGTTAACTTCTCCCCAAAAGTGTTGAGCGAGATTCTTTGAGAGGAGTGATATGAACGGTATGGCATGTCATCCGGATGGCTGACAGGGAATCGAATTTTCTGACTTGCAAACTATGCAGAATCTTCTGGAAACACTTTTGAATAGCGGAATCCTTGTTAAAAAGCATCATTACAATGAAGTGATTTTGTCCAACAAAATGCGGCCAATTACAAACCAAGAAAATCTTACGATCAAAACCCATGGAGGAAAGAAAGTCCTATGTAATAAAATGGTAGAGAACTATCTAATCTATATAAAAGAAAGGAACCTACCCATAAATCTATCAGTGTTTAAATCTCTAGGATATGATGTAATCCTAGGCATGGACTGGTTCTCAAAGTATTATGCGAGTATAAATTGTAGAGTGAAGGTAGTTGTTTCTCAATTACCAGGTGTTGAAAGTTTTAAATTCAACGGATTTTGTATGCGAGCTACAAGGAATATACGACAAGGAGCATCAGCATTCTTAGCATATGTGACGGAGAAACTAGAGGCTGAGCGTAAGTTGGAAGATATTCCAGTGGCATGCGATTACCCATACGTGTTTGCCGAGGTTGCGACAGGATTGAGTTTACCATTGACTTGATCCCAGCACAAAGCACCTTATTGTATGGTGCCTGCTAAGTTGAAAGAGTTGAAGGAACAACTCCAAGAACTTTTGGACAGAGGATTCATACGCCCAAGCGTATCACCGTGGTGAGCTGAACCGCGTTACCATAAAGAATAAATATCCTATACCAAGGATTGATGACCTATTCGACCAAATGAAGGAAGCCAAGGTATTCTCAAAAATCGACCTTCAATCGGGATACCATCAACTTAAGGTAAAGGAAGAAGATGTGCAAAAGATTGCAATCCTTTTGGGGTGACTAACGTACCGTCGGTATTTATGGATCTAATGAATCATGTTTTCCATATGTACCTCGATTCGTTCGTAGTAGTGTTTATCGTTGATATTTTAATTTACTCGACTAATCATCAAGAGCACAGGAAGCATCTAAAAGTAGTACAAAACGTTCTAAGGGAAAAGCAATTATTTGCGAAACTCAAGAAGTGCGAATTTTGGATGGAGAAAGTTTCATTTTTAGGGCACGTTATCTCAAAAGATGGAGTACCAGTCGATCCTAGCAAAATCGAGGCTATCGTCAATTGGCAGCGGCCAACCAACGTCCGTGAAATCCACAGCTTTCTTGGATTGGCAAGTTACTGCCGAAGGTTCGTAGAAGGTTTTTCCAACCTTTCTAGCCCTTTGACAACTCTCACTAAGAAGAATGTTCATTTTCAATGGAACCTATCCTTGTACGACCAAGAGAGTCTAAGAAGTTTGTAGTTTTTAGTGATGCATCTCTTAAAGGACTAGGGTGCGTGCTTATGCAACAAGATAAAGTTATAGCTTACGCCTCTAGACAGTTGAAGGATCATGAGAGAAGCTATCCTACTCTTGACCTTGAATTGGCTGCTATGGTATTTGCTTTAAAAATCTGGAGACATTATCTTTTTCGTGAGAAGGAAGAAATTTATACTGATCATCAAAGTTTAAAACATATCTTCTCTCAAAAAGAATTGAATATGAGGCAACATAGGTGGTTAGAATTGTTAAAAGACTACTACTGCTATATTCTATACCATCCAGGGAAAGCAAATGTAGTTGCAGACGCTTTGAGTCGGAAATCGCAGGCTGCATCCACAAACTCAACGCCTACCCCTTAATCAACTCGTCAAGCAATTGGGAATGATCCGGCTAGATGTGGCACCAAGCGTGAAGGATGCCGTCCTAGTAGCTCTTATTATCCGTTCGTTAACTGCTGACAGAATTAAGATTGCTCAGGAGAATGACCTAGGGTTGCAACAACTGATGGAGAAGGTGAGCCAGGGAAAAGCTCCTGGTTTCCATTTCACTAACGATGATCTTTTTAGAACAAGTGATGTTAGGGTGGTCATACCTAATAATGCAGAATTGAGAAGGGACATACTCAATGAAGCATATAAGACAAGATATATCGCACATCCGGGAAGCACGAAAATGTACTTGGATTTGAAAAAGGGAAAAGATATACCGCACATCCGACATATGTCTGTCCCATTTTAATGACGGAGGTCGTTGGTCCAGTCCCCTATAGAGTTGAATTACCATTAACCTAGATGGTGTACACAACGTATTCCACGTTACGAAAATACGTGAACACCCATTACATGTAATTGACTTTGACCCTTTACAAGTTCAAGCTGATTTGAAATATGAAGAGAAGCCAATACAAATCTTGGATTGGAAAGTACAACAACTGAGGACAAAGGCAATACCACTAGTAAAAGTTCTATGGCAAAACCATGATGTAGATGAAGCTTCTTG
This sequence comes from Alnus glutinosa, assembly GCF_958979055.1. Classification (NCBI taxonomy): domain Eukaryota; kingdom Viridiplantae; phylum Streptophyta; class Magnoliopsida; order Fagales; family Betulaceae; genus Alnus; species Alnus glutinosa. The sequence continues at coordinate 15,684,015 of NC_084894.1, read as the reverse complement.
GGAATTAGAACAAGAGATAAGAAGCAAATACCAGTATCTATTCCCGTGAGTCACCATGTAGTAGATCAAACCATACCTCAAGATCAACTAGAGAGAGGGTTACCTCAGTCTTCCACTAAGCCATATCTCAGTGACTTTGAAGATGATCAACTTAGTGTAAAGTTTTTGCATAGCATAGTTTACAAATTTCAGGGACGAAATTCCGATAAGGTGGATAGGATGTAACGCCCAGTAAATTCAATCTCTTAAGAAATCATTGATATTGTTGAGGTGACAATATCCATAGGTTTTTATAAGCAAACCTTAAAACCTTTAAAACCAGAAAGTAACATTTAAGCATTAAACTTTGACTGAATCGAAAATAGGTCAAACGAACTCAGATGTAGTGGTAGCGATCCAACCGATGATTCAAATTTATTTAAATTTCTCACAAGATAGAATAACCAAGGCATAGGCAATGTTTTAATTTTATTTACAATATTAACATGGTTGTGCAATGCTTAACTCCATTAAGCGTCTAATTGACCTATGTACAAGTGTTAGGCCATTGACTCCCAAACCAGACGGCTTTAGGGCACTAGATGTAGAACATCCCAAAGGGCTTAATAACTTAAGTCAAAAAGAACTACGAAGTCAAACTAACCATTTTTTATTTACTTACATCTTTTGACGCGAACACTCAATGCTTAATGAGGCAAGAGGTCCGGTTACTCAATGAAGCTTTTTTTTTTTTTTTTTTTTTTTAAAAAAACTCATGCCATTATAATGCCCAAGTCATCCATCCCACAAGGCATTCAAATTCAATCTAAGACACTCAAAACAACTATGTATGGTTACAACTTAAAATCATATCCCACAAGCAAAATGCCAATGTATTTCGTGATTTTCAAATTTTTCAACACATGCATTTTCATAGCCCAAGGTGAGTGAACAAATTAGAATCTCTACTTGTGTTTATGTGTTCGAAAGTTTAAATTTGCCAATGAAACGCAATTCACAATTATAAATCAACAGTATTCTAAGGAGTAATATGTACATGTTAAAACAAAAATTATGGACAAAATCTGAAAAGTGTCTCCATACCCCCAAACTTAAAGGACACATTGTCCTCAATGTGTATATCAAAGGTAAGCACAAGATCAGGTATAAAAGAAAACCTGATTGGGGAAGGTATGGCTCAGAGCATACCCCCAAACTTAGAGGGTGGAAATAGTTTAACCTGAAAAGCAAAACTAAAAACAAAAGTAATATACAAAAGAAAAAGAAACAATAAAGAAATATTTCACATTCCGAACGACAATATTAAAACCAAAACGTTATCCGTTACATCAAAACGACATATCAAAAGTACATTGTGCAAAACATAAAATATCCCAAAAGAAAACACAATGTCTATCAAAAGAAATACATGTCATAATCAAAACAAAGCAAAGAAACATAGGTGCCCAACAGCACTCATGGCGCGGCATCCGGAGGTGGTGGAAGACGTCCTAGAATCTGACGTAACATGTCCTCCATAGCACTCTGCCGAGCCAAGATCTCCGTGCGAGTCTCTCGCATCTCAGTACGCGTGTCGCGCATCTCTCCAGCTAAAATGTCCAACTGACTCTGTAGTAATGAGAAATCGGTGACAGGGGACGGAACTGAAGTCTGCCCGGGAGATGATTGCTCACCCTCGTGTGTCGCCTCCGCACGTGCATCATCGACCTCCATGTCGGCCTGTGGTTCGCCCAACTGTGGCATATGGGAAATACTCTGCGTCCACTGAGCTAGACCGAACACTGGAATACTCCTATCTAAGTTGGCCCGCTCCGGAAGATGAATGCCACTAGAAATGATAAGCTTGGTAATGAGGCACGGAAATGGTAGTGGCCTCTGTGCAGCGTTCCGCAGCCGCTTCTCGATCATATCTTCCCAACACTTGTACATTTGCCTCCAAATTATCTCTGGGATGTTCACCTAATATCGCTTCTCAAAAGCATAAAGAGTATGTAAAATGTCACCTATCCTCTGTGTCTTATGCCCCAATGGACACACATTCTTCTTTAAGACCGAGTCCACGAGTAATAGATGAGGTGGTAATTGTGCTCTCTTTGCACAAGTGCGCCGAATATCGCCGTAAGCCCCTCCAAACATGTCACGAATAATGAAATGTAAATCACAATGGGGAGGGTACTCACCAATTTACCGCGCGGGTCATCAGTTGGGCAGCCAAGCGCTCTAGCAATATCGTCAACGCTCACATACACTTGTTGCCCCAAGACGATGGAAGACAAATAGGCCGGATTGTCCGTGTCATATGTAAGATTCTGGTAGAACACACGGACAAATGGCGGATAGAAGAAATCATCGGCGGGCTTCAAAAGTGACAACAAGTTGCGCTTCCGGATTTGACGATAAGCCCATTTCACCTCTTCTTTCTCTCGGAATTCACCGACAATGTCGAAACGAGTTTCGACATTGAGCGGTTTGTGCCGCCATTCTGGTGTAACAAACTCACCAAGGTGGCCGGGACTGTCGGGGGAGAGATGAGAGTTTTGTTCCATCAAAAAGGCTCTTTGAGGACTTTTGTCGAACACTTGGTGGGCCAAAATGAATTTGCCAAGGAAGGCAAATTTTTGACTTTTTAATTGGTGGGAAATGGAAGAAAAGAGAAGGGGAAGAGAATAAATGAAAAAGAAATGCAAAGAAGGTAATCAAAAGTGAAGAAAATGGGGGAGTTGGGAAGAAGAAACCGAAAGGAGGAAGAGAGGGCTCTCGGTGGGTTTGAAAAAGAAGGAAAAAATGAGGGAGTGAGGAGGGCACGGGGGTTTTAAAACCCTGTCACGTGGCTACTGGGCGATGTCGATCGATCGACTTATAAATTCGATCGATCGACAATTAGATCGATCGATTTATAAATTGGATCGATCGACAATTCGATCGATCTACTTATAAATTCGATCGATCTAAAGTAGATCGATCTACTTGGAATGTGATTGATCGAATTCCCCCTCCATTTTTTTTTTTTTTTTTTAAATATAAACAGAGAGATAAAAACAGTAAAAATAAAATAAATTAAACAAAACAAAATACACGGTGATGAAACATATGCACAACAAAACAAAAGTACCACCGAGTATACTTAGGTAAATACTGTACAAGATGAAGCTCTAAGTATCAAAAGTAGATGGGATCCGTTAGATCAACGGATTCCACATCTTCGTTATGCGCAATGCCCTGAATGTAGGGTTTCAATCTCTGACCGTTAACCTTAAAAAATTGGCCAGTTTTGGGATCTTTTAACTCAACCGCTCCGTGAGGGGATACATATGTGACTATAAAGGGCCCATCCCATCTCGAACGGAGTTTACCAGGAAACAGGCTAAGTCTAGAATTGTAAAGCCATACCTTCTGATCTGGAACGAAAGTCTTCGGCCGGATGTGTTTATCATGAAATGCTTTCGTTCTTTCCTTGTACATCCGGGAACTTTCGTAAGCATCATTGCGGAGCTCTTCAAGCTCGCTCAATTGTAACCTTCTGTGGGACCCTGCAGATTTCATATCAAAATTATAGGTCTTGATTGCCCACCAAGCCTTGTGCTCTAACTCTACAGGGAGATGGCATGCCTTGCCATAAACAAGCCGATATGGCGACATGCCAATCGGTGTCTTGAAAGCTGTACGGTAGGCCCATAATGCATCATTGAGGCGCAATGACCAATCCTTGCGATCCGGCCGAACCGTTTTCTCTAAAATTCTCTTTATCTCCCTATTAGATAATTCCACTTGGCCACTTGTCTGAGGATGGTAGGGTGTGGCAACTTTATGAGTGACAGAGTATTTGACAAGCAATGTTTTTATGAATCGATTACAAAAATGTGTTCCTCCGTCACTGATAATTGCTCGAGGCAAACCAAATCTACTAAAAATATTTGTCTGAATGAACTTCACAACAACTTTATGATCATTGGTTTTGGTTGCCACAGCCTCTATCCATTTTGATACATAGTCTACCGCCACTAAAATATACTCAAATCCGAAAGACGGCGGGAAGGGTCCCATGAAGTCTATCCCCCATACATCAAAAATTTCCACAATTAGGATGGGGTTTAGAGGCATCATGTCCCTCCGAGATATTGTTCCAAGGCGTTGACATCGATCACACGCCTTACAAAACTTAAAAGAATCCTTAAACAAGGATGGCCAAAAGAATCCACTTTGCAAAACCTTCGCCGCAGTCTTTTGCGCACTAAAATGTCCTCCACATGCTAGAGTATGACAAAACATGAGGATACTATGAATTTCACCTTGCGGTACACAACGGCGAATAATCTGATCAGCACAGTACTTGAAAAGTTCAGGATCCTCCCAAAAATAGGATCGGATTTGCTTGAAAAAGTGATCCTTAGCTTGCTTAGACCAATAAGAAGGGACCTTACCTGTAGCAAGATAATTAACTATGTCAGCATACCAAGGTATTCCTTGAGGTGTGATCTCAAGCAGTTGCTCATCCGGAAAGGAATCATGCACGGGGAGGAGAGAGGACTCAAGAAATATACGAGAAAGATGGTCAGCTACAACATTTTCAGATCCTTTCTTGTCCCGTATCTCTAAATCAAACTCTTGTAGTAAGAGTATCCATCGAATCAAACGGGGCTTTGTTTCCTTTTTTGCCATTAAATGCCTCAATGCGGCATGATCAGAGTATACAATCACCTTGGACCCTAAAAGATAAGAGCGGAATTTGTCCAAGGCGAAGACAACTGCTAGTAACTCCTTCTCTGTGGTGGTATAATTTGCTTGTGCTTCTAACAGAGTCTTACTAGCATAATAAATCACGTGAGGGAGCTTGTCCACACGTTGACCTAAAACAGCACCCACTGCATAGTCGGATGCATCACACATAATCTCAAAAGGGAGAGACCAATTGGGAGTCTTCATAATCGGAGCTGAGGATAGAAGAGAGTGAAGTGTCTCGAATGCATCTAAACATGCTTCATCAAAGTTGAACGAAGTTTCCTTGGCAAGAAGATTGCACAAGGGTCGTGAAATTTTGCTAAAATCCTTGATGAAGCGACGATAAAAGCCAGCATGTCCGAGAAATGAGCGTATTTGCCTAACCGTGGTAGGTGGTGGAAGTTTAGAAATCAACTCCACTTTTGCCTTGTCTACTTCTATACCTCTTTTGGACACTATATGTCCCAGAACAATCCCTTCTTGAACCATAAAATGGCTCTTCTCCCAACTTAATATCAAATTTGTCTCCTTGCATCGTTGAAGAACGAGTGAAAGGTTATGGAGACATTCATCAAATGTAGGTCCAAAAACGGAAAAATCATCCATGAACACTTCAAGAAACTTTTCTACCATATCCGAAAAGATAAACATCATACACCTTTGGAATGTTGCAGGTGCATTACATAATCCAAAGGGCATGCGTCTATAAGCAAAGGTACCAAAGGGACAGGTAAAAGTTGTTTTCTCTTGATCCTTGGGATCAACGGCCACTTGGTTATATCCCGAATAACCATCCAGGAAACAATAATAACTTTGGCCTGCAAGACGTTCTAGGATCTGATCAATAAATGGCAATGGAAAACGATCCTTCCTAGTTGTAGAGTTGAGTCTCCTATAATCGATACACACACGCCATCCAGTGGTCGTGCGTTGAGGAATTAGGTCACCAGAAGAACTCTCAACCACAGTGATACCAGACTTTTTAGGTACCACTTGTATGGGACTCACCCATGTACTATCCGAGATGGGATAAATGATACCTGCATCTAATAATTTCACCACCTCTTTCATGACTACTTCCTTCATATTAGGATTCAATCTCCTCTGTGCCTCCCTAGAGGGCTTAACATTATCCTCAAGATGAATACGATGCATGCATATGGAGGGATCAATTCCTTTCAAGTCTCCCACACTCCAACCAATTGCTTCCTTGTGTTCCTTTAGAACATCGAGTAAATTACTCTCTTGGTCATCCTGTAGGTTAGATGCAATAATAACTGGGAGAGTATCATTTATACCTAAGAAAGCATACTTAAGTGTCGCAGGAAGCTGCTTAAGCTCAAGCTTTGGTGGGGAGATCAGAGAAGGAATAGGAGGGATGCCTGACGTACTAGGTAACGGCTCCTTTGGTACTTTCCAAGGAGGAAAGTCTATTGCAGCCATATTATCAAGTAATGAATTGACTTCGCCAACATAATGCTCAATATCAAAATCCTTAAAGTCAAAGTGAGATAGACAAGCCTCCAATGGATCTTTAATCAAAAGGTGGGGGAGTGTGTCTTTAACAGTTTCTTCAATCATGTCCAATAAGAAACACTCATTAATATCTGATGGATGCTGAAAAGCATTGAAAATGTTCAACTTTACCTTCATGTTCCCAAAGGTTATCTCCATTTCTCCTGTCCTGCAATTTATGCAAGCGTTAGCCGTAGCTAAGAAAGGGCATCCAAGGATGACTGGGATAAACCTTGCGGGGTCTGGGACAGGTTCTGTATCAAGAACAATGAAATCCACTGGGAAGTAGAACCTGTCCACTCTAATGATTACATCTTCAATTATACCACGAGGTTTCTTTACGGATCTGTCTGCAAGTTGTAAGATAACCGTCGTGGGCTTCAACTCTCCGATTCCTAATTGCTCATAGACCGAGTAAGGTAACAAATTAACACTTGCACCTAAATCAAGAAGTGCCTTGTCAATGGTATGGTCTCCAATAATACAAGAAATAGTGGGAGCACCCGGATCCTTAACTTTAGGGGCTACAGCATGTTGTATCAAAGAACTTACTTGCTCGGTCAAAATAATTTTTTCTGGACTACGCTTCCTCATCTTACGCTTTTAAGTACACAAATCTTTTAAAAACTTAGCATAAGGTGGGATAACTTGTACCTTTTTAAAAACATCCATCATTTCTTGATATCTTTCTCCTTGCTTCACAGCACTAGGAGGCTCCTTGAGACGTTCAGGGAATGGAGCTCTAGGCTCATAAGGTATCTCAGGAGTGGTTTTCAACTTATCTTTTGGATTCTCAAGGGGTATCTTTGGATTTGATTGGGATTCACCTTCTTCAGTGTCTTTCTGCCTGACCTGATTATCGACTGTCCTTCCACTCCTCAAAGTTGTAATCGCTTGGACTTGCTCATGGGTGGTGCTGTTGGAAGCACTCCCATCGACCATGTATTGTCCCTTAGGGTTGGCTATTGGTTGGGAGGGAAGTTTCCCTTCTTTTCTCTGATTAAATGCATTTGCCAGCTGTCCAACTTGACCTTCTAACTTGGCAATCGATTGGGAATGAGAATTCAGCAATTGAGTATTTGCTTCCAAGTTGCCAAGTGCAGTTAAAACCTTATCCTCAAAAGCAAAATTTCTTGGAGGAGCAGCTGACTGATACTGATAGGGTCGATAATTGGGATTATAGGATTGATTAGGAGGCAAAGGGTGTGCCTGATTATGCACTCCTATAGTCGGTCCCTGATTCCCTGGAGCTCGCCAAGAGAAATTTTGATGATTTCTCCATCCTGGGTTATACGAATGAGAATATGGATCATTAACCGGTCTGGAGATGGCTGCATTTACTTGCTCATGAGGAACTTCAGAGAATTGTCCTAAGACGGAGCAATCTTTGGCCTGATGCGATGGTTTAGAGCAAAATGAGCAAACTTCCTGTGGAGGTGGAATGTGAGAAACAGTTGTAGGTGCAAAACCAGCAGCCATAATCTGATCTAATTTCCTTGATAAGGCATCTACCTTAGTAGTCACATCTAAGGAATGGCTTACTCCGAAAATTGTCTCACTTCTTTGGTTCTTAGACGCAGGTGCCCTACGACCAAATGATGAATGGTGTAAAGAATTTTCAGCTAAGTTTTCAAACAGAATCCACGCATCATCTTCACTTTTAAGCATAAACGTACCCCCACAGGAGGCATCTACCATTTGTCTATGAGGCTCTGTCAAGCCATCATAGAAACACTGAATAAGTTGCCACTTGGGAACAGCATGACGTGGACACCTCCGTAGAAGGTCCTTCATCCTATCCCAAGTTTCATGAAAAGGTTCCCCCTCTATTTGTGAAAAACCGGTTATGGTTTTCCGTATTTGGTTTGTTTTCCCTATGGTAAAGTACTTCTTAAGGAACTCGTGTTGCATCTGAGCCCAAGAAGTGATAGAGTTAGTCTCTAGGGAATTCAACCAATATTTCGCTCTATCTTTTAAAGAAAATGGAAACAAACGCATACGCAAAGCATCTTCAGAAATGTTCTGTAATCTCATAGTTAAACAGATCTCAAGGAATTCATCAAGATGCTTATAGGGGTCCTCGTTATCAAGCTCATAAAAAGATGGGAGCATTTGAATAATGCTGGGCTTAATTTCATAATGAGCTGCCGTAATGACCGGCAGCTGAAGGCTTGAAGAAGGGGTGTATGTAGTGGGAACATAATAATCCCTCAACAACACGGGCTTTTGTTCTTCAGCCATAGGTGTTTTCGAGCGGGCTTTTCGACGTGAGTTCCTTTCGAATCTACGACGTCTAGGAATCTGCTCTAGGTCTAGGTCGTATGGAATAATAGGCAATAATAGCGACCGTCGACCGAACATAAACTAACAAAAATAAAACAATATATACGACACAAGGACTTAGAAAAAATACTGGTTTCAGCAGAGTTCTAGTTGATGCAGTAGTCTCTGTTGCTCCACCAAAGTCGCTCGATCTACTTCAAAATGGATCGATCGATTTGTCGATCGATCGACTTATCTGTCGCACGATTGAATTTTCTCTGCAAAAGAACAAACTCTACCGAATCCTAAAAGAGTGATATTTGTACAAAAACATGAAATATTGACAAAAATAGAAAATAAAATTAGTTTCTGCCTTGAAACAGCTGCTGAGATGTCACTGAGATAGGTCGATCGATCGAAGATATATGCGATCGATCGATATTGTCGATCGATCGAAAACTATTGAGATCGATCGATTGTTAGATCGATCGATTCTTTTGGTTTAAAAAATAGATCGATCGAATGTACTTCTGCAGAAAACAGAATTCTGCAGAAACAGAACCAAATCAGTGTCCAAACCCAAAAACAGTTTAAAACAGAACCGAAACCTCTTATGCACAGAATTAAACTAGATAAACTCCTAAACACTTCACAAACAACCGTTTGCAATCCCCGGCAACGGCGCCAAAAATTGGTAGCGATCCAACCGATGATTTAAAAATAGGAATTTGGTTTTACACTTAATCGGTTTTCACAACTACGTGGATTTTAATATTTTTAACCACTCGCAATAGTACGGGACTTTGTAGTATAGTACTAAGGAGGGTATCATACCACAAGGATTGGAAGGTTGTTCAATTTATGAAGTACCTAAAACGCTACCTAATTTAATTATGAAAAAGATGATTTGTTTTGTTCTAACACTAAGCTAAACAAGTAAAAATGAAAAGTCTAAGAATAAGGAAAGTGTAGGGCATTGATTTCACTCAATCCTTAAGCACATGGTATATTGTATTCCTCTCGGATTTCTTTCACAAATGCAATACGAGCGCGTAATGATTGTCAATCACACGACGACCTCAATATGAAATTACTTTAGTTAATGACAATGATAAACCATCTATTCATACACAAGTCATTCAACTCAAATCTAGGGTTGAATGATTCATGCTTCCTAGTATGGATTATAAGGTCTATTAATAAGCATACACATTCATGGAAAAAGCATAAATCATCTTAGTTCAACACATAATCTCCACCTAAACTTACACTAGAATGGAAAAACCTTTAAGCAATAATTAAACTAGAAAGAGTGTGGAGAGATATGTGTTCCCTAGCATGAGTTTATCAAATTCACATAAATTATGTCATAAGCACCATTATACAACCATCCTTAGGTTATGTAATCATCACACTTATATGGAAATCCAAGAACAACACAATCTACCCCATGGCTTTTAGAGAGAGTTCATCAACACCCTACAACTAAATTAGCCACTCATGGAGTTATGGAATTCTCTTATAGAAGAAGAAGAACCCATTACTCTAGAGGATATAAACACTACAACCCACACTAACAAGATGTAAAAACAACTAACTTTAATTATTGAATCTACCTTAACAACTAAAAAGATACTCAAAAACAAGCTTTAAAGAAAAGAAATTCTAAGTAGAACATTAAAGAACAAGCTATGGGCTCTGGAATCTAAGGATTCCAGAATTGTTTTCAACATAAAATAACACAAAAACAAAAGGAAAAAGAAGAAAGAAGTGCTGGAAATATAAAGAAAATAGTAAGAACACTTGAATGAATTAAACTCCAACTTCTCCTTACTATAAAAACGAGTTTAGACTAAGTTATAGCACAAACATACCTTGAAAATAGCTCTCTGGAAAACATGAAGAAAAGAGTGCATCACTGGGATGCACAAAAACTCAAAATACAATTTATCAATTAAAACTAACTATCTATTTAACCCACACGTCCATCCTCTATTTATAGAGGATTTGGTACAACAAACTTAGCTCTAACACTCACTCTCAGCCGTACAAAATGATGGTGACAACTTCTGTTTAGAACCGCACAACTTGAGGATGAATTAGAGCCACACAAAAAGCTGCCGACATCTGAAGATCTTTCTGAAATATCCGAAGTCGATCGATCGAATTATTTTGCCTTGTAGATTTCGATCGATCGAATGTCGATCGATCGATTGTTTCACTCAATGTAATTTGATCGATCGAATATACTTGATCGATTTTCTTCTTCTTGGCAGGAACACTTGAACTTCACATATCTTCGTTAGGCTTATCTTGTTGACTTTTTTTTTCTTGTTTTCAATTAAGACCTAAAAAAGAGATGAAACACTAAAACATACTAACACGTTATTTAACAACACAAACTAGGGTTTAACATATGTAAATTAAGGGGCTTTGAATGTAAACATTCAACGCTTATCATGTAGTTGATTCAAAAACTGTTGTGCTCACAAAAGAAAGATCTATCCTATGGCAAAAGTTAGTAAAAAAGGACCACCAGTTGACCTTTTATCCCGAGCTTAAATGACCAACTGTTGAATTAAACAAAAAACTGTCAGAGAAAAATATCACCATGGTTCTAGAACATTTTTGTGTAGAAGTCAAGAGTAATGATGAAGGAATAAAAGATCTCAATAATATCGTAAGAGTAATCATGAAAAGAAAGAAAAATCAGTAATGCAAGTGTGAATGCAGAAAGTAGCTTAAAGATATTTTGCATTAATAGACAGAAACTTTGACTTGACTGGAACTGAGTCAAAACGAACTCGAAATGAGTTGAACTAGAAAGAGAATGTGTTTGTCTTGAAGTCCTCTATCTACCCTCAAAATTTCATGTCAATCAGAGTCGGTTTGACTATAAAAAAGTAGGTCGAAGTAAGCTGCATTCCATTTGGACGAAAATCCTAAAATTCAAATAGATAAGAAAATAAAGACTAGTTTGCAAGAAATTATCCAATAAGTTAATACTTTCATTACAATTTGCATCTTATACCCCTACTTGCCTTCTATAAATAAGCTTGCAAGGGTCTTTGTTTTTCCACACAAATCGTAGACAACTTTCATGAAAGCCTTTGCTTTGGTTTTCTCTCCCTTTTTCTCTCCTTCTACCACACGACAACTTTGGTGTTCTTGAAGGTTTTTCTCTCCAAATCAACTTGGTAAGTGATCTTGATGCGAAAGTTAGCTCTTGGATATTCCTAATAAGTGTGTGCAATAGTGTGCAACAAAATATCAAAATGTGAAAAATAAAGGGACATATATTTTGTTGATGATGTGGAAACTCAATTAAGCTAATAACAACGTCGAGGCAGCCAAACCCATGATATCAACTATTCAAAAGACAAGACTAGTTACAAAGCAGTAGCGCTCACATAACCTTATGCAGTGGTTCGTACCTTGAACTCTAACGTGTAACCCAACACAAACGCCTTCCAACCAAGTCACCTACTTGAAAGGGTCTTCAATGGAATCCGTTACCTTAGGGCCAACCCCTTAGATAGACTTCAGTTTAGCACAGCAACAGCACTTGGCAATTGCTTGAGAGAGACTAACACAACACAATAACTCTAAAATATAACCCTCCTAATTTTTTTTTATTTTTTTTTTTAAAAAAATGCTATATGGAAACGACATCAAAAGCATATAATGCAAGATCAAACCGGAGAATGATCAAAATTGCCAATATAGAAAAAAAGTCGCCCGACATGCTTTTTCTGTCTTCTTTAGATAGTACCTGCAAGATTCTTTTAAGAGAAATATGGGTCAAATAGCAGTGGTTCCTAATTGCAAAGTAACATAAGATATAACAATAGAAGAATAAGCAATGCAGTCAAACCTGATGCCTTAGGATTAGGAGCCAAATCCTAGGCAAGAATACCTTCACCGACTAGGTGAGTCCATTCCCCCTCAAGTGATGAATGTCTTCCTTCTTTCTGACCCAAGCCTGCCTTCCTGTGGGTGGTTATTGATAGGACTTCTTCTGATGATCCATTCACTGTATCATGCTCTGCATCCAGATGGGTAGTTCCTTGCTGTTTTGATCATCCTCCACCTTCTGCAGCCTTTTGAAGTGCTTGGATTTGTTAGTCTTTTATTTGCCATTTTGCTTGGCAGGAACAAATCTTTGCTGAGGCCGCTAATGTTGAGGAGCCTGGCCCAGTGGGTCATGATGCCAAGGGACTTGATATTGAGAAGCCTGATGCCTTGGAGTCTGATACTGGGCCAGAGCTCTTGTGCCATAATTTGCTTATCTAGGCACTTCTTTCTTGACCTTTGCTCTTTGAGCTTTGAGGAGGGAACACTGGGGTCGAGCATGCCCACTCAGCCCGTTGTGATGGCATATGGGAGATCTTTTGATGGTAGATAACTTCTAAGTAGTTGGAGCATCTCCATTGATTTTGTCCTTCCTTTTATCCTCAACTGTAGGTGGAGGCTCTAGGACTGTAGGCTTAACAAAGACGGTCTTGGAAGTAGAGGGAATATCAAGAAGAGTAGCTACATACTCGAGACAGGTCTTGTCTGTTGGGCTTTTCTGAATTGATAGCATGTGAGTCAGCTTCTCATCGGTGACCCTCTCCAATTGTAGCTGTGTCTCTAGTAGTTTTTCCTCTAGCCCCTGTATCTTGAGCAGTAGTGAGCTTTTCTCTGTCTGTAATCTATTCAAATCATGAATGTGCTACTTGCAAGCCTTTCTCAATTTCTAGAACTCTACATAGAGGATTTTTTAAGCCTCCTTGAGTTCGTCTCCATCTTCATCACTATGCTCTGAGTAGTAAGCACATGCCTCTTCTACATGCGGAGCCACAAAGGCTAGGAATTTCTCTTCCTCAGGAGCTTCTTCTTCAGACTCATCATTGAGAGTCGATTGTATGCCTTCCCTTTTCCCAGCTTGAGGTTCCCGTTGTCAGCCCGTATATGCCCAAACCCTGAGCATTAAAAACACCTTGGGCCTTTGGGATCTTTCTTCTCAGCTACCTCAGGTTCAGATTCTCTGGGGGCATTCTTCATTTTTTTGAAAACTTCTTCTTAAACCGCTCATTTCTCATTAATCTTCAAAAAAATTTGGCCAGCATAGCCACAACTTTTTTTTCATCCTCAAAGTCATCTCCCAATGAGACTTTGACCTTTTTCTTTCAGGGCATTGGTCTTCATGTTTTGAACAGGGGGCATGGATAACCCATAAGTTTGAAGAGATCCCACCAACTCTTCAATCTTCATTTCTTCCAAGTCTTTGCTTTCTTCAATTGTTGTCACCTAGATTCTGAAAAGCTTAGGCAAAGATCTTAGAATTTTACGAATGATTTTTACATCCAAGACAGTTTTCCAAAGACTCACCATTGAGTTTCTTAGGTCACTCATTTTGGCGTAAATCTCTCCGAATGTCTCATCTTCCAACATCTTAATTTCTTTAAATCTAGAAATCAACATTTGAAGTTTGGCAGATTTAACCAGTTTGGTGCCTTCATATGTTGTTTCTAAGATTTGCCATGCTTCTTTAACGGATTCACTGTTTGAGATTCTTGCGAATTCAGGCGGTGAAAGCGCTTGACATAGAGCATGGAGGGCTTTATCATTAGAAAGTCACGCATTTTTCTCAGTGACTAGTTCGAGAGTTTCATCCGCTGGCTTAGTCCAACCAGTTTCAACAATATTCCAACTGTCAATAGATTTTAAGAAGAACCGTATACGAGTTTTCCAATAGCCATAGTTCATACCATCAAAGGCAGGAGTAGTATTATGATTTTGAGACATTGGAATAAAACAAGAAGTCAAAAAGGAAAGATAACACTCAAGTTTTGAATCTTAACAAAGTGTACCAAGCTTTGGATACCAATTTAAAATTAAAGGACTACTAATTTAACAAGTGTGTGTGATAGTGTGCAAAAAAATTCCAAAATACGGAAAATAATGAGACAGATATTTTATTGACGAAGTGGAAACTCAATTAAGAGAAAAACCACTCTGAGGCAGCCAAAACCCTAAACCCTAAACCCTAAACCCTAAACCCTAAAGGATATCCATTATTCAGAAGACAAGACTAGTTACAAAGTAGTAGCACTCACATAACCTTATGCAATGTTCGTACCTTGAACTCTGACATGTAACCCAACACGAACGCCTCCCAACCAAGTCACTTACTTGAAGGCGTCTTCAATGGAATCCTTTACCTTAAGGCCAACCCATAAGATAGACTTCAGTTCACCATAGTAACAGCACTTGGCAACGGCTTGAGAGAGACTAACTCGGCACAATAACTCTAAAATATAACTCTCTAAGTACTACGGAATTCAATACCGAATTCTTACAATTCTCAAGCCTAGGGGCCTCTATTTATAGGATACAGGTTCAAATGAACGTCTGGCTTGAAATACCCAGGCGTCGTCCAGACGGTACACATAAGGCATCTGGACGGACAACTGTTTGATCGGCTTTCCAAATTTCCCTGAAATTATTTCTTGAATTGAGCTACGTCCAGACGGTGTTGCCCTAGGGTCAGGACAGTCGCACCATATCAAGGCTTGGCGTGTTCAGACCATAGTATCTGTCGCCTAGACGGTTGATCTGATGCACGCAATTTTCATATATGAAGCTTGAGCATCCGAACCATGAAAACTAACGTTCGGACGTCTAGATTTTGAATGACGACTTGCCTCATGAATGAGCATGTCAGGACGGGAACACATATCGTACAGATGGTTGCAGCTGTCTTCCCATATCTGTGTTTTGGAAAGAAATCCCATAGCTGATCGAACACTGAACAGTGTCTAACGTGCTACTGAGACGTCCGAACAAATGTAAGTTGGAACAGTTCAAAGCTTCTCGACAAAGAGGAAGGTCCGGACGGAAAGTTCTTGTCGTCTGAACAGATGATGATTTGGACAGTTGAGCGTCCAGACGGTTGCAAGGGAACTGATCAACATGTTTTGAATTCTGCACAAAGTCTTCTTGAAGCTCATAATTGAAGAGTAGACTCTGAATAAACCAGCATCCCTGTATAAAAAGCATCATTACATAAAAATGATTTTGTCCAATAGAATGTAGCCAATTATACACCAACAGTTTGATTCACTTCCACTATATCGAGTCCGAAAACTCAAAAGATATAGTTTGAACTTGAAAAATTCAAAGCAATATCTTATGAATCACTTGGCATCTCCTTCTTATTATTTGATTTCATTACTTGTTTTTATGAGTTTTTTAAAGACCCAATAAGCTTTAGAGATAAAAGAATTAAATTAAAAAGTAATATAAACTGCTTTTATATTTTATCGTCCTCATGACTAATCTTATGACTGTCATGAGTTGATCGTATTTATATTTCCTTTTACATTTCATTGTCCTCATGACTTTCATGAGTTGATCGCATTTATATTTCCTTTTACATTTCATTGTCCACATGACTGATCTTATGACTTTCATGAGTTGATCGTATTTATATTTCCTTTTACATTTCATTGTCCTCATGACTGTTCTTTTGACTTTCATGAGTTGATCGTATTTATAATTGCTTTTACATTTCATTGTCCTCGTGACTGTTCTTTTGACTTTCATGAGTTGATCGTATTTATAATTGCTTTTACATTTCATTGTCCTCATGACTTTCATGAGTTGATTGTATTTATATATCCTTTTACATTCGATTGTCCTCATGACTGATCTTATGACTTTCATGAGTTGATCATATTTACTCTTATGTCCTTATGATATATTTTAAAACCATTAAGTTCATATTTGGTGGTATTGGTCATATAGCCTCATCATCAAATCATGAATCAAGGTTTTAAAATTGTTATAAGTGATCGTCTCAAACATAATGAAGTGATGGATAATAAATATAAAGAGATGAGGGTCTATAAACAATGATTTGTTTGATGGATAATTGATATATATATATATATATATATATATATATATATATATATATATATTATTGTGTGGATAGATTTATATGCAGAAAAGAAGTCTAAGGAACTACACGGAGAAGAGTGTAAGTATGGATGTACTTACTGAGGGTGATTCTATGTTTCATTAGGATAGTGTGGTGAGTGTTCATTGCATGGGTGTTTGTTCATGCATTTCATGTTGTGTCCAATTAATAAAATCGCTGAGGAGATAGCCATCAACAAGCTGATGTAGTAGCAAGTGGAAGGAAAGCTAATCAGTGGACCTAGGGGGTTCAAAGTGACCCAGGGGTGTTCGAAGTCCTAATATATAACTAATGCTGGGACCAGTAGAATTCTAGTAAAAACAGGTAAGACTTTAAGTGGGAGGCAACGGATGTGAACGGGTTCAGATAACCTAGAACGAGAGGTCTGAAGAAAGATGATCATAAAACACAGACTAAATGGTTACTACGATGCATATTTATACAACCTTTGCATTTGTATTCTTTATGAACTGGTATTAATTTGATGATAACTTAGTTATGAAAATAGATGACTCACTTGTTTGTCTATGTAAATATGATGTAAATATGATGACATCATATTTGCATAGTTACTAAAGCAGATCAGGTGGATGAAGGCATGAACCCATATGCCAGTTTTGATGGTTTTTGAAACCGTTATCAACTATCATGTGCTAGCTTAGAAATAGCTAGTTGTATTTATGTGTGTTATATCTTATAGCATGTAAATAATTATAACGATGTCATGTTTGGCATGTTTTATGTAATATGCTTATGTGCCGTTTGTGGCACTAATTTTGATCCACCTAGTGTGCATATGGCTTGTAAAGATAAACCAAAGTAACTTTTAATAAATGTATAGAGGTATTTCAATCAGCTCCAATGTATTATGCTATCATTTCCAAAGACTTTAGAGAAAAATATATTCTGATGCAAGAGTTTATCTCTGATGTAGTAATGTCACGTGGAAACTGGAGGTTTCTGCTTATGAATTTGCAAGCTCAAATTCAGGGCGTTACACTCTGAATATCTGAAGATTCTGAAATATACAACATCCATGTTGAAGTGGCAACATTACATAATAGTGATTTTGTCAACATAATGCAACCAATAAAAACTAACAAACTCCCCCTTTGGCCATTCTGGAACAAAAATCACTTGACCGGTTTAAAAATACATTCTCGGTCCAAAAATACAAAACTCTCCCTTTTTGTCACAAAAAGACAAAGAGTAAATAGAGTATAGAAAAATCACAGTTCTAAATTACTCCCCCTAGATGTCTCAATAGGACAATGGTAAACAGAGTATACAATATCCCAAAATTACAGTTCCAAAGTCCAAACATAGGAAAAGGAAGAACTATAAAAAAACTCAAATAATCAAAAGTTTGTAAAACAACTGATAGAGGGAGGAACAAAAATCCTCAAAGCACCAAATCCTGTTGATCCACTGAACCAAGTGACGAAGAGAAATCCGTTCATTAATATGGATTTGTGCCACATTGGCTTTTAGCTCTTAAAGTCTGGAATGCAAAGACTAACCACCTTCAGTCACTTGAGTTTGCAAAGCCTGAAACTAATTATTCACAGATTCAAATCCTCTAGTCAACTGGTATGTAAGATAACTGAGAAGACTCATCACTGAACCTCTAACTGATGTACACATCTGAAGAAGGATGCTATACAAGGCTCTGCATGAGCTGGGGGAAAAAGCTTATCTAAATCCCGAGACCTTTGAAAATTATATGACTTTCAACAACAACTTGTTTTTCAAAGGATCCATCTGTCACATGTTGTGCTGGAAGTCGCTAGTTGACATATTCCTGAAAAGATTTAAACATAAATATTTTAAAAAATACCACCACCAAGAAAAATTAGATCCTATTAGTTCCAAAAACAATGTGGTATTATGACGGTTGTCAATTGGATCAATATATCAATATCAACCCAACACACATACAGAATATGATTTTTATGCACAATATCTCAAGAAAAATTCCAATCAACAAAATATTACAATATTCTAAAAAGCACAAAAACAAAGGAAAACACAGAGAATATCATGGAATGAGAAGAGATGTGTAGAGAATGCCAAAATCTCGGGAGAAATCTGCAAGAGAAACACACAACATGACAAAAAAAAAATGCAGTGCTGTGTGAAAGGTAGGGAAAGCAAGTGATAGATAAAAACCTGTATGGATCGCGTCCGGACGTGTTACCAACTCGTCCGGACGGCCTACTGCTAGATTAGCAATTGGCAGGGTCGCATGCGTCTGGACTGTAAGCCAAGTCCATCCGGACGCTTCACACTGAAAAGTTGAAAATCAAAGAAAAATTTGTAGAAAAATATTTTCCTTAAAGTTAGCTTCAAAACACAAATGTATAAATAACTGATAAGACAGTAAAATAGCAATTCAAAAATATGCAAAGATATAATTGAGAGTTAAGTATTCATTCAGCACAAATTTCCCTACAGATAGAAATGTTAAATAGATTATTCAACTCATGTAATGCGTGTGTGTGTGAAAGCTTTCTCAATAAGGTATGAAGTTTGCTGATATGATTCAATGCAACTAAATTTTCTAAACAAGAGAGAAAATTAATGTGAGATTAGTCAAAAGTCAAACCTTATTTTACTAGGCCTAGCCACCCTCATCTGATACACTCCCCCTAAGATGTAGCACTTTTCTTTTACTTAGTCCTTTAATGACTATCTATTTCAGTAATGATTTGGTCACTGATTGTTTCTATTGGAACATGTTCAAGAACAGATTTATAGCACAATAAGCAGTGGATCTTTTTTACTTATCCATATTTATTGATTTTTAAATGTTTTTTATCACTTGGTTCTGCAACCTAGAGAGAATACCAAAATTTTTAGGTTCTAGGTTCAACTAGTGAGTTGGTCAACTTGACCATCTTAGCAAAAAAATATCTCTCTCATCAGAATTTCTAGAAACTAAAGATCAGAGAGTAAAAAAAATGTACCTTAGGGAAGCTTTGGATACTGCACAATTTTTCATTGCATGAGAAAAGCAATTATCTAGCATTAAGATGTAAAGGAAAACTTAGCAGATATCAGACATAAACTCTCAATCATATATAAGCATATTCAATCAATGCACAATGAACTGAGATATCGGGCAAAAATACATGCAATATCTGACAAGCTTTCTAAAGGAAAAATAAAAATTTTGCATCTTCTCCCCCAATTTGTTTTTTCTATATAAAAAAAAATAGACAGAAAAAAAAAAAAAAAAAAAAAAAACATACTAGATGAAAATAAATGCACAAACATCTCCTAGCATGTGAGATAAAATCAAACCTGTCCACACACGAAAGGTTCAGAATTTACCAAGACAAAAGCAGCAGCCTGATGTGCTTTTTCTGTCATCCCCAAATAGTACCTGCAAAATTTCTCAAGACAACAAGAGAAAATATGGGAGATAAAATAAATAGTTCCTCAAACAGAATGCAAGGCATGAATAAGAAGTGATATGATAAACAATACAATGCAAACATACTTGTCATGCACTAGGATTTAGGAACCAAAATCATAGGTGTAATGTCCCAGATTTTTAAGACATATTTTCATAATAAAATTTATTATTTGAATAAATAATCATTCGATTTATAAAACTATTTTTATAAATATTTAACCGGTGTTTTTATAAACTGATAATTTATCACCAAAAATATTTTTCTGAGTTTATATAATTAACCATGAAATTTATTTACCTATTTTATAAAAATTATACTATATTGTTTTAATTTTATAATTCCGTTTCAGCATCTTCTTAGTTCTTTCTATTCGTTCTTCTTTCTGCACTAAAATGGACTCTGCACTAAGCAGAAAATAATTCGCCACTGCACTGCATAATCTCTGTTTTATTTACTCTCCACTGAATCGACCACTGTTCCACTGCACCAAATATCCCCACTGCAATTTCATAATCGCACCACCTTCCCCACTGCAATTTCATAATCGCACCAAAATTTCTCCACTGCGAATTCATTAATCTCCCATTCTTCTCCAATTTGCTTCGAATGATTTCTCCACTGCACCAACTATTCCCACCTTCTCCACTCTGATATATTAATCTTCCACTGAATCGATCAGTGCAGCACTAAGTTCAGTGTTCACCAAACCAATTCCACTTCATTTTATTATAAACCACAGCACTCGATCGTTGTTCTATAAAAACTGAACATTCCCTCTGCAGAAATCGCAGCTCTTCCTTCTTCTGTATTTTCTTCTTTCTTCTCCTTCTTGCTGTTTTTCATTCTTCTATTATTAACTGAGAGACCCGAGAGGGAGAGAGACCAAAACCCAACAGAACCCAGAAACCCATCTCGGCAGACCAAACCCCAACTCGGTTCTGCCATACCACCGAAGCCATAGAACCCATAACACCGAGAACCCAGATTTCCAGCAAAGAACCCCGGCAACCCAAACCCCAGCAGCCCGACAGTCCAGCCCAATTCCAGCAACCGTAACCAGCCGAACCTCCGGCGTTTCGGTCTGGGCAACCGTGACCAGCCGATTACCGGCAGCAACCCAAACAGTGAAGCCGACCCAGCAACCCAGAACCGGAACCTGCCAAGCCCAGCAAGAATCCAAAGAACCCGTGAACTGAACCCATAGTTCCGGCCGAAACCAGTGGCCGTCAGCCCAGTCTATCCCGGCGACCCAACCAGTCAATCCGTGAAGCCCGAACCCGACGGAACCAGTTCTGGCCGTGACCGGCGAACCCAGCCACCGTCGACGCAGTGACCGTGCGTGACCCAGACGGCAAACCCAATGACCGTGACCAAACTCTTTTTCCAAATCCTCCTTTTCTCCTTATCTGGCCGAATCAGAGCAATGCGAGAGATCAAGAGTGAGATTTGGTGAGGGGCTGACCGGATATAGGAGATCCAGCATAGAAGGGAGAAAACCCAGTGAAGCCCGCGACCCAGACGGCCCAGCAAGCACGAGCCCGAATTATGAAGACCCGCAAACCGTGAACCTCGGTCCAAACAGACGACCCAGCTCGAACCCGATTCAACCCAGCCCAAAACCGAGCCCATTGATCTAACCCGGAAACCCGACCCGCCGGTGACCCATCTCCGGCAGACTTCCGGCGACTTTTCCGGCGACTTTCCGGTGATTTTCCAACGACTTTCCGGTGACTTTTCCGGTGAAATTTCCGTGACCGAACTCATCATTTTCACTAGATTTTTCTAGTGAAAATTATTATTTAATAAATCAAGAAGTGATACAAGGAGAGTAAAAGCCCGATCCCGATATTAGGGAAAGTCCAAGTAAGGGAACCCTTTACCCTTTCTCAAATTATTATATTATTTTAATTATTCCTTTATTTGCAAAATTTCGATTCACTATTTTGATTCGGTATTTCAAATTATTTTATTTATATAAAGGATTTGTTGGTTTTGATATGAAAGTTTTGAGTATAAAAATGATATTCTTGAAATCGTGATTTTGAGTAAAAAACCCTCCAACACGTTGCCCTATATATACTAGTAAAGAATGAGAAAGTTTTGTGAGAAGTTATACAAGAAAAGAATGAGAAAGTTTTGGGAGAAAACTCTTTGAGTTATATATAAAGGAGAAATATTTTTGAAAAGGGCACGTGTGTGGAGGAGACTATTATTTGGGCCCTAGACCCGCAGAGATTCGAGACCCTTCAAGATTTAGCTCGGTACCGTAGCTCGAGATGGAAGCACACCCGCTGGTTCGCTTAGTGACAGCGGTATCTGTCTCTATGTCAGTCTAAGTGCACTTCAATTAATTAGCTGACGGGGGTGGGGCCTGTGGCCACAGGTAAACCGCGTTACTCACCCAGGGTCACAGCAACGACCGCGCAACCCTACGTACACAGGGCGTAATAGTGTATTGGGCATACTATGAGTAATGATTATTTCAAATATATATATATATATATTATCTTGTGTATAAAAAGGGAGTTTTTGACAAATGTTTTGGAGATATTTAAAAGAAGTTTTTTTGACAATTGTTTGAAGATTTTCAAAAGAATTTAACTCAACTGTTTTATGGTTGAGGATTCCTTACTGAGCATGTTTTTTTTGTGCTCACCCCTTATTTTGTTTTTGTTTTCAGGTTATGAACAGAGAGACGTAGGTGGCCGGGATGGGATCTAGGAATGCATTAGGACATTTCATTTATGTTACCCCATTAAATTTTCAGTTATTGTATTTTTACAATTAAATGACCGTTTCCGCATTTATTAAAAACTCTGAGATTTTGAAACCATTATTATTTTTATTTATTTAAATCAGCATACTAGTTAAGATATTTGGCAGACCTTACGAATCTTTGCAGTTTAAAGAGAAAAGTGACGAACCTAACCCATAGCGGTTTGGGGGCGTTACAATAGGCATGGTGAGACTTCACCTTTACTAGGTGAGACCACTCCCCCTTAAGGAGTGAATATTCTCATTATTCTTGACCTGTGGAGGTGGTTTGGGAGTCTTGTCCATGTTGAAGGGACATATTTGGGCTTCTATGACTTTCTCTTGTCCTTATAGCCATGGTTGCTATTGGGCTTCTACGACTTTCTCTCGTAGCGCCTTGATTTGTTCCTCTTTGGTTTCCCACTTTGATTGGCAAGAACAACCTTCTGCTGATACCGCGAAGCCTGATGTACCGTCGGAGGTAGAGTGGCTGATGTAGCTCTTATTAGTAGCTCCCTCTAAACCTTCGACTTCTGAGCCTGGAGCTGTGGACATTTGGGTCGGATCTGATCGGTGATGCTGCCGTGATGACAGGCAAATTTTAGGTTTGTTTGAATGCTTCTGGATAGTCTCTGACGATTTTAGGTTACCATTCTTACAAATAATATGTCATATGTGGAGGGACATATTTGGATGAGGAAGATTTTTCAACTTTACCTTTCCTCAGATCATCTTGCTTAATCAAAGATTTGTGGGTTTTTAATAGAAAACAATTTGATCTAATATGACCAACCTTCTCACAATTATGACAATTAGGAACAATACTTACCATGAGCTTGTGTTCTTGTATCTTTGGATTTAGGCTTCACACAATTATTTAAGCAAGAATTTTTCAGAATTATTTAAACAAGCAGTATCTACTATCGTAGGCTTAATAACAATAGAATCGAATTCAGAATCAGAAGCATGTGAAGTAGAAGCACTCAAATCATCAACAATTAAGTCGGGCTTGTTAAAAAATAACTGAATGAATACAAAGCATGCTCTTTAAATTATTACTAGAGAATTTTTGAAGAAATCTTCAGATTCTTTTAATTTATTCTCAAGTTTATCAATAGTGGTAAAAAGCATGGTATTCTCAGATTTCAAGAATACAATCAAAGCATGTGATTCAGACAATTTAATAATTAAAGACTCTTTTTCTTTGCTTAACCTTTTTGAGCTCTTGATTGGAATTTTTTGAAATTTTACTCAATTTAAGAAAATTCTCAATGAGCTCATTATCAGAAATCTCTTTAGATAACATACAAGAGTTCATGATAAATGAAGTCAACAAAAATATGGATCATACTCAGGAAATTAATCCGAACACAAGTGTACTCGCTCTGGTACCAATTGAAAAAAAAATGACTTTTAATTTACTCTATGTGTGTGTACAATGTGTAACAAAACATTGTAAATGCGGAATTTAAAGAACACACATATTTTGTTAACGAAGTGGAAACTCAATTAAGAGAAAAACCACTCCGGTGTAGCAAAACCCAAGAAATCCACCATCAGAAGACAAAGCTAGTATAAAGACAGTAACACTCACATACCTGATGCAGCGATCGTATCTTGCACTCAGACATGTAACCCAACGTGAATGCCTCATAACCAAGTCTCCTACTTGAATGGGTCTTCTATGGATTCCTTTACCTTAGGGCTCCTCCCTAAGATAGACTTCAGTTATGAGCATAGCAACAGCAACACAGCAACGGCTTGAGAATTAGCGGATCTTCACAATTTCTCCCTAAAATATACTTTCTAAGCTATAAAGAATTCAATACCGAATTATGTCTATAATACATGTTTAGAGGCCTCTATTTATAGGCTCAACAAACCTAAAACAAGTCTGAAACGGAATTCTCTAGGCGGCTTCCTAATGGTAGCCGAGAATGTCCAAACGGTGAATTGTGCAACCGGCTTTCCATAACACGATCCATGTGATTCCATATCAGGGCTGCGTCCTAACGGTGTTGCCCTAGAGTCCGGACGGTTGCACTTCTACTGCATGTAATTACCATAATGAAAAATAAAGAGACTTCTAATTAACTGTGTGTGTGAACAATGTGTGCAACAAAATATCACAATGCGGAAATTAAAGAGACATATATTTTGTTGATGAAGTGGAAGCTCAATTAAGAGAAAAATCACTCCGGGGCAACAAACCCAGGATATCCACTATTCAGAAGACAAGACTAGTTAGAAAGTAGTGGCACTCACATACCCCTGATGCAGTGGTCGACTCCCAACCAGGTCTCTGGTCAAAAATATGCAAGCATATAGAAAAGAGTTAAGTGATCTATGTGCAAAAATTTTCTGCAAACAAAACTTTTTCAGTAGTAAACTTAACTCATGCAATGCTTGTGTGTGTGAAAGCTTTCTCAATAAGGTATGAAGTTCACTGATATAACGTAAAACACCCGGATTCTCTAAACAAGAGAGAAAATCAATGTTAGATCAGTCAAAAGTCAAACCTTATTATGCTAGGGCCTAGTTACCTCCATCTGCTACTCTCCCTATAAGTTGCAACACTTTTCTTTTACTATGTCCTTTAGTGACCGTCTATTTCCACAATGATGTGATCATTGACTATTTCTTTAGGGACAAGATCAAGAACAGATTTATAGCATAAGCAGTGGATCTTTTTATTTATCCATTTTTATTCATTTTTGAATGCCTTTTATCACTTGGTCCTGCAACCTAGAAAGAATGCCAGAATTTATGGGTTTTAGGTTCAACTAGCGAGTTGGTCAATTTGACCATCTTAGAAAAAATCTCTCATTAAAAAAATCCAAAAGCTAAAAGTCAGAGGAGAGAAAAAAATATCTTAGGGGATCCTTGGATAGTGCACAGGTTTTATTGCATGAGAAAAGCAACTATCTAGTAAAGATGTAGCAGGAAAATTCAGCACATATCAGATTTAGAAACTTAACCATATGAATGTATATTCTATCAAAGCATAGTGAACTGTCAAAACAGATAAATATACATGAGATAACTGAAAGATGTTGTAACATAACCCTTGCAGCAAATTCCCCCAATTTTTTTTTTTTTTTTTTTTTTTTTTATAAAAAAAATTCATGCAACCCACGGAAAGACTAAGAGGAAAAGAAGAGTCTTATCCGAGCATGAATCAAAAACATGTCTAGGACATGTCACAAATACCAATGGCTTTTCTAAGAGATTCAAACCTGCTTTCATCAAGAGGTTTGGTGAGGATATCAGCCAATTGATTTTCTGTGGAAATAAACATAAGAGCTACTAACCTGGATTCGACAAGGTCACGGATGAAATGATGCCAGATGTCGATGTGCTTGGTCTGAGAATGCTGAACTGGATTCTTTGAGATATTTATGGCACTGGTATTGTCACAGTGAATGACCATAGTGTCTTGAGTGAAGCCATAATTATAGAGTAATTTCTTCATCCACAATAACTAGGTACAACAACTTCCAGTGGCAATATACTCATCTTTTGAAGTGGAAAGAGAAATTGAGGCTTGTTTCCGACTCATCCAAGCTACCAGATTTGTACCAACATAAAAACAACCACCAGAGGTGCTTTCCCTATCATCAGCATTTCTAGCCCAATCTGCATCAGAATATCCTGCAAGCACAAGATTTGTTTTTCTAGAAAAATAGATACCATAATTAACAGTGGCATTTACATACCTGATGATGCGCTTGACAGCAGTAAGATGAGATTCCTTAGGATTAGCTTGAAATCGAGCACAAACTCCGACACTGAAAGCAATATATGGTCGGCTTGCCTTAAGATAGAGAAGGCTACCAATCATACTTCTGTAAAGAGTAGGATATACTTGTTTGCTTGTTAGATCAGCACTAATCTTGACATTTGTGCTCATGGGAGTACAAGCATGGCTTTTCTCATCTAGACTGAACCGTTTCACCAGATCTTTTACATATTTAGCTTAAGAAATAAATATCCCTTCAGAAGTTTGTTTGACTTGCATCCCCAGAAAATAGGTCAACTCACCTATCATACTCATCTCAAATTCTTGTTTCATTTCTTCAGCAAACTCATGAGCTTGAGAATCTAAGGTTGTTCCGAAGATGATATCATCTACATAGATTTGTGCAATGAGTTAGTGATTTCCTTGATTTTTGATGAAGAGGGTCTGATCTGCCTGTCCTCTTGTGAACCCTTTTTCCAGAAGATAAGTGGTTAATCTCTCATACCATGCTCGTGGAGCTTGTTTGAGACCATATACAAGGCTTTCTTCAGTTTGTAGACATGTTGAGGATAGTGAGGATCCATAAATCCCTTTGGTTGCTCTACATAAACTTCTTCCTGAAGAATGCCATTCAGAAAAGCACTCTTGACATCCATTTGATAAAGCTTGAAGCCTAGAGATATAGAGAGCAGAATTCTGATAGATTCAAGGCGGGCAACGAGAGTAAAGGTTTTGTCAAAATCTACCCCTTCAATCTAAGTGTACCCTTGAGCAATAAGCCGTGCTTTATTTCGAATTACCATGCCATGTTCATCTGATTTGTTCTTGAAAATCCACTTTGTGCCGATGATATTTTGATAAGATGGTCTAGAAACTAGGGTTTAGACATCATTACGAGAAAACTGATGCAACTCATCATGCATAGCAGTAACCCAGCTGTCATCTTGTAAGTCTTCCTCCACTTTCTTTGGTTCAAATTGAGCCAGATAGCAATTGTAAGTCACTTGATTAGCAACCTCATTAGAGGGGTTGATTATTCTGCTTCTCAACCGTCTACCTTCATTGAGATTCCCAAGAAGCTGCCTGGAAGGATGATTGAGCTTGACCCAAGATGCGGGTTCAATAAAAGGATTTATCGGCTCTGAATCTTGATCTGATGTAGAATCAGTTTCCTCAGTAGGTATAGCATTAGTTGAGTCAGGAAGAACATCTGCTGCTGTAGGAGAGATAGAAGTAATAGATACAGGCTCTACTACTGCAGAGGAAGTTTCACTTACATTACTTGTGAGAGAAGGCAGTGTCTCTAGGGTGGACTGAGAAATCTCCCCCTTGCTATGTGCCTTAATCTTCATCAATGACCACATTTATGGACTCCATCACTGTTTCTGTTCTGGTGTTATAAACTCTGTAGGCATGACTGTTGGTGGAGTATCCCAAGAATATGCCTTCGTCACTTTTGGGATCAAACTTTCCCAGATTTTCCCTGTCGCGTAAAATATAGCATATACTACCAAAAGTTCAGAAATATTTAACAGTGGGTTTCTTACCTCACCAAATCTCGTATGGAGTCTTGCTAGTTTTTGGCCTCAGGTAGACTTTATTGATGATATGACATGCAGTATTGATAGCTTCTCCCCAAAAATGTTGAGCAAGATTTTGAGAGTGAATCATTACTCGAGCCATTTCCTGTAAAACTCTGTTTTTCCGCTCCACAACCCCATTTTGTTAAGGAGTAACAGGAGAAGAAAACTCCTGGTTAATGCCATATGAGTGACAATATTCTTCAAACCGAGCATTCTTAAATTCTTTGCCATGATCATTGTGAATCATCATGACATGACAATTTTGCTCTATCTGAATTTTTTTGAACAACTGCTGAGTGGCTTCAAAGGCATCAGATTTTTCCCGAAGAAAAAGAACCCAAGTGTATCGGGAATAGTCATCTACAATAACCAGAATATAGTTCTTCGCACCGAGACTAGAAGTTCAAGTGGGACCCATGAGATCCATATGCAACAATTCTAAATTACGGGAAGTAAGGATAGCTGATGTCTTCTTATGAGCAGTATGAGTTTATTTTCCCAGCTAGCATGGACCACAAACTCCTTTCCCAGTATCTTTCATTTTAGGAAGATCTTTGACAACTTCCTTGCTTGCAATTTTGAACATGTTGGTGAAGTTTAAATGACCCAACCGTTGATGCCATAGCTCACTTTCATCAATGGTAGCTTTATTGCAGATGTTTTGAGAATCTGAAGAGAGATTTGGAATGCCATAACAGTTGTCACTTATCCTCTCTCCTCCCATTAGCCACTTTCCATTGCTATCAAAGATGTTGCATTCATTTTTAGAGAATTGGACAACCAGATCATCATCACACAGCTGATACTGAGAAGATTTGCCTTGAGACCCTCCACATATAAGGCTTTTTTAGATACTTCTATGCCTGGAATGTTAATCTGCCCATTTCTAATCACTTTGGCCTGACTTCCATCTCCAAAAGTAATTCTTCTTCCTCTGGCCATTTGAATATCTTTGAAGAGTGCCCTGTCACCTGTCATATGTTTGGAGCAAGCACTATCCAAATACCACAAGCAAGTATCTAGGACTTTTAAAGCAGTATGAGCAACTAAACATAGATTGTCACTTTTCTTAACCCAAACATGTTTATTTGAGACATCTTTTTCCTTTTTAGACATGACAGAATTTTTCTTAAAAAGGATAGGATTCTCTAATTTTTCACTGATGAGTTTTACTTGATCACATAGATTATTGATCTGATTTCTAATACCAGGCTCATTATCCCTAAGAACATACTTTTTAACCCATGGCTTATGAGAGCGTATTTGAAAGCAGTTAGGACGAGTATGACCAATAATACCACAATAATGACAAGTAGGGATAGATTTGTACCTTTTATTTCCATTCCTACAAGACGAATAATGAGTAGACCTGCCAAGCTTGACATACATAGTTCTATGAGCAGGCATAGCATGTAAAGAAGATGTAGTATTATTATTACTCATATCACAAGATGTTTCCATTAGAAATAAAGAAGTCAATAAAAGATCACACTCGAGAAATAAATCTTAACCAGAGTGTACCAAGCTTTGATACCAAATGAAAATTAATTATTGACTTCTAAACAACCCAAGTGTATGTGCTTGTGTGCAACAAAATATCTTAGATGCGGAATTTAAATAAGACAAGATATTTGTTACGAAGTGGAAACTCTGTGAAGAGAAAAACCACTTCGGGGCAGCCAAACCTAGGAAATCCACTATCCAAAAACAAAGCTAGTTACAAGACACTCGTACTCGCATACCCGTATGCAGTAGCCGTATCCCTTAACTCTGACACGAAGCCCATCGTGAACACTTCCCAACCAGATCTTCCACCTGAAGGGTTTTTGATGGATTCCTTTACCTTAGGGTCGACCCCCAAGATAGACTTCACACGAACAGTTGAGCATACACCGGCAACGGCTTGAAAGCTAGCGAATCTTCAATTCTCCCTAAACACCCTCTCAAAGCTTCAAATTCAACACCGAATTTTGTACAAAACACAAGCCTAGGGCCCTCTATTTATAGGCTTACAGGAAACCTAAAACTACTGAGATTCGAGCTCTGGCTGGCAAGCGTCCATACGGAAGTTAGCCTCGGCTGGATGGTTTTCTGAGATATCCTTTCAAAAACAATGCAATTCTATGTTTATCAGGTTCACGTCTGAACGGCTTGATCTAGTGTCCGGACGGTCTTCGCTAAAATCCTTTCTACGTTTGAACGGAACTCTGGAATATTCTGAAATACTGGACATTGTCCAGACGTGTTGCCATGTCGTCCGGAAGGCTTGCAGAGACTTCCCAAACAGTGTCGACTTCTGAAATCCAACTCCTTGTTGAATACTAATTGACCTAGCATCGTGACAGTGTTGCTCTAACGTCCAGACGTCTTCATCGTTATCTGCTAGACACTGAGGGACGTCCAGACGTCTTCAAAGGCCCGTCCGGACGGTTGCATAGGAACCGACAGTTTTGTCTTTAAGAAGCTTGTGATCAGTTATTGTCTTTGATTTGATCATTGTCTGAATACATGAAGATTATGAATTGAAAACCGACCATCCTGTTAAAATGCAACCATTACATAAAGTGTTTTTGTTTATCCAGAATGTAGCCCATTAAAAAAAAACTAACACAAACACTTACCCATTTACCATTAATACTAACCCAACCAACATGTCATCAACCCATCAGGTTTACTTAGGGTTAAACACCCAAAAAAAACATTTAAACAATTTACCCAAAAATTAGGGTTTGAGAAACTTACCAAAAGGTCACCCAAAATCAACTCGGACTTTGGGGAAACTTTGAGAAGCTTCAAATTGAACAAAACCTAAAGATTAACCAAGATTAAACTCACATTTCTCAAGATTTAATAAAAAATCACAAAAATAAGAGTTTAGCGATTTACCTCAAAATAATCAGTTAAAAGGTAGATCCTCTCACGTAGATCACATTTTTTAGGTTGGATTTGAGGTATAGGGCTTAGAAAATCATAGATCAAAGGTTTTCCATGAAAACCCTAAGAGAAAATTGTGTAAGGGGGGAAGAAATTTGGAAAAAATGAACCAAAAGGGCTCTTTCTAGCATTTATCTCTGGTACCGTCTGGACGGGCTAAGTGGGAGTCCGGACACCCACATTTTAAATGGTGTGCGTCCTCAAGGCTTTCGGACAGTGCTGTGAATGGAAGCTCTTGGAGTTGAGCATTTTCAAGAGTGTCCCGACAGACAACGAATGAGAGCTCTCGAATTTCAGCGTTTGCAAGAGGGTCCAAACAGTCAGCAAACATGTCCCATGAGGGTCCAGACAGCTTGCAAACTTTGCAACCAAATTGTCCATTTGGGCATTCTTTTCTAAATGTTTACTAGATATTTTCTTGACATTTCATTAATTCCAATCCATTAATTAGTCTAATTTACATTTAAAACACATTAGAAATGTCTCGAACATTACAAAATAAGTTATTAATTTTGTTCCTTGTTTTGTTGCTTTGAACATATATTATGACATGCAATACTTTATTACTTGTTTTTTTTTTTTTTTTTTTTCATTTTGTGTAGAAGAAATTATACATCCTGCCTGATGCACCGATAGAAGCGATCAAACAAATATCATTCATGGACTTTGGGAAGAAGAGAAAGAATTTCCAGTATACGATCAAGAAAGGTCTTGCAATACAGAGTGGCGATACTCGAAAGTCGATTGTACAATCGACGCCAAACATCAACATTTTTTATGCTGAGGACATAGAGGCAAGCATCGACACATGGATCAGGTAATTATATTAACAGATGTCGCTCCTCATATCATATGTCTTTAAACTTTAAACAATGGATCTAAATTGCTAACAACAGTAATTGTATAGGCGATGGCAGAAAAAGAACAGGCAATGCCAAGCAAATCACAAGGTTATTCACACATTTGGGTT
This sequence comes from Alnus glutinosa, assembly GCF_958979055.1. Lineage (NCBI taxonomy): Eukaryota > Viridiplantae > Streptophyta > Magnoliopsida > Fagales > Betulaceae > Alnus > Alnus glutinosa. The sequence goes on along the minus strand of NC_084894.1, from coordinate 15,652,154 downwards.
GAAGAGCTACGCTAGAGTTGCGAAAGAGATTGTATATTGCTTTCATTCTGAAGGATATATATAACTTTATTTATACTGCTTGTTTTTGTAGCAGATACAATAAGGGAGACCACCTACCCGATCTGAAGTTTTTGTGGTAACCCACTTGAGAAAGGATGGGACCAGCAACACTCCACAAACTTCAGAGAAAATTGTGTGTGTTTAATTTAAGGGTTTAGCTTGTGTATTATTGTATATATTTACCATATTGAACTAAGCTAAGTATCTATTGAGGGAAATATGTGTTTAATTAATTAGGGTTAATATTTTACAAGACAAGATTAAGGAGTTGATGATCGAGGATGAAAATTAAAGGACTTCTAATTTTAACAAGTGTGTGCAATAGTGTGCAACAAAATATCACAATGCGGAAAATAAAGAGACAAATATTTTGTTGACGAAGTGGAAACTCAATTATGAGAAAAACCACTCTGAGGCAGCCAAACTCAGGATATCAACTATTCAGAAGACAAAGCTAGTACATTGACAGTAACACTCACATACCTGATGCCTCCCAACCAAGTCTCATACTTGAAGGGGTCTTCAATGGAATCCATTACCTTAGGGCCAACCCCTAAGATAGACTTCAGTTCAGCACAGCAACAGCACTTGGCAACAGCTTGAGAGAGAACGCTTCAACACAATCACGCTAAAATAAACTCTCTAAGCTCTACGGAATTCAATACCGAATTCTTACAAACAACATGCCTAGGGGCCTCTATTTATAGGTTACAGGTATCCAAATTCGTGTCTGACTTGAATTACCTAGGCAGCGTCTGGACGGTAGCTGAGGGTGTCCAGATGGATAACTGTGAAACCTGCTTTCCAAAATTGCACAATATTCTTTCCTGAATAAGGCCGCGTCTGGACGGTTTTGCCCTAGTGTCCGGACCCTTGCACTTTAGCTGCACGCAATTTCTATATTAAGGCTTTGAGCGTCCGCACCATGAAGGCTGACGTCGGGACGGTTGAACTGATGCATGCAATTTCCATATATAAAGCTTGAGCGTTTGGACCATGAAGACTGACGTCCGGATGGTTGAACTTTGTATGCACTACCTGCCTTATGAAGGAGAGCGTTCGGACGGGAACATACATCATCCGGACGGTTGCAACTGTCTTCCCATATCTGTGTTTTGAAAAGAGATCTTTCAACCTGTCAAACACTAAGATCGTCCGGACGTGTTGCTGAGAAGTCCGGACGGATATAAGCTGGAATAGTTTGAAGGTTCTCGACACAGAGGAAGGTCCGGATGGAAAGTTCTCATCGTCCAAACAGATGATGCTTGGATAGTTGAGCGTCCGAACGAATGCAAGGGATCCAATTTCTCTGACTTGAAATCTGTGCAGAATCTTTTAGAAATATATCTCTGAAAAAGAAGACTTTTGAAAATGACTGAACCCCTGATAAAAAGCATCATTATATGAAAGTGATTTTGTCCAATAGAATGCAGCCAATCACAAACCAACAGAGGACACTATAATAATGAACTCGGTATCTCCATAGGTTTCAATACTATTGGCCGAGGATGATGCATTATGCAAGGGCAATGGGTAGGCTAGAATACCAGAGTTGTGTCTGCGAAACAGGGCTTGGGCCACTACCTATTAGATCCAATTGTCGCCCATCTTCGCCAACTTGAATATGTCTCTTAAATGAGTACACTAAAGTCACAGGTTCATGAACTGTAGCAAGAGAAGAGAATCACTCATGAACTGATGGCATTACAGGATCAAATGATAGCGAAGTTGCAGAAGATTATCGAAAGTGTGTTGGATAGTACAGGAGCGAGCAACAATTTGGCTATGCAAGACATTGAGTCACTTGGTCCCATGAGGCTGAGATCTTTAGTAGCCAGCCGACCAGGTTAGCTCCACATAACTAAGCACAAAGTGTATTTTTTTTTTTTTTAATTATATGGTTGAAAATGTTATGTATATTGATACTAGTTTCTAATAGTTGTAAAGCACATTTCATCTAAATCATATATGTAGGTGCCACGCTAACGTCCCAGTACAATAATCCCCATGAGTGACTATGTACATAGGATATGAAGTCAAGATGTTGAGGTCGTTAGAGGTCGTACTAACTTTCTTTTGAATGTACGTGACAATATCGAAGTTTGTATATATATAGATACTGTTCATATGGTTTTATTGGTTGGACTTGTTCGGTTTATGATAGTAGGTAACTTGTATATTATGTTTGGACTTACTTTGAACGTTTTGGAGTTTGTATTATGTTTGGAGTTGAGTGACATTACGTTGAGTACAATCTTTAGTTGTTATTGTTATATTTATAGGGTTCATTGTCTTTGTTGTGATTATGTATTGATGCGATCGTAATTTGGATACTCTGTTGAGTAATTTGAACTTGTTATGAGTGTATGGAGTTCAAATTCTAACTATATTACATTTTCATATTACAATTTCCAAACTTACCCATAAAATACTACACTTAGGATAGTCAGGAATAAATATTAATATTTACATATGAGTACATAGGTATAAGATCTAATTACCTTAATTATAGATTAATTTCATATAATAAATATTTTAGCCAAAGTCAAAGTCGATCAAGCGGATTTATGGTCGATCGAGCGACATAATATTTGCGGGTAAATGAGATCGATCGAGGGACTTTATAGTCGATCGAGCGATTCTAGGTTGAAGTCGATCAAGCAAATGAATAGTCGATTGAGCGACTTAATTATCCAGTACGATGTAGTTTACGTGTAAGTTGCAAAAGACGATTTTCAACCTTTGATCCTTGAACCCACTTCATGTTTTTGGTTACAGATGATCATATCCTCGTCTAGTTAGTCTGGTTAGCCCAATTTAGTTCAATACCAACAAGATTTTTATAGATATCAAGTAATTATTACCCAAAGATATGAAAATCCTATTCTAGAAGATATGGGAGATTGGTTACTATTTTCTCTAGTTGAGGTGTCTTAAATCCAGTCATTGAAACCCCCAGCTGCTGGCTTGATCTCAGCCATTCAAGATTATTATATATATAGCATGCATGGGTCATCAAAATCATCACTAAAATTCAGCAAGCTCTCTCTCCATATCTCTCACGTAAGCCCTCCCTTCCCTCACTATTTTAGTTTAGAAACTTCAATAGGAAAAAGCTCTCTCATTTTTCTATGAAACCAGCTCTTAAAGATCAGAAATGAAGCTTCAAACCACCTTGCATTTCTCAACAAAACACTAGAAAACAAAATCTGAAATCCTCCCCTGTTTTGAACCAAAAACCAGCAACCTTCAAACTAAGTTTTGAAGTGTTCTATCTCAGACCAGCGTTTTCTTTCTTCCCTGGACCTTCTGTACGAATTGCAATAGGTAAATCTTCATTTTTACCTTTATGGAATTCAACACTTATTCCTTTGAAATCATGGTTTGTTTCTCTTTTCCTAAGGAGAATGATTCAATATATATATATGATAGTAACCTTGTTTTAATATTTTTGAGCAGAGGAGCTCTCTCAGCCTATTATTGGAGCTGCTACCTAGTAATGGATGAGTTCAATAATGATTAACAATGTTTAATAACTAAGTTAAAATCAATCTTTGTCCAAAAAGTGAAGAATAAATGTGTTTTGGAGGTAAGGAGAGTGTGTGCGTTGTTGGTTGTGTGTGAAATGTGTGCTGGAATTCCTGCATAAAGTATGTGTATTTTGAGTGTAAATCAAGTGAGTGGGTGCTTAACTGAAGTGTGTGTATGTCTGCATAACATGGAAGAAAAGAAAGAAGTGAATTTGTGTGTGTGTGTTGTAGAGTGTTGAATGTGTGTTGTGAGTGAGGTGTGCTATGAGCTTGAAGTATGTGTTGAGATTTTAATATGTGATATATATATATATATGGTAAGGACGTGTGTATGTGTGTGTGAGTGACTTTGTAGAAATGTGTGTCAAACGGGTGTATGTGTAGACTTGTTTGTGAAATAAAAAGGTGCAAGATTATATGAGTATTCTTGTTTTAAATTTAAATGTCCACTATGTGCTACAAATATATATATATATATATATATATATATATATATATATATATATATATATATATATATATATATATATATAGGTCTAAGCAAGTATTTTTAAGGAAATATATTTTTGGGAAGAGAGAATAATTCTAGTAACGATAATATTATGTTAATATGGATATTTGATGTAAAATAAAAATAAATAAAATGAGTAAGGCCATATTTTTTAATCTGTAGCCGTTATAATGGAAGAATAACCTCTAATAAATAGGTGAAGAAGTAGTAATGAACATTCTCATAATGCCTTTCACTAACTTAGTATTATTACATGATTTCAATTATGCAGTTCCGAAGAAAAACCTTTGGAGTAGAAATAGTAAGTATCTCTATACTTACTGAGAACGAAGCTGGTTGACTTTTCCTATAATATTATGATTACTACTTTATTTACTTGTTTGCGCATGTGACTTTGCATATTTTATTGTTATAATAGTATATTTAATAACAAGCTGTGGATCTAGATCCACAATGGTACATGACGATTCACTGGTTGCCTAGGTTTAGTGAATGTAGAAGTATCGAAAAAGAGAGTAATAAATATAAAAACTGGTGTACCCAGGTTACCAAGGAAGACCCAGGTTTCCAGGAGCCTAGGCTCTTAAAGAATATAGTTAAAAGTTAAAGTGAGGAAGCCCAGGTTTCATATAAGACGCTAACCGTGCCTAGGCCAACAGAGGAGTGAAAAAAAGGAAATACCTAAAACTCTGCATTTAAATCTGTCATATCATTGCTTTATGATTATGTTTATATTCAATCTATATCTATGACTCGCGACCATAGATTATATATTGTGTATACATGATTATAAAGCCATATTTGCATTATGTTGCATTTAATAAATAAATCAGCATTCATATTATTATGGGAAACAACGGACTCACATTAGTATTTTGTGTTGTTGTTTTCTCTTTGTATTATGTGCTAAATCAGGTTATGAAGAGAAAGAATATCAAGTCTATCCAGACCCTTAGATTGATCCTGATACTGATATTTGAGGCTAGACCACCTCCTTTTTGGGAACTACTATGATGTAGTTCATTAACCTGGTTTCAAAAACAATATTTTCTATTTCTGCTATCGTGTAATTACTAAACTCTAGAAATGTGGGCTTGTATAATTATATGCCCTGTGAGGCCTGACTACTACTACTTTAAAAGTTATTTAATTCCTAAGTCTGTATTATATTTCGTTGCCAATATTTAACTCTGATGAGATCGTAATGTCACGTGAAAATTCAAAAATTTTTACTTACGCTTTTTGTAAAAGCGAGGCGTTACATCTATCAAGTATTACCAAAAGAAAAAATATATATATCAATTAAGTAATTTTTTTTTTTTTTTTGGGGGGGGGGGGGGGGGGATTTAGAGTCATTTTAGTTGTAAAACGACTCCAATCATTTGGAGTCATTTTGCACTAAAAAGATTCCAATCATTTGGAGCCATTTTGCACTAAAACGACTAATATATTAGTGTCGTTTTAGCGCAAAATGACTCCAAATGATTGGAGTCGTTTGCACCCAATTGGAGTCATTTGAATAGTAAAACGACTCTAAACTGGAGTCTATATCCTATGTTTTAAGTCGCTTTTCAACCGACACTATTCAAATGATTTGAGTCATTTTTTTGTCCAAAAAGGACTCCAATTAAGCGATTCAAAACTGTGTATTTTTTTTTTTTTTTTTTGTAGTGGTATAGTTAGATAGGAGATGAATAGTTATAACTTCTCATTACTTCATATGTTAGAATATGTATAGTTAGATACTAGATTAATAGTTGTAGCCTCCCATTATTGATGTAGTTGTAAGGTTGTTTAGTGGTTATAAATACTAATATGTGGATCCCTCAATTGATAGGGAGAAATTATACTCTGAATTCACAATTCTTACGTACAAAAATTTTGTCCTGTTAAAGAAAAAAAGATGTATCATATTGTCATCCTATTTCTATATTTTTTTTTTCTAAGCGTATTTCCATAGGATTATTAATTTCGTGCAAAATAGTAAATCTGAATGAGATATTATATACGTTGTTATCACATTCTGTCTTGTTCATAGCTACATGTTGCATGCCTTATTTCAGGGAATAAGAGCACTCTCAATGGCTTATATATATGTTAATCTAAAATAATTAACCAAAACCCACTTTATCTAGTTTAGCTAATAGGTTTTGAAAGGCACAATACATCCGATTATCTATTCTTAACTCTATATTATATAGATATGCTTTCTTTATTCTTAACTCTATATTAAATGTATACACATTCGGCTTAACCCTACTCTGAATCATTTCATCATACACCTTTAGTGCATTTTCATGTTGCCCACATTTCACAAACCCATGAATGAAAATATTATACATCGTCACACTGAGCCTCTCGTCGATCATTTTCCTCATTGTTTCAAACGCAACCACAAGCTCATCCAATCTACCAACTCTACAATATGCATTGATCAAAAATCTAAAGATGGGTTTGGTGGAAGGGTACGAGAAGATACCGTTGGAGCAGAGGCAGGGGCTAGAGGCCATGAAGTGGAGGGAACCGAGGTCGTCAAAGCGGTTGGTGACGGTGAGCGTGCAGGCCATCCATTTGAACATGGAGTGGTCGTGGCAGAAGGAGTCGATGGTGGAGGCCCAGTTGAAGATGTGGAAGTCGTAGTGGGTGAGCGAAGGGCAGTGGCGGAACTTGGACTTGAGGAAGTGGAGGAGGTGGGTGGGGGTGATGGGTGGTGTGAGATGGTCCTTGAGGAAGCGGAGAGGAGGTAGGCATTGTGGGTGGCCATGTGGTCAAAGAGAGTGAGAGTGCGAAGCACAGTAGGAGGGGTTGGCGGTGGTGCTGGGAGAGAGGGGTTTGGGATTGGAAAGAGTGTTCATGGTGGTGGTCGTTTCCATAATTGGGGAGGTTTGGGTTTTAGGAGCTTCTTGAAACCCATTTGCCCTTCATTTTCGCAAACAAATATGTGAACAGTGCAACGCTATATGTAGTGTTGCACTGTTCACGAAACTAAGCAAAATCTATTCTAACTTTTGTTTACATAATCTAAAGGAGTTTGTTTTTAACTTCTTGTTTAGCTATTTTAGCTTAAAGTTGCAAATAGTTAATCCATTGAGAGTGCTCTAAGAGACATTTTTTGAGAGAGCCGCTAAAAAAGCATGTAAAAAGATATTACTTAGACGTTTCACAAACTGGAGCACAAGAACTAGATTTGTTGAAATTGGTAGATCCTAAATGGAGACACATATATATGGGAGAGTTGCTTCCCCATTTTTATTATCCCGGAAATAAGAATATAAAAGAACAAAGAAAAAATAAATAAATAAAACATTTTCTGATATCAATTTTTCAGCGGACCGTTCTAAAGATGATTTTTTTTTTTTTTTTTTTCCTGGTCGGTCGGACTATTCTAATGATCCAGCAGGCATGCAGTCATAGCAGTCAAATTGTATTTGAAAGCAAGCATAAATTCTAAAAACCGATATATATAAAACCCCGCAGAAATTGATATATAATTTCGCTTATTCGCTTTTAATTATTTTGTTTTGATTAAATTAGGAGGTACGTAGGACAAAGGTTTAGAGTAATTAATAAATTGTTGGAATTAAAAATCCTTATAAAAAGATTGATTCATGATCGGAACAAAATCCTATAAATAAATAAAGTGTATGTATATATATAGTTTATAAAAGCCTTAGCGTTAAAGATCGAAGAGTAGTTGCGGAGAAAAGGTGTAACCGCCAGGTCTCAAAATTACAACAATTGCAAGCTACGTCAAAGCCAAACCCACTAATCTCTCTTTTCTCTCTGCATGATGTCCCACCCACAAGTGAGAGACGGTTAGCCTGGCCAGTGGCCAGTTTCTTGGCCGGTTTGAATCTGAAAGCTCCCTCTAATCTTCTGAAGAAGCGAGAAAACCCTTTTTCTTCCCATTAATTCGATTGATCAAACGTCAACAACAACAACAACAACCGGCTAGTACCCTTCCTTTGGCTTCAAGCTACGCACTTTCACATCGATCTGGATAACCAAAACCTTTACCAATATCCCATACTGTTTTTAGTGTTTCTCCCAGACGCTGGCTGCTGTCCGCTCAAGTTTCATTAACTAATGGCGAGCCAAAGGGACTTATCGCTTCACACGCCGTTCGAGACTACTACTGTAAGTTGTATCATTTTATGCATTCTTTGCCACAACCAGGAGAGGTTTCGAAAGATCGATCATTAATTCCTTAGTTTCCCTTTTTCTTTTTCTCTCTTCTTTATGTACACATGGATCGAGTATATTAATTAATTTGTTTTTCTCTTTCCCAAAATTAATTACAGAGAAAGAAAAAGCTTATAAGTGGGCAGCAAAACATGAAGCAGCTTGAAAAAGAGGTATGGGCAAAATAGATTGATCTCTAGCTAGCTAGCCAGGATTCGAAACCAAGCATTTTCAAGTTTGAATAGTTTCACCCTCACAAATTAAGAACAATCATAGGTCTATATGTGTATGTTCCTCTCGTTTCAATGAGGCATGCAGTCCAATTAATATTGATTTTGCAATTTCAATGTTGATCACTAAAAGAAAAATGAAGCAATCCTTATTTCTTCATTAATGTAATAGAGTTCTAGGCCCTCAATTAGTTGATTCCATTCAGTGAAGTATCATGCTATGAACGATTTCCATCTAACAGGTCTCTATGCTTCAAAAAATGCTTAATCGAGAAGAAAAGATGCATGAGATTTTGGAGCATGTCCATAATCAACATAAAGGTTCTGCAATCAGAATCCCAAACTTCCTTCCTCCTAAGGTAAACTTCTTTTCATTAATATTCCACACATGCACACACATGCAGCATGGCATTAAGAATATATTTATATGTATATATATATATATATCATCATGAACGTAAATTATGCAGATGAAAGAGCTCTTAGCAGAGTTAGCTATAGTTGAGGGAGAGATAAGTCGACTAGAAGCCGAGATAAGCCAACTTCAAAATAGTTTGAAACATGAACAGCAAGTCACCAAGGAATCGCAATCCAAACAATCCAAACAATGGCAACATGGAACTCTTCTTCAATATCCATCAGTACTCACAACAAACCCAGCCCCCATAAATAAAGGTGGTAATGAAATGATGGCATATGAGACAAAAGCATTGCATTTCATAAGCAAAGCTATAAAAGGCGACTATAATCTCAACGACTACGGTAGTACTGTAGCTGATCGGAAATTTGGAAACTCAAGAGGGTTTGATGATCAGAAAGAAAATCATGTCCGTGAGGCTGCTATATTTCAGGACAAGGTTCCAAGAAAAAGCGGGATGCTGAAGCCATCCTCACCCTTGCGAGATCCACGACATCCATCACCCAAGGTACGTACGGACAACAGCTCAGCCCATTAATTTGTGCCATTTGATTAATTAATAATATTATTGCTGTTGTACGTGATTTTGAGATAACATGCATTAATAGTGATCGATCAAACCTTTTTCTATTTATTTTATTTTCTGCGAGCTTTCGCATTAATGAATTCGTCGATAATGTAAAAGCATTTCCCTTAAATTCATGCATGTGGATGTACGTACGTAGATACTAATTACAAAACTGACTTTGTCTCAGCCAAAAGAACGAAATACACCAATTATTTCAGACTTGCCTCCAAAATCTCAATTAGAAGAGGAAAACCAGCAATGGCAACCCAACAAGCTATCTGAGAGCATCATGAAATGTTTGAACGTCATATATACGAGACTGCTTAGAACATCAAGAGCAATGGAACTGGAGAAGTCAGGCCCCATTTTCAGGTCTATGAACAACCCCTCTTTGAGTTCAAGAAGCTTCAGGGCCGACACAGGGTTGAAGCCTTTGTTACAAAAGGAATCAAGGCAACAAGACCCATATGGTATCTTCAACGTGGAAGAGTCTATTCCCAGGGACATTGGTCCTTACAAGAACTTGGTTGTCTTCACCTCAACCTCTCTCGACCCCAAGTCCATATCAAGCTCCACTTCTACTCCTTTGCTAACAAAGTTGAGGTATATAGGTTGCTCAACTCTACAAATAGATCTATATACATATATATATATATTAACCGACAGATTTTTCCTACAATTAAACTGATTGGAGAAATTCCTTTTATTATTAATCCTATCAGAAAAAGCATGTGACAAGTGATTTGATTGTATTCAAATCTGATTATAGTTTATTTTAATATTTAATTGTAATTGTTCCTACGTTTTAGGTAATCAGAATTAATTATATACTAAGGAGACATATGTCACTTTTAAAGGCCAATTCCTCTGACCCAATTTGTAGTAAATTTTATGTCCTACAACAAGAATATATGCACTCGAGTACATTAGATATTAAATTGCATGTGGAATAATGGTCACATATGCATGAACAAAGAAAAGCCATAGTTAATTATAATTGGATTCCATACCTAATATATAAATACCATACACAATTAATTACAGGCGGCATAAATCCAGGCAAGTTTTAATTTTTCCTTTTGTCTTTGTGGATCGCAGGGCTTTGTTGAACAGTCTCCAGACGGTGGACTTGAGATTCTTGACTAACCAACAGAAATTAGCATTTTGGATCAACGTGTACAATGCTTGTATCATGCATGTACGTATATTACCTTTCTTTTCTCCTATATCTTTTGTGTGTGTCTATTAAAAAAAATTACTTGACATACACTTTGTGTAGAACAAGCATTATATATATATACATGCACGTAATCTTACAAATGCATCAGAGCCGCAGCTGCATGTATATACGTACTCGACAATCTGATGCTTAAAGTTAATTTAGGCGCTTTTATCTTGTGCATGTTCGAAGTCATTGTGATGGATGTACGTAGTACGTATTTTACATTTCTGTTTCAGGGATTTCTCCAGTATGGGGTGCCTGCTACTCCGGAAAAATTACTTGCATTGATGAACAAGGTACGTCTCGGAAACTCTTCAAGTTAACATTGGATCCAAAGCAAATCGCATTGATTTTGTTTCAAAAAGGAAGAAAAGTAACTGCAAGCATATATATATATATATATATATATATATATATATATATATAGCTGCCTAAACGGTGCGTAGTCCATGCAGAACATCATGTAGTTAAATAATAATAATAATAAACTGATCGATCGATCTTGTAATCTTACTAATAATTAGTAAATTGTGAATTCAGGCAACCCTTAACATAGGAGGTAATATAATAAATGCTCAAGCAATAGAGCATTTCATTTTGAGAAAGCCAGCATCTTCAAGCCGGAAAGAGGTAAATATATATATATAACTTGACCTAGCTAGCTATAAACATATGTAATTACTGGTGCAATTAATCCCCTTGGACGCGATTTCTAGTAGATTTATCGCAAGGATGAAAGGGATGACAAGGAAGTCGCGGTTCGCAAACTTTATGGATTGGAGTCAATGGATCCAAATGTCATATTTGCTCTGTCGTGTGGAACTCGTTCATCTCCTGCTGTAAGTTAAACAATCAAACTCTCTAGATCGATATATTTTCACACGAACACGCACGAGCATGCTCAAAATTAATTAATCCGAAGAATTAACGTACATCATATATATATATATACACACGTGCAGGTTAGAATATACACATCTGATGGTGTTGCAGTTGAGTTGGAAAAATCAAAGCTAGACTATTTGCAAGCTTCAATAGTAGTGACTGGCACGAAAAGAATTGCATTCCCAGAGCTCCTGCTTCAAAACATGCTTGACTTTGCCCTAGACACAGACTCATTTGTGGAGTGGGCTTGCCAACAGCTACCAACTTCCGGGTCATTAAGGAAAGCAATGGTGGATTGCTTCAGAGGCCACAACCTTGCCAGGGTATCTAGCATCGTTGAGAAGATACCATATGACTTTGAATTTCAGTATTTGTTAGCAATTTAATTAAGCTCCTTACTTTTCAGATGCTTTTTCGATCAGTAAGCGACCGGCTAAGGTGGATGTAATTCTCTTCCCCAAAGAAGGAATTAAGGAGGCTTGCCAAATAATATTATTAGTTCATTCTCTGTAACAAATTAACTATATACAAGGAAGAATTCGACCAGGTCGCATTAATTTCTCTTTTTAGTTGCTCTATTTTCGTGCGATTTTAATTTCATTTTTGTATTTTTAATTTTAACAATTAGGTTCATATGTAGGGTTTTCTTTTGGTTTCCAGTAGGTCCCTCCCATAACTTATCATCCAATTAATCAATGATATGCTTATTACATCAATTCATTAATGCCACGTAACTCTCGTTGAACATATCATGTGACGACCAATTTTTTAATTAAAAAAAAAATGAATCATCACAGTGGTATGACAATTAGTCATAAGCCAATACATACGAAACACATCTTATAACATGTGTATAATGTAATATACCCAAGGAATTTCATAAGATAACTACGAATATTTTGGTATTAAGATTGGTATTAAATTAGATCAAATATATTTCTGTCTAATTTTTTGTTCTTAGTTTAGAATAAGAAGTGGATAGTTCGAACTAAGCTCAAAGTGAAATGAAATTTTGGAGCTTTGGAAATTTTCTAGAGTTTTGTTTTTTTTTTTTTTAAAAAAAAATATAAATAAATAAATAAAATATAAATAAATGAGAGGACATATTCTGCAGCTAAAACTACAAAAACGTTTTAACAAAAACTCTTGAAAATTTCCCCTCATTTATTATGTCCTCTCAACAAAAACGTTTTAACATTGTTGAAGTCATTTTAAAATAGCTGATTTTGAGCCGTTTTGTTCAAATGGCTACAATTGGAGCCGTTTTTTGTCAAAACAATATGAATCCTTGTAAAATATGGCTATATTGAAGGTGTCGAACCTCAAGGACTGCGTAGGTGTTGTTATCAAGCTTTTCGAGAGAAATATAACTTAATTTAAAATATGTTTGATTTTATTTTTATTTTCTAAAAATAAATACACAAAAGTAAAAGACAAAAATGTAAAGAGAGTAGAGATAAAAAAAAAAAAATAGGGGGTTAATTTCACCACTCACCGCATAACAATTGTCAATCGTAAATTAACAAGGGAAATTCATATTATGCAATGATATAAGGCTTGTCTCACTCGAGTAGTCAAGAAAATACTATCATTAAAGAATAAATATAACCCATCTTCGGTTGGTACGGACCATCTACCTAACCACTAAGAGGCGATACGACCTGTCTTCCTTAGGTATGGATTAGCTACATTTTTAAAATGATATACACAATCAATGGAATAATATAACTTATCTTCGATTGGTACAAATTGTCTACCTAAATTACACTAAGTTAGGGTGTAGTACAATTCGTTTTCCCAACGCATAGCCTATCTAACCTTCTTAATCATATGTCAATTAAACTCGTTGTATAACAATCATTCCATAACAGAAAATATGAAGAATTGAATTTAATCAATATAAAAGACTTTCTAAGATAAGATAAGAAATTTACAATGATTGAATATAAATAAACAAGATCAATTCTCACAGTTATACAACTATCATGCATATAGAAAATCACAAATTAAAATACAATTAAACTATTATTACTTGGAAATGGCTACATCAACACCCTATTACGAATTTAGCTGCTCATCGTGGTGTTGGGATGGCCCCCTGCCATGTCAAGCTTCCAAAAAAATTTTTTTATCTAAAGCTAAGCACACATTTTCTTGAAACTTAGGGGTCTATTTATAGGGAGCAAACAAACCCTAGAAGCCCTAGGAATTCTAGAAAAATTGTACTTGAGTCTCCTACTCAAATTAGGAACCAAACCTAATACAAATTAGAATAGGATTCGTACAGATTTGTAGGGCAATTTTGGCATAGACATATTTGCTAGATTTGTTATTAGCTTTCCAACACCACCAATTTCATTGCAATTTGAAACTTGAGTAGAAGGTTATGATCAAAATACTGAGACGTATATATCATTTTTTTAATATATTCTTTTTTTCTTTGAATATATTTTTTTATAATATTTTTTTACAAAAATAGAATATATAATAAAAATATATGCCCCTCATATATATAATAAAAATATTATATTTTTTTAGCACGAATTTTTACAAAAATATATGCACGTGTATATATAATCCAAATTTGAATCCAATCCGATTTTGACTCTTATTAGAGAAATTTCGATTTAATCATTTTCATGATTTTATTAAACTTAACCACATCTTCTACGTCTTCTCAAAGTATGCTTTAAGACAAAAATCAATGGAATTAATTGCATATTTATTTAAAACCTAAAAACAAAAAAAAAAACAACACAAAATCATACAAAAAATAATGCTAAGGAATTGACATATGCAAGTGAAGGGGCTTGAATGTAAAATATTCACCGCTTATCACACTCCCAGACTTACATATTGCTAGTCCCTTAGCAATACAAAACAAGAAATAAAACTGAAAAACAACAAGATAAATCCTTATTTCGTGGGATGTACGATTGCATTTAGCATACGTAACAAACCTTTTAAACCATTAGGACTCCCTAGTAGACAAGTGAAGTCTCATAAGGATTTGTCAGAAATGATAGCCACAAACATTATGCAAGATCATGTTATCCATAAGATTGAAGTAGCACAAAAACATTGATTCTCATTCATTAGCAAGCTTAACAAAATAAACTTCATCTTCACAATTTTAAGAAATTAAAAATTAAGCTACTAACATGGCATTATGAGATATCATATGATTCAACCAATGTAAAGTGAACTTAACACATAGTCATGGGATTTCAAAAACTAATCTCAATCATGAATAGTTCAATACTCAAAATTTGTTGGACTCCCCATTTGATAAAACGACCAAGGCATATACTTTTATATATATATATATATATATATATATATATATATATATATGCAGGCTTGAAAATAAAATGACTTCTAAACAACCAAGTGTGTGTTCGTGTGCAGTAAAATATCTTAAATACGAAAAATAAAAGAGACAAGATATTTGTTGACGAAGTAAAAACTCTGTGAAGAGAAAAACCACTCCGGGGTAGCCTAACCCAAGAAATTCACTATCCAAAGACAAAGCAAGTTACAAAGCACTCGTACTCACAAAACCTATTGCAGTAGTCATACCTCTAACAATAATACGAAGCCCATCATGAACGCTTCTCAACTAAGTCTCCTACTTGAAAGGGTCTTTAATGAATTCCTTTATCTTAGGACCCCTAAGATAGACTTCACACGAACAAAGGTTAGCACACACTGGCAACGGCTAGAGAGCTAGCGGATCTTCAATTCTCCCTAAACACCCTCTCTAAGCACTATGGAATTCTAGACAAATTCGGACTCTGGCTATGGAATGTCCGGACGAAAGATAGCCTTCTCCGGACAGTCTTCTGCGATGGCCTTTCCAGAATAGTGCGATCTTCCCAAAATAGGACCACATCTGGACGGCTTGGCTGAGCGTCCGAACGGTCTTCACTGTCAATCCTTTCCGTGTATGAAAAGGAATTCTGAAATTTCCAGAATTTCTGGAGGCCATCCGGACGCTACTCTCATTCCGTCCGGATGGTGGTCTGGACGGACGTTTCTATTGGCCATCTAGACATTCAAGTTATATAATATTTTCTTAGCTTTCCAACGACACCAATTTCGTCTCAATCCGATACATGAGCAGAGAGTTATGATAAAAACACTGAGACGTATACAAAAATCTTCCTGGAAACCTAAAAAGCGTTCAGACGGTGTTGCCCTTCTGTTCAGACAGTCGCTATTTCCAGATCCGTGTCTGAACATGAAATCCAATTTCTACTTGGGCTTTGAATAGTGTCCGGATAGTATAACCACGTTGTCTGGACGGATGCACTTGAACCCTGAAATCTTCTCGAACTCTGAAGAGCATTTGGATGTGTTGCCATGTCATCCGGACGGTTGCAACCTTCCATTATTCGAAGCTTCTAGACACTGATGGGGTCCGGATGGTATTGCCACCTCATCTGGACGTATGTTACTGACTGATGAGCGTCCGGACGCTTAGACTGGGCCGTCCGGACGGGAACTTGGGATCCGACTGTTCTGACTTGGAAACTGCACAGGATCTTCCTTGAACACTTGAAATAGCCTTCTTGAAGCTTGTGACACTGCAACTTGCCATAATGAGGCTTTTCTATATTAGAGACATAAACTCTAAATACTATGAAGATTCTAAAATATACGGCATCCCTGTTAAAGCAGCAACATTACATAGCAGTGATTTTGTTAAACATAATGTAGTTAATACAAAATACTAACAAGCTCTTCCTTTGGCCATTCTGAGACAAAATCACTTTGACCGGATTAAAAATACATTCCCGATCTAAATATAAAAATACTCCCCCTTTTTGTCTCAAAAGGACAAAGGGTAAACAGAGTATTTAGAGAAAAACACAAGTATTAAAATCCAAAACAAGACTAATAGTAAAGTGTCTCATCAAAAGCTTGAAAAAACACAAAAGGACACCTCATCACATCTCCTGAATTTGAGCTACTTTGGCTTCATGCTCCTGAAGCTGGGAAACATAGACTGAAAATCTTCAGTCACTTGAGTCTTCTAGCCCAAAACCGATCATCCGCAGAATGAAATCCTCTAAACAACTGGTCTGCAAGACAATAAAGAAGATTCACCACTAAATCTCTAACTGGTATAGATCTTGAGAAAGAGGTTACGGAAGACTCTGTATGAGCGGGGGAAAGGAGCTCATCTAAATTCTGAGAACTCTGGAACATATGATTTCAATACTGGTCTGTTTTCTAAAGAGCCCTCTGTCTGACACTATGCTGGAAGCCGCTAGACAACATATTCCTGAAAAAATTTAAATTGAAATCTATCCAAAAATAACACCACAAGGAAATATTAGATCCTATTAGTTAAAAAAGAATGTGGTATAATGACGGTTGTCAATTGAATGCACAAAGACAAACAAAAGTAGATATAGCAATCCAAAGGACACAGATGTAGCAATGTCCATCCAACATAAAGACAAAAAAAGATGCACAATCTCTCAAATCATCATTCCAATCAATCAAATATTCCAATATTCTAAAAGAACCAAAGCTTAAGAGAATAAGGAAAGTCAAAGGAAATACCTAGGAATGAGAAAGGATGTGCAGAGAATATCTATATCTCGGGAGAAATCCGAGAGAAAACGCACACAACACAACATGATAAAGCAGGCAAAAAGTAGTGTGTGTCTGGCAGAGAATGCAAAAAGCTCTCGTCCGAACGTGGTACATACTCATCCGGACGACATGCTGTTAGATAAGAGATCGACAAAGCAGAGCGCGTTTAGACGCAAGAAAATGTACGTCCGGACGCTTCACGCTAAAAGCTGAAAAACAAAAGGAAATATGCAGAAAAAATAATTTTTCCTAACGTTAGTGAAAATAATTATTGACTTCTAATTTAACCAAGTGTGTGTGTTTGTGTGTTTGTGTGCAAACAAATATCTTAAATGCAGAATTTAAATAAGACAATATATTTGTTACGAAGTAAAAATTCTGTGAAGAGAAAACCACTCCGGGGCAGCCAAACCCAGGAAATCCACTATCCAAAAACAAAGCTAGTTACAAAACACTCGTACTCACATACCCTTATGCAGTAGTCATACCTCTAACTCTAACGTGTAACCCAACACGAACGCTTCCTAACCAGATCTTCCACTTGAATGGGTTTTTTATGGATTCCTTTACCTTAGGGCCGACCCTTAAGATAGACTTTACACGAACAACTGAGCACACACCGGCAACGGCTTGAGAGCTAGAGGATCTTCGATTCTCCCTAAACACCCTCTCAAAGCACTATGGAATTCACTGTCGAATTCTGTAAAAAAACACTAGCCTAGAGACCCCTATTTATAGGCTTAAGCCTTAAAGAGACCTCAAAAACTACTGAGATTCGAACTCTGGCTGGCGAGCGTCCGGACGGAAGTTGGCCTCGTCCGGACAATTTTCTGCAATATCCTTTCAGAAACAGCGTAATTCTATCTTTATCGGGTTCACGTCCGGATGGCTTGACCTAGCGTCAGGACAATCTTCGCTAAAATCCTTTCTGCGTTCGAACATAATTCTAGAATATTCTGAAATACTGGACATCATCCGGACGTGTTGCCACGTCGTCTGGATTACTTGCAGAGACTTCCCAACAGTGTCAACTTCTGAAATCCAACTCCTTGTTGAATACTGATTGACCTAGCATCCGGACGGTGTTGCTCTGATATCCAGACGGCTTCATCGTTATCTGATGGACACTAAGGAGAGTCCGGACACCTTCAAAGGCCCGTCCGGACGGTTGCATAGGAATCGGCTGTTCTGACTTGAAAATTGCATGGAATCTTCATGGACATCTTCTTAGAAACTTGTGACCATACACATGGCATGAAATGAGACACTGTCCATATTACTTGAAGACTCTAAAACGAACCGATCATCCTGTTAAGAAGCAACCATTACATAAAGTGTTTTTGTCAACCAGAATGTTGCCAATATAAAATACTAACAATTAGCTTCAGAACACGCACGTATAAATAACTGATAAAATAGTCAAATAGTATTTCAAAAATATACCAAGATATAGTTGAAAATTAAGAGTCAATAAGCACAAAAATTTCCTTGTAGATAGAAATTTTTCAATAGTAAACTTAACTCATGCTATGCGTGTGTATGTGTGAAAGCTTTTTCAATAAAGTATGATCTTCGCTGATATGATTTAAAACAACTGAATTTTCTAAAAAGTGAGAAATTCATAGTTAGATCAGTCAAAAGTCAAACCTTATCTTACTAGGGCCTAGTCGCCCTCATATGATACTCTCCCCTTAAGAAGCAGCACTATTTTTCTTTTTACTTGCACCATGGAGGACAAGATTAATAGCTGAGTCAGGACAGAAGTAGTGAATTTATTCATATATCAATAAGCACAGAATTATAATTGCTTGTATCACTTAGTGCTGCAACCTAGAGAGAAAGCCAGAATTTATGGGGTCTAGGTTTAATTAGCGAGTTGGTCAATTTGACCATCTTAGCACACAAAAATCTCTCTTAAAGAATTTTCAAAAGTAGAAAATCAGAGAAAAAAAGTGTACCTTAGGAAAGCCTTGGATAGTGCACATTTTTCATCGCATGAGAAAAGTAACTATCTAGTATGGATGCAACAGGGAATCTTCGTAGATATCAAGTACAAACTCTCAGTTATATAAAGGCAAAAATAATAAATGCATCAAGAACTGAGACATCAGTTAAACATACATAAGATATCTGAGAAGTTATATAAGACAAAAATAAAAATCTGCATCCTTTTCCCCTTTATTTATTTTTTTTTTTTGTTGAAAAAAAAAAAGAAAAAAAAAACAACAAAGACATGCTTAAAAGGAAAAGAACATATGTCTAGACAAATCATGTAGGTAAGAGCAAACTTGACCTCAGGGAGAGAGGTTTGATTATACTAAGACAGAAAAGCAGTGACATGCTTTCTCTATCATCCCTAGAATGTACCTGCAGAAATTTCTCAAAGGTGGGATAGAAAATCTAGGGATAGAAAATGTGGTTCCTCAAACTGAATGCAAGGCAAAAATAGGATATATAATATATGACAATCAATGCAATGCAAACATACTTGGTATGCACTAAGATTTAGGAACCAAAATCCTAGGCATGGTGAGACTGCACCTATACTAGGTGAGTCCACTCCCCCTCAAGGAGTGAATGGTCTCTCATCTTTTCTAATGCATACCTTGTGTACCTGTGGTAGATGTGATCGGGTATTGCTCATACTGTCCATTCTCCTCAGCATACCTTGTAACAAGCTCGGCAACCTTTCATAGGCATGGTTGCTATCGGGCTTTTGCAACTTTTTCTTGTAATGCCTTGATGTGTTCTTCGGAACAAACCGTTGTTGTCGCCGCTAACGCCGTGGAACCTGATGTCCCGCCGAAGGTAGAGTACCTAATGTGGTCTTAGTAGGCAACTTCCTCTGAGCCTTCTTCTTCTGAGCTTGGAACTGTGGATACGGATGTGACCGGTGGTGCTGCAGTGATGACAGATGGGTAAGCATCTTTTGTTTGAATGCTTCTTGACATTCTCTGCAGAATTATGGTTAGCATTCTTACAAATAACATTGCTCTTACCTTTTATATGTCTCCTATGAGGAGGGACATATTTAGATGAGGAAGAATCTTCAACTTCACTTTTCCTCAGAGCATTCTGCTTAATCCAACGCCTGTGGGATTTCAACAAATAACAATTTAGCCTAATATGACAAATCTTCCCACAATTATGCCACTTAGGAATAAACTTACCTTGTATTCTTGATTCCTTGGATTTCGGCATCACATGATTAGTTAAGCAAGAATTATCTAAACAAGTTGTATCTTCCATCACATGCTTAATATCAATAGAATCTAATTCAGAATCAGAAGCATGTGAAGTAGAGGTACTTAAATCATCAACAGTTAAATCAGGCTTGTTAGAAACATCTGAGTGAATACAAAGCATGCTTTTCAAATTATCACTTGAGAATTTTTCAAATTTATTCTCAAGTTCATTAATAGTATTAAGCAACATAGTATTCTCAGATTTCAAAGAGTCAATCAAAATATGTGATTTAGACAATTGTATAATCAAAGACTCTTTTTCTTGCTTCACCTTTTTGAGCTCTTTCGGAGAAACCATTTTATCCAATTTAGCAAAACTTTTAGAGAGTTTAATATCATAATTTTTTTCAGATAACAGAGAGAAATCCATGAGAAAAGGTGTAATATAATAAAAAAATAGAAATCACAAAGAGATAAGGCTCACACTCATGGATTAAATCCTTTAAACGGAGTGTACCCGCTCAGATACCAATTGAAAATAAAATATGACTTCTAAACAACCAAGTGTGTGTTCGTGTGCAACAAAATATCTTAAATGCGGAAAATAAAAGAGACAAGATATTTGTTGAAGAAGTGGAAACTCTGAGAAGAGAAAAACAACTCCGGAGCAGCCAAACCCAAGAAATTCACTATCCAAAGACAAAGCAAGTTACAAAGCACTCATACTCACAAAACATATTGCAGTAGTCATACCTTTAACTATAACATGAAGCTCATCGTGAACGCTTCCCAACCAAGTCTCATACTTGAAGTGATCTTTGATGAATTCCCTTACCTTAGGGTCGACTCCTAAGATAGACTTCACATGAACAATGGTAGCACACATCGGCAACGGCTAGAGAGCTAGCGGA
This sequence comes from Alnus glutinosa, assembly GCF_958979055.1. NCBI lineage: Eukaryota > Viridiplantae > Streptophyta > Magnoliopsida > Fagales > Betulaceae > Alnus > Alnus glutinosa. The sequence goes on along the minus strand of NC_084894.1, from coordinate 15,630,848 downwards.
TCTTCAATTCTCCCTAAACACCCTCTCTAAGCACTAATGAATTATATATTGAATTTTTACAAATAACAAGCCTAGAGCCATCTATTTATTGGCTTCAGAAAACTTAATTCTAGACAAATTTAGACTCTGGCTGTAGAGCGTCTAGACGGAAGATAGCCTTGTCCGGATGGTCTTCTGCGACCGCCTTTCCAGCATAGTACGATTCTTCTCAAAATTGGACCATGTCTAGACAGCTTGGCCGAGCGTCCAGACGGTCTTCACTGTCAATCCTTTCCGCGTCTAAGAAGGAATTCCAAAATTTTTGGAATTTCTGGAGGCTGTCCGGACACTACTCTCTTACCGTCCGGACGGTGTTCCGTCCGGGCGTTTCTTGTGACGACCCAAATATTTTTTTTTTTTTTTGAAAACATACAAATGAGTCATCACAGTTGCATGCCTACATGTCACTAAGCCAACTCATAGTACACATTCCTTAATATGTACCTGATATATCAGAGTTACATAATATATGCAGCGGAATACAAAATCTAACTGCGGAAGTCAACATTATAATCATAAACTGTTCATTACACAAAAGAGCCTATTAATGTCTATCTGTTTTAGGCTTAAGCATAAGTTATGCATACAAAAGAATGGCTACATCTACGTGTTACAAGTCACACTAGCCATATACAAAATACACAAAAGGGACTTAAGCATAAATTATGCATACAAAAGAATGGCTACATCTACGTGTTACAAGTCACACTAGCTCATATACAAAATACACAAAAGGGACTTAAGCATAATTATGCATACAAAAGAATGGCTACATCTACGTGTTACAAGTCACACTAGCTATATACAAAATACACAAAAGGGACTATCCGAGTTCGACACTCCTACGACTCAAGCGACGTGCTAAGTCGTAGTACTCCACATAGTGTGCAACGGAGTCATCCTCTGCATCATCAATACCTGCATCCAAAGAAGCTTCATCTATACGGTTGTGGTGGTAGCCACATCCGTATAAGTGAAAGTGTGAGTTCACTGCCTCAATAAGAAGTGTCGAGGCCTCGGTAGTATAAAACTCACTAAGTATACAATATACACAAGCATAATTACATGCAGGGTTCAACAGCGTTATTCACAAATCATTAAGTTCACACCATAACACATTATCGAGTACAAGTCACGTTGTTCTTCACACACTTATATATTATCACAATTTCTACTAATAATATTCCATGCATACCATAAAAATATTCCACATCTCACATGTGCTAGCACTTCAATGCTAGGCTTACCGTCAACACCGCCCGTAAAGCTACGACCCGCAGGGCACACATCTCACGTGTGCTAGCACTTCAATGCTAGGCTTACCACACATATCACGTGTGCTAGCACTTCAATGCTAGGCTTACCACACATCTCACAAGTGCTAGCACTTCAATGCTAGGCTTACCATCAACATCACCCGTAAAGCTATGACCCGCAGGGCACACATCTCACGTATGCTAACACTTCAATGCTAGGCTTACCACATATCTTAGCCAAGAGTTACTACCCTCTGACCTACCACTGTGCCAGATACTACCACACTGGACTTACCATCTATCAACTACAAGTTCTCATTATACCAAATTACCTCATCATACCCCTATTGTTACACATGTATGTCCAAACAATTTTTCCTTCTACAAACATCCACAATTCCACCACACACACACACACACACACACACACATCCGCAATTCCAACATCATGTTATTCAATCCCTAATAATTCCCACATATCAATTTCAACCATCTCAGCATAATTCTTAATTCAACACTTCACAACTCAATCGTTAATATATATATGTCTTCATCAAAATTTCATAACCATATACAACCAAGATTCATCAACATCCATTTATCCATACAATTTACAATCCAATATATCCCAACTCAATCACAAACAATTTTATCAACAAATTCCATAGTCATAAACATCCAAGATTCATCAATATCCATTTATCAATACAATTTACAATCCAATATATCCCAACTCAATCACAAACAATTTTATCAACAGATTCCATAGTCATAAACATCCAAGATTCATCAACATCCGTTTATCAATACAATTTACAATCCAAAATATCCCAACTCAATCACAAACAATTTTATCAACAAATTCTATAGTCATAAATACAACCAAACACTATCAATATCAACTTATCATCACAATTCCCAATTCAATAACTCACAATTCAATTACATATATCTTCACCAACAAATTCTATAATCATAAATGCAACCAAACACAACAATACGTAAATCTAAGTTCCTAGGGTTCCTCAGTGAGTAGAATACTCACCTTAGGCCGTTCGCACACCAATTCCGACGACTCTAAGTTCAGCTCGCAAAGCGCCACTAAAACACAATATAATGCACTAATTTAGCTTCATTTTTATTAGTTGCACTAAGTAGCACTTTGAATCACTCAAAGGCTATGTCATAAATTACCCATAAGATTCTAAGGTTTCTAAACACATACCCATAATTTAAAAATGCTAATCTAACTGCAATAATATTAACCCTTAGGTATTTACTTAGGGTTAATCACATAAAACACTACTTAAATAATTATACCCAAAAGTTAGGGTTAGAGAAATCTTACCCCAAAATTCACCAAAGCAAAATCCAAGGTTTGGGTAGCCTCAAGCAACCTCCTAGTAGCCCAATACCTAAAGAACAATAGGATTAAACTCACATTTTATGAGATTTTACCCAAAAACCCAAAAATATAAATTTAGCAATTTACCTCAAAACAATCAGTCAAAACGTAGATCCACACGTGTAGATCACGTTTCCGAAGTTAGATTTGAGATTGGGAGCTTAGATCTTCGTGGATTTGAGAAAATCCTTAAAACCCTCTTCTTCTCTTCTCTCTTTCTTTCTTCTTCTTCTTCTTCTTTCTTTCTTTTTTTTTTTTTTTTTTTTTTTTTTTTTTTTTTTTTAAGGTGAGGCGCACTGGCTCCTCACCATTTTTTTTTTGTTTTTTGAGGAGGGCCACTCGGCCCTCCTTTTCTTCACGTGGGGGCCCCACTGTTTCAGATGAAGGGTCGTATGGCCCTTCATCCTACTTTTATATATATTATTATTATTTTTATTTATTTATTTCTTTTTTTATTTCTTTCCTTTGCATTTTTAATAACTTTGAATTAACTGCTATCAATTATTTACCTAAATTTTGTATTTTAATTACTACAAAATGTCTAGAACGTTACATTTCTATTGGCCGTCCAGACATTCAATTGTATCATTTTTTTCTTAGCTTTCCAACGACACCAATTTCGTCTCAATCTGATACTTAAGCAAAGTGTTATGAGACTTCGACTTTCTTCTTAGAATTTTTAAGGCCAATGGTCTTCACCTTTTTGACCGGGGCCATGGACAGCTCATAAGTTTGAAGAGATCCCACCAACTCTTCAATCTTCATCTCTTCAAAGTCTTTGTTTTCTTCAATTGTAGTCACCTAGATTCTGAAATGCTCAGGCAAAGATCTTAGAATTTTACAGATGAGTTTTACATTTGAGATGGTTTTCCCAAGACTCACCATTGAGTTTCTTAGGTCGCTCATTCTAGAGTAAAACTCTCCGAATGTCTCATCTTCCAACATCTTAATTTCTTCAAATCTAGAAATCAACATTTGAAGTTTGGCAGATTTAACAAGTTTGGTGTCTTCATATGTTGTTTCTAAGATTTGCCATGCTTCTTTAACAGATTCACTGTTCAAGATTCTAGCAAATTCAGACAGTGATAGCGCTTGACATAGAGCATGGAGGGCTTTATCATTGAATAGCCGTGTGTTTTCATTAGTGACTGATTCGTGAGTTGCATCTGTTGGCTTAGTCCATACAGTTTCAATAATTTTTCCACAGTTAATGGATTTTAAAAGGAATTGCATACGAGCTTTCCAATAACCATAGTTCGTACCATCAAAGGCAAGAACATTATTAAGATTTTGAGAGATTTTAAATAAAACTAGAAGTCAAAAGGAAAGATAACACTCAAAAATTGAATCTTAAACAGAGTGTACCAAGCCATCCCAATTAAAAATTATAGGACTTCTAATTTATCAAGTGTGTGCAATAGTGTGCAACAAAATATCACAATGCAGAAAATAAAGAGACAGATATTTTGTTGACAAAGTGGAAACTCAATTAAGAGAAAAACCACTCCGGGGCAACCAAACCCAGGATATCCACTATTCAGAAGACAAAGCTAGTACATAGACAGTAACACTCATATACCCGATGCAGCGATTGTATCTAGCACTATGACGTGTAACCCAACACGAATGCTTCCTAACCAAGTCACCTACTTGAAGAGGTCTTCAATGGAATCATTTATCTTAGGGATAACCTCTAAGATAGACTTCAGTTCAACACAGCAACAGCACTTGGCAACGGCTTGAGAGAGAACGCTTCAGCACAACACTCTAAAATAAACTCTCTAAGCTCTACGGAATTCACTACCGAATTCTTACAAATTACATACCTAGGGGCCTCTATTTATAGGCTACAAAATCCAAAATCGAGTCTGGTTTGATTTTCCTAGGTGGTGTCCGGACGGACAACTGTGTGATCGACTTTCCAAATTCGCTTGAAATTATTTCCTGAATAGAGCCGCTTCCGGACGATGTTGCCCTAGCGTTCGGATGGCTGCACTTCAGCTGCACACAATTTCCATATTAAGGCTTGAGCATTCGGATCATGAAGATTGACGTCCTGAAGATTGTACTTGTGCGGCACACTATTTTCATATTAAGGCTTGCGCGTTCAGACATGGATACTGACATCCGAACGGTTAAACTTTGTATACCCGACTTGCCTTATCAAAGATAGCATCCAAACGGGAACACACATCGTCTGGTCGGTTGCAGTTGTCTTCCCATATCTATGTTTTGGAACAAAGTCCTTCTCCTTGTCGAACACTAGAAGGCGTCCGATCGTGTTGCTGAGACATCTAGACGGATGCAAACTGGAACAGTTCGAAGGTTCTCAGCACAGAGGAAGGTTCGAACAGAAAGTTCTTGTCTTTCAGACATATGATGCTTGGACAGTCGTTCAGACATTCAATTTCTCTGACTTGGAATCTATGCAGAATCTTCTAGAAGTATAACTCTGAATAAAAAGAGTCTAAAAGAACTGAACCCCTGTTTAAAAGCATCATTACATGGAAGTAATTTTGTCCAACAGAATGTAGTCAATTACAAACCAACAAATGATAATGTGACGTGACAATAATAATAAGTAGGCAAATAAAATAGTTAATGCATCTTATAATTAATAAGCAAGATATAATAAGAACCTAAAACCAATGATTAATCTAATAATAGCCTTAGGTATCTATCTAGCTTTAGAAGCGGGTGAAGCGACGTGTGAGCACGCGGGTAGCTTATGTGTCATAGGGTATAAGGTCAATAGAGTAGTCTAATGATACTAATGTTTGCAGGATTGTGTCCGGATTGGAGACTTTAATTGGTTCTCCAATGTAGAGTTCAGTAACTACAATCCAAGGGAATATTCGAGTCAAAAGTTCAATGTAGCCAAGGTGAGTATTCTACTCTGTGAGAAACTACTATTTTTATATATTATGGATTTGCAAAATATATATATTGTTTTATAAATCCGAAACAACTGTATGTTGAAATATATGTTTTGAATGATTTGAGTAGCTTTGATTATGTTCAAATTATATCAATAATGTTTATGAAATGATGCATGAATGAAAGGTGTTGAATTGATTCAAAGTGTTTGAATATGTGATGCGGTTGAGATTTAGATTATGTAAAGTAGAATGATAACAATGCATGTTGATTGATTCATCATTTGAAGAAAGCATAATTTGCAAAGAATAGGTTATAGAGTTTGAATTGTAAAGCATAAAGCATGAGCATGTAACTTGAGGGTAAGCCTCACAATGATAACTTTGGGGTAAGCCTTATAATAAAGACTCGAGGGTAAGCCTCTTAATGAATTCGAGGGTAAGCCTCATAAAGAGTTCAAGGGTAAGCCTCATAAAGAGCTCAAGGGTAAGCCTCATAACGAACTAGAGGGTAAGCCTTGCAAAGACTAATAAGACTTTCATGAGCATGCATAGCATTATCAAAATTGTGTGTGTTGTTTTCATGATATGTATATTGTAGTTTTTGCTAGACGTATTAGTATGCATAAGAGTCTCAATGGAAAAGAGCTTATGAATATTTCTATCGGATGGTTGCATGATTTAAATGTATTGAGTTTGAGAGTACGTAGATGATTGCATTGCCTAGAATTAAAGATGCCATGTCTATGTAATACCACGCGAGTTGCCGATCAAAAGCAATAAGCTTGATGGTGGTAGACAGTGTTATGGCATGCAATGTTTATGTAATACCACACGAGTTGTTGCTGTTCTTCAGGTAAGATGTGCTTGTATAGTAGAGTCTCACTCTAGTACTCGCATGATCACACTGACGTTCAAAGGCAATAAGCTTGATGGGAGTAGGCTTAGTGTTGCTTAATTCAGGAAATGTGGATGTCTTAGTACAGCTAAACTAGATGCCATGTTTCTTGCTTAAGACTTATGTGTAGGCGTGAATTCTATAATGGAGTGATCGTGTGCACATATGTTTGAGCCACCGATCAAAAGTAATATATTGCAGATCGGTCGATATGTAGAAGCTTTCCAAGGTAGGATGACTGAAACTTTTATATATGTTCACAGCTACATAGTATGCTTTAAATGTTTTCTACTAGTCGGTGTTTGCTATATCAGTTATTGGGGTTTTTCAAACAAAAGTTTATAAAATTGGTAGCTGTTATAGTGTACGCAAGACTAAAAAGGAAAATGTTGGTTCTTTGCAAAAACTCAGTTAGTTTTATATCACTGAGGTCTCAGTATATTTTATTCTGAAACAATAAAATCATTCTTTTACCTATACGGATGTGGCTACCCCCACAACCATATAGATGAGGTTTCTTGGCTATAGGTACTCCGGTATAGTTGATGAAGTAGCAACGTACTCCGGATGTTATGACTAAAGCTCACCGCAACAGTCGTAATTGCTGGACGACGAGTGTCCACTATTTTATAGGCTTGGTATATGGCTTATGACGCTTGTGTCACTTATTCTTTGTAAAACCATTCTAGTTATGTAAATATTATGTTGATAAGACTTAAACAGATAGATGTTAAATGGCTCTTATTGTAATTTGTTAGTATTTTATATTGGCAACATTTTGGTTAACAAAAACACTTTATGTAAATGTTGCTTTTTAACAGGAATATTGGTTCAATTCAAAGTCATCAAGTAATATGCATAGTATCTCAATTCATGCCATGTGTTTGTTCACAAGCTTCTAGATGATGTCTATGAAGATTCCATGCTATTTCCAAGTCAAAAATAGTCGGTTCCTGTGCAACCGTCCGGACGGGCCTTTAAAGGTGTCTGGATGCCCCTCAGTTTCTAAAAGCTTCAGCCATTGTAGCTGTCCGGACGACCAAGCTATATCGTCCGGATGCTAGGTCAAGCTACTCCGAGTTCTACACGGATTTAGATTTCAGAAGACACTAATTGGGAAGGTTCTGCCAGACGTCCGGACGACTTGGCAGCACGTCCGGACGCTACCCAGTGTTCCATAATATTCCAGGTCTCCTTTATGAATGCGGAAATGAGTGACAGCGTTGACCGTTTGGACTCTTAGTCAAGCCGCCCGAAGTGATCCTGTTTTGAGAAGTATTGAGCTATTCTAGAAAGGCGGTCGCAGAAGACCATCCAGATGCAGCTAAGTGACCATCTGAACACTACTTGCCAGATTCCAAAATTGATCAGAATTAGGTTTTCTGTAAGCCTATAAATAGATGGCTCTAAGCTTGTATTTTGTAAAAATTTAGTATAGAATTTCATAGTTTGAAGAGATCCCACCAACTCTTCAATCTTCATTTCTTCCAAATCTTTGCTCTCTTCAATTGTAGTCACCTTGATCCTGAAACGCTCAGGCAAAGATCTTAGAATTTTTCGAATGAGTTTTACATCCGAAAAAGGCTTCCCAAGACTCACCATGGAGTTTCTTAGGTCATTCATTTTGGAGTAAAACTCTCCAAATGTCTCTTCTTCCAACATCTTAATTTCTTCAAATCTGGAAATCAACATTTGAATTTTGGCAGATTTTACAAGTTTGGTGCCTTCATATGTTGTTTCCAAGATTCGCCACGCTTCTTGAGCAGATTCACAGTTTGAAATTTTTGCAAATTCAAACAGTGAAAGTGCTTGACATAGAGCATGGAGGGCTTTATCATTTGAAAGTCGTACGTTTTTCTGTGGGACTTGTTCAAGTGCTGCATCAGCTGGTTTAGTCCAACCAGTTTCAACAATACCCCAACAGTCAATAGATTTTAAAAAGAACTGCATACGAGCCTTCCAATAGCCATAGTTCGTACCGTCAAAGGCAGGAACAGTATTAAGAGTTTGAGACATTTTAGATAGAAGTCAAAAAAATAACACTCAAGAATTGAATCTCAACAGAGTGTACCAAGCTCTGATACCAAATGAAAAATTGAAATGACTTCTAAAACAAAGTAAGTGTGTGTGTGCTCAAGGTGTTAACAAAATAACAATGCAGAATTTAAAAGACACAAGAATTTTTGTTAACGAAGTGGAAACTCGACATGAGAAAAACCACTCTGTGGCAATCAAACCCAAGATATCCATTATTCAGAAGACAAGACTAGTTACAAAGTAGTAGTACTCACATACCCCTGATGCAGTGGTCGTACCTTGAACTCTGACGTGTAATCCAACACGAACGCCTCCCAACCAGGTCTCCTACCTGAAGGGGTCTTCAATAGAATCATTTACTTTAGGGCCAACCCCTAAGATAGACTTCAAGTAAGCGCAGCAACCGCACACACAATAATGGCTTTAGAGAGACAACTCAGCTCAATAATCTCACAATATAACTCTCAGAGCACTAATGGAATTCAATACCGAATTCTTGCTATCCTCAAGCCTTAGGACCTCTATTTATAGGTCGAGGGTTCAAATGAGCATTTGGCTTGATAAAACCTAGGCGCCATCTAAACGGTGGTCATAGGGCATCCGGATGGACAACTGTATGATCGGCTTTCCTAAAATTTCGCTGAAATTCTTTCCTATTTTGAGCCGCGTACGAACGGTGATGCCCTGTCGTCCGAACGGTCATACTTCTGCTGCAAGTAGTTTCCATACTAAGGCTTCGCGCGTCTGAATCAAGGGGATGGTCGTCGGGACGGTTGATCTGATGCACGTAATTTCCATATCTGATGCTCGCGCGTTCGGACCAAGAGGACAGTCGTCTGAACGTTTGGATTTGAATGCAATACTTGACTTATGGATGAGCGGGTCCGAACGGGAATCCACGTCGTCTGGATGGTTGCAACAATCTTCCCATAACTGTGTTTTGGAAAGAAATCCTTAAGGTTGTCGAACACTGAGAGTCGTCCGGACGTGCTGCTGAAATGTCCGAACGGATGCAAGCTAGAGCAGTTCGAATCTTCTCGACACAGAGGAAGGTCCGGACGGAAAGTTCTTGTCTTCTGGACAGATGATGCTTTGGACAAATGGGCGTCTGGACGGTATGACATGTAGTCCAGACGGCTGGCAGGGAACCGAATTTTTTGACTTGCAAATTGTGCAGAATCTTCTAGAAGCACTTTTGAGTAGCGGAATCCCTGTTAAAAAGCATCTTTACAAAGAAGTGATTTTGTCCAACAGAATGTGGCCAATTAGAAACTAACACAGATATGGGAAGACAGCTGCAACCGTCCGAACAACGTGGCTATTCCATCCCGACGCTATCCTTGATAAGGCAAGCCGTGCAGAAGATGTTCAAATATTCAGACGTCAGACTTCATGGTCCTGACACTCAGGCCTTAATATGGAAATTGCGTGCTACTGAAGTGCAACCGTCTGAACGCTAGGGCAACACCGTCTGGACGTGGCCCTATTCAAGAAAGAATTTCAAGCGAATTTGGAAAGCCATTTGCACAGTTGTCAGTCTGAACGCCCTCAGCTACCATCTGATGCAAACCAAGGAGCTGGACATGCTGATCATACACGTGGGAATGGAGCTGAAGTTGCACAAGACCCTTTGTCACTTCCTAGTGGCCCAATTACAAGACTTAGAGCCAAATGTTTCAAGGAAGCACTAAATGGGCTAATCCAAGAGAATTGGGCTGATTCTAAAAAGACCAAGATGGGCTCAAATAATAATCAAGGCTTAGTCCATGTCATCAAAGCAATTGAAGAGGATAATTAGCATGCAAAAACGTGACCAGCATGGTCTGACCATTAAAGGGTGTGAACTTGTTGAGTTTCTAGAATATTAAATAGGGGAATGAACTTGGTCTTGACTAGTTATGTTAAATACATTAAATTTAGTCATTTAGTTATTTTGGCTGCCTCTAGAAGTCGATGAGACCTAAAATGTGGGGACTTGTTTATGTTGATGTTTGTGTTGCTTTTAAAGCTGTAGTTATGAATTTTCCTATTCTTGGAAGGTCATTACGAATTTTGTCGGCAGAGATTGTTTTCAAAAAATTAAAATTATTGTGAAGTCTTGTGTTCCTCTTCGTTCTTGAAAGAACTCTTTGAACTTATCAAGTTAATCATGTGGCGTTCAAACAACCAAACTTATCACCTTGATTCTTGAGAGATTCTTATGTTTCTTGGTGTGGCGTTTCAATCCTTCGTAGTCTTGGTTCCTCATCTAGTTAGGTGGCGGGTCAAGGCTCAACAAATCTTGTCAACACGATCTTGGGGTTTCAAACCATCATTGTTATCGGGTTTCATCACAATTGTTGGTGGAGTTCATATCACCGTCCAGATACCACCTAGGAAAATCGCATCAGACGCGATTTAGGTTTCTGTAGCCTATAAATAGAGGCCCCTAGGCATGTCATTTGTAAGAATTCGGTAGTGAATTCCATAGTGCTTAGAGAGAATATTTTAGGAGTTATTGTGCTAATCCTCTCACTCTCAAGCCGTTGGTAAGTGATGTTGCTGTGCTGAAATTGAAGTTTATCCTAGGGGTTGGCCCTAAGGTAAAGGATTCTATTGAAGACCCCATCAAGTACCGACTTGGTTGGAAATTGTTCGTGTTGGGTATCAAAGCTTGGTACACTCTGTTTAGATTTATTTCTTGAATGTTATCCTTTTGACTTATACTTTATTTTGCTATGTCTTAAAATCTTAATATTGTTCCTGCCTTTGATGATACGAACTATGGCTATTGGAAAGCTCGTATGCGATTCTTTTGAAAATCCATTGACTATTGGAAGATTGTTGAAACTGGTTGGACTAAGCCAGCGGATGCAACTCCTGAACTAGTCCATGAGAAAAACTCACGACTTTTCAATGATAAAGCCCTCCATGCTCCATGTCAAGTGCTTTCACCGTCTGAATTCACAACAATCTCAAACTGTGATTCCGTTCAAGAAGCATGGAAAATCTTATAAACAACAAATGAAGGCACCAAACTTGTTAAATCTGCCAAATTTCAAATGTTGATTTCTAGATTTGAAGAGATTAAGATGATGGAAGATGAGACATTTGAAGAGTTTTCCTCCAAAATGAGCGACCTATGAAACTCAATGGTAAGTCTTGGGAAAACCGTCTCGGATGTAAAACTTATCCGTAAAATTTTAAGATCTTTGCCTGAGCGTTTCTGAATCAAGGTGACTACCATTGAAGATTGAAGAGTTGAGAGGATCTCTTCAAACTTATGAGCTATCTGCCCTCGGTCAAAAAGGTGAAGACCATTGCCCTCAAGGCTTCCAAGAAGAAAGTCAAAGTCTCATCTGAAGACGACTCTGAGAATGAAGAAGAAGCAGTGGTAATGCTGGCCAAGAATTTCGAAAAACTAGTGAGGAATGATCGGTTCAAAAAGAAATTTTTTGAAAGACTGAAGAAGGCCCCCAAAGAGTCTGAACCTGAGGAAGTTGAGAAGAAAGACCCCAGAGGCCTAAGATGTTTTGAATGCTCAGGCTTTGGGCATATACAGGCTGATTGTGAGAATCTTAAACAGGAAAAATGGAAGGCTTATAATGCGACTCTTAGTGATGAGTCCAAAGAAGAAGAATCTCATGAGCAAGAAAAATTTCTAACCTTTGTGGCTCCACATGAAGAAGAGGAGGATTCTTACTACTCAGAGCATAGTGATGAAGATGTGGAAGAACTTAAGGAGGCATATAAAATCCTCTATGTATTGTTCGAGAAGTTGAGGGAGGCTCGCAAGCAGCACATTCATGAGCTGAATTGCTTACAGGCTGAAAAGAGTTCACTTCTGCTTAAGATACAAGACCTAGAGGAGAAGCTACTGGAGACACAGCTTCAGTTGGAGAGGGTCACCAATGAGAAGCTGACTCATATATTGTCAATCTAGAAGAGCTCAACAGACAAGACTGGACTCAGGTATGTAGCTCCTCCCTCTGACATTCTCTCTACTTCTAGGACTATCTTTGTTAAGCCCACAGTCCCCGAGCCTCCACCCATAGTCGTGGACAAAGGGCAAGACATAATTAGTGGAGATGTTTTGGTCACTTAGAAACTTCCCACCATTAGACAACCTCCTATATGTCATCATTGTGGTCTAAGCGGATATGTCCAACCCCAGTGCTCCCTTCTCAAAGCTCAGAAATCAAAGGTCAAAAAAAGGTGCCCAAACAAGCAAATTTCGGCACAAAACCTCTGGCCCAGCATAAAGATCCCAGGCATCTGGCTCCCCAGTATCAGGCTCTATGGAATCAAGCTCCAAGGAATCAGGCTTTCCAGTATCAAGCTTCATGGCATCGTTCCAAGGCATCAGGCCCCATGGCGCTAGGCTCCTCAACATTAGCGACCTTAGTAGAGATTTGTTCCTACCAATTAGAATGGCAAACCCAAGGCTAACAAATCAAGGCACTTCATGAAGAAGCCGCAAAAGATGGAGGATGATCAATCCTATTAGGAGCTATCTATTTGGATGTAGAGCATGATACAGTAGATGGGCCATCAGATGAAGTCCTGTCCACAACCACCAAAAGGAGGGCAGGCATGGGTCAGAAAGGAGGCAGACATTCACCCCTTGAGGGGGAATGGACTCACCTAGTTGGTGAGGATACACATGCTTAGGATTTGGTTCCTAATCCTAGAGCATCAGGTTTGATTGCATTGCATTAGTCTCTACATGTCATTTTTTCCTTTGCTTTGCAATTAAGGAACCACTACTATTTGCCCCCTATTTCTCTTGTGTCTTGAGAAATTTTCGCAGGTAATATTTAGGGAAGACAGAAAAAGCATGTCGGGCGACTGTTTTTCTGTATTGATGGTCAAACTGACCAACACGCTAATTGAACCTAGAGCCTAAAAATTCTAGCATTCTCTCTATGTTGCAGCACCAAAAGAAAACAAGCAGTTATACTTCTGAGTTCTTTGTTATATGCATAAATTCACTGCTTCTGTGCTAAAACAGCTTTATATCTTGTCCTTCATGGTGTAAGTAAAAAGTCATGGTGCAAGTAAAATAATTAGGTGCTACATCTTAGAGAGAGTGTATCATATGAGGGTTGCTAGGCCCTTGTAATATAAGGTTTGACTTTTGACTGATCTTCATTAATTTTCTCCCTTGTTTAGAAAATTCAGTTGCTTTAAGGTCATATTAGTGAACTGAAACCTTATTGAGAAAGTCTTCACACACACACGCATTGCATGAGTTGAATAATCTATTTAAAATTTCTATTTACAGGGAATTTTTGTGCTGATTGAACTCTTAACTCTCTTTTACATCTCTGCGTATTTTTGAGATGCTATCTGACTGCTATATATGTTGTTTCTACATGTGTTCTGAAGCTGATTTTAGGGAAAATATTTTTTCTGCAAATTTTCCTTCAATTTCTGTTTTTCAATGTAAAGTGTTCGGACAGTCTCCTCTTACGTCCGGACAGGTACAGCACTAACGGCTGGACGATCAGATGTCACGTCCGGACGCATGCGGCCTTGTCTCATGCTTATGTGGCAACGCACATCCAGACGGGTTAGTGATCCATCTTGACGGGGACCCCACAGGGTTAAATATCGAGTTTCAGCCCTAGCCGCCACATCTCCTCACTTTTTCTCATTTTTCTCTTGTTTTTTTGTCATTTTGTTGCAGTTTTTTCGTGGGTTCTTGTATATTTTCAACTTCTTTTGTCCTTTTGTGCTCGTTTATCTCATTTCCAGGTATTTTCTTCTCTTCTTTTGCATTATTTTCAGTTTTAATTAACTGTTTATTTCTTTTATATTCTGGATTGTGTTTTGAGATAAATGATGTCTTTTGTGAGTATTTTCTCTGCTGTTGGGATTCAAATGTTTATCATGGCATTCATTTGTACTATATTGGATTATATTGTTGTTTTTGGAAAAGTCCAATTTTCTGCCGTTATAATGCCAAATTGTTTTTGGAAACTAACAGAACCTAATTTCTTTGAGAATATTTTTGGCATATCTTGTTGGTTATTGTTTGCAGAACCATGTCTGCTAGCAGTCCACAACGTAGAGTTCTTCAAAGGACAGAGGAAGATGTGGCAGCTTCAAGAGCCAAGATAATGAACAGGGCAGTCATTCCAGAGAGGAATGTTGTTCGAGCTGATATTATGGTCGCTCCCCTAGATGATATCCATCAGATTATCCAGAACCTATCACTGGGGCTACCTCCACAACTGCGCCTGCATTGTGCTCACCAGACTGGTTCGAGAATTTTATGCTCATCTTGAGGTGATGTAGAATGATGACAATGTGGTTGTCATACAGTCTTCTATTGCAGGGCATATTATTATGGTTTGTTAGTATTTTGGCCTCATTCTGTGTTTGGACAAAATCACTTAAGTGTAAAGATGCTGTAAACAGGGATTCCACTATTCAGAGTCTGCAAGTCAGAAGAATTCAAGTTCCCTGTCAGCCGTCCAGACGATCGAGCCATCCTGTCCGGACGCCCATCTGTCCACTATTCCGTTCGGACGACATGTCTACCTTCCGGACCTCCAAGACAGACCAGCATCATCCGTCCGGACGAAGTGTTCATTCCGTTCGGACCCCATACTGTATCGAGAAGTTTCTGTGCCAGCTTGCATCCGTCCGGACATTTCAGCATCACGTCCGGACGCCTCTCAGTACTCGATCAGTTTCTGATTTCTTTCCAAGTTCCAAGAAAGGGAAGATCAATCAACCATCCGGACGATGTGGTATCCCATCCGGACGCGCTTCTCCTTAAGGCAAGAATCGCAATTCAAAAATGACCGTCCGGACGTCTGACAGCTGTGGTCCGGACGTACGTGCATCAAAGAAGGAAATTGCCGATTCGACTTCAACCGTCTGGACGACTGCCTATTATGGTCCGGACGCGCGCATTGCAGATATGGAAATTGCGTGTTGAAGAATAGCCGTCCGGACGCTCATCCCCCATGGTCCGGACGCTCTAGAGCCTTATAAGGAAATTACTTGCAGCGGACGTGCGACAGTCCAGACGATGTGCCATACCGTCCGGACGAGGCCCTTAAACAGGAAAGATTTCCCGGCGAAATTTTTGAAAAATCTTGTCGCACAGTTGTCCGTCCGAACGGCCCATGTCCACCATCCGGACGGCGCCCAGGTATATTTTGCCTGACGCTCATTTGAGCCCCCAGCCTATAAATAGAGGCCCCTGGGCACTGAGAACTGCAAGAATTCGGTGTGAATTCCATTAGAGCTCAGAGAAGTCATCAATCCCTCTGAAGCCGTTTTACAAGTGTGATGTGCTATAAACCAAAGTCTATCTTAGAGGTCGACTCTAAGGTAAGGAGTTCTATTGAAGACCCCTTCAGGTAGGAGAACCTGGTTGGGAAGCGTTTGTGTTGGGTTACGTGTCAGAGATCAAGGTACGACCATTGCATCGGTACATGTGAGTGTTACTGTCTTGTATCTAGCTATGTCTTCTGAATAGTGAAATTCTTGGGTTTGGCTGCCCCGGAGTGGTTTTTCTCTTAACTGAGTTTCCACTTCGACAACAAAAATTTGTGTCATTTACTTTCCGCTGTGCTTTTATTTTTGTTGACACCTATGCACACACTTTATTTTTAGAAGTCAATTTCATTTTTCATGGTTGATCATCAGGTCATCAGCCAGATTATTGGGGTGCTTGTGCTCTAGATTTTCGCCAATCCCTTCAATGAAATGGTGTTGGCTCCTTCCTTGGATGAGCTCAAGGAGTTCTTTCATGTTGTCCCTCAGGGTAAGAACCAAGCTTCTACCATCAGGATTGGTGCTTTGTCTCCCTCGCACCACTTGCTTGCAAAGACCATCCAGCACAATCTCTGGCCTATTGTTCGGAGGAGTGATCTGATACTGAAGAGGGCTCAATTCATGTATGCCATCTGCCTGCGATTACCGTTTTGCCTGTGCAAGCATATACTTGGTATTTTGCTGGAGGCCCGAGATGAGAGTATTACCGGTCTCCCTTTCAGTTGCTTGATTACACAGATTATCCTACAGGCTGGCATTGATGTTGCTAAAGAGCCAAAAATGAAGATTCAAGATCCCTTTAGCAAACAGAGATGAAGTCCAATGCATAGCTGAGGCGTGAAGATCAGGATGAAGCCCCTCAACTGCCTCATATTCATGTTGAGATGCTGGACATAGCTTCTTCATCTCAGATAGCTCCGCCGCCTCCACAGTAGGATGCAGTTTCTGCTCAAATTTTAGCAGAGTTGGCATCTCTACAGGGGGGCATGAGCTCTATGCAGCTGGCTATTTCTTCTATGTAGCAGGAGGTTCACTCTATTAACCTCCATGTGGAACAAAGCCAGCTGGACATCCAGGAGTGTCTCAAGCACCATCATTCGTCTACCAGTGATGATGAGGATGATGAACCCATGGTTAAGGATGATTGATTTTATTTGGTGCTTTGTTTTTATTTATTTTAAGACATTTTATCTTTATGTTTTGGATATTTTGTAAACAATTTTTAACTCTTAGATTATTTTTACTCTATTTACCCTTATTCTACTGAGACATTGAGGGGGAGTAATTATTTTGTGGTTTTTCTTATACTTTGTTTTACTCTTTGTCCTTTTGAAACAAAAAGGGGAGTATTTTTTTTATTGGGACCGGGATTGTATTTCTAACTGGTCAAGTGATTTTTGTCCTAGAATGGCCAAATAGGGAGAGTTTGTTAGTTTGTGATTGGCTGCATTCTAATGGACAAAATCACTTCTATGTAATGATGCATATTATACTGGGATTCTGTTTTATTCAGAGCCTACACTCAATGTGGATTTCTATCAGGACGCTCATCTATCAAAGAATCATCCGTCCGGACAACAAAATCCTTTTGTCCAGACATACCTTTGTGTTCAAAACCTTCGAACTGCTCTCGGTTGCATTCGTCCGGACGTTTCAAAAACACGTCCGGACGCCTTTTAGTGTTCGACAAGTCAAAATATTTCTTTCCAAAACACAGATATGGGAAGATAGCTGCAACCTTCCGAACAACGTGGACATTCCGTCCGGACGCTATCCTAGATAAGGCAAGTCGTGCAGAAGATGTTCAACCGTCTGGACGTCAAACTCCATGGTCCAGACGCTCAGGCTTTAATATGGAAATTGCGTGTAGCTGAAGTGCAACCGTTCGGACACTAGGGCAACACCATCCGGACGTGGCCCTATTCAAGAAAGAATTTCAAGCAAATTTGGAAAGCCAATTGCACAGTTGTCCGTCTGGACGCTGCTTAGGAAAATCGTATCAAATGAGATTTAGGTTTCTGTAGCCTATAAATAGAGGCCCATAGGCATGTAATTTGTAATAATTCAGTAGTGAATTCCGTAGTGCTTAGAGAGAATATGTTAGGAGTTATTGTGCTAATCCGCTCACTCTCAAGCTGTTGCCAAGTGTTGTTACTGTGCTGAAACTGAAGTCTATCTTAGGGGTTGCCCCTAAGGTAAATGATTTTATTGAAGACCCCTTCAAGTAGGTGACTTGGTTGGGAAGCATTCGTGTTGGGTTACACGTCAGAATTCAAGGTACAACCACTGTATAAGGGTATGTGAGTGCTACTACTTTGTAACTAGCTTTGTATTCTGAATAGTGGATATCCTGGGTTTGGCTGGCCCGGAGTGTTTTTCTCTTAATTGAGTTTCCACTTCGTCAACAAAATATTTGTGTCTTTTAAATTTCACAATTTAAATATTTTGTTGCACACTATCACAAACTTGGTAAAATAGAAGTCTTCTTTATTTTTCAAAGATGTCCATGAAGATTCCATGCTATTTCCAAGTCAATAATAGCCGGTTCCTGTGTAACCGTCCGGATGGGCCTTTGAAGGGGTCCAGACGCCCCTTAGGTCAAGCTACTCTGAGTTCTACACGGATTTGGATTTCAAAAGACACTAATTGTGAAGGTTTTGTCAGACGTCCAGACGACGTGGTAGCACGTCCGGATGCTACCCAGTGTTCTAGAATATTCCAGGTCTCCTTTACGGATGCGGAAAGGAGTGACAACGTTGACTGTTTGGACGAGGTCCTGTTTTGGGAAGAATTGTGCTATTCTGGAAAGGCGGTCGCAGAAGACCATTTAGACGCAGCTAAGTGACCGTCCGGACGCTACTTGCCAGAGTCCGAAATTGATCAGAATTAAGGTTTCTGTAAACCTATAAATAGATGGCTCTAGGCTTGTATTTTGTAAGAATTAGTATAGAATTCCATAGTGTTTAGAGAGGATGTTTAGGGATATTTGAAGATTCGCTAGCTCTCTAGCTGTTGCCAATGCGTGCTCAACTGTTCGTGTGAAGTCTTTCTTAGGGAAGAACCCTAAGGTAAATGATTCCATTAAAGACCCTTTCAAGTAGGAGATTTGGTTCGGAAGCGTTCACGATGGGTTTCGTGTTAGAGTAGTAGGAACGATCACTGTATCAAAGTGTGTGAGTGTTACTTTCTATGTACTAGCTTTGTTTTTTGAATAGTAAAAATTCTGGGCTTGGCTGCCCCATAGTGGTTTTTCTCTTAACTGAGTTTCCACTTCGTCAACAAAATATTTGTCTATTTTAAATTTCACAATTTTAATATTTTGTTGCACACTATCACACACTTGGTAAATTATAAGTCAATTTTATTTTTCATAATTAATTTGTAATAAATGAATAAGATGTGATTTTCGCTATTTAGATTTATGTTTTCCGTTACAAAATTAGATATATGTTATACTCTGATTTATCAGGTACATATTATAGGGTATGTACCATATGTCGGTTGGGCGATAAGTAGTCATGCTACTGTAATGATCTGTTTGTATGTTGTTAAAAAAAACAAAAAGAACGGGTCATCACACTCTGAATATTTTGTAAGACTCTGAATAATTACGGTGTCTTTGTTTCAGCAGTACACTAACATGGCAATGATTTTGTAAACATAATGTAGCCAATAAAACTAACAATTTGAACTGAGGAAATTGCTAATAACCCTCTCAGTTAAGTAAATACAATTACCTAAGGTAGTCCGAAGGTGGTTCGGGTTAGCTTGGTCGTGGTTCGGCGATGACCTAATGCTGGCTTGGTGGTGGTGGTGGTGGTCTAGCGGTGATTCAGCGGTTAGAGACGGAGAAACTCAAATTTGAAAAAAATTTACAAAATTTACAAATGGAAATCATTTTCTGAAACTAAAGAAGCTTTTTTGATAAATCCGAAAAGATTTTTAGTTTGACTATTATTTTTTGTCGCACGAAAGATCAAAAAATACGGAAAATATTCTCCAGAAAATCTTTTACGTCGAGACAAACAGAGCCTAAAAAGTGCTACAATGAAAGTTCACTATATCAAAATAGATGGAGATGCTCTATTTTGAAGCATTTGCGGGAGGAATAAAGTGACTCATAATAGTTATATTTAACTATGTTTAGCTATTATGAGGTACGTGAAGGATCTGCTCGAGATGCTCTAACATTGTAAATTATGATATTTATTTTTCGATAAATGTCATGCATTCAAATAAGAGTAATGCTATAAAATATATTTTTTATTTTATAAAGTTGTGACGGTCTTACCAATTTTTAGGTTAGTTCTTATTAAAAAAATAAAAATTTAAAACTAGTTGAGATTGTGACATTAAGATTGTAAAAGATAATTATGAAATAAAAATAATTTTCTTTTAAGCATTCCTCTTCAACCAACAAACGGAAGAAAATGAGAACAAAACCTGCCAAAAACGAGGGAGAGAAACCTCCTAGAGAGAGAGACTCCAAAATTTTCTAGAGAGAGAAACCTTCTGTTTTTTAGCTTGCTTGCCGGGGGAGGGAGGCTCCATGCCTTCCTCCTCCCGGTCCTTGGTCCTCCTAGTCTCCAGGAGGTTTTGTTTCCTCCATGGCTAGTTCCATTGGAGGTTAGTTTTCTCCTTGCCGTTAGGGCAGGGAGTTTTGTTCCTCCTAAACTGGTTCCGGTGGAGGTTTTGCTCTCCTATCCCTTATGGGTTGAGGAGTTTGTGTTTCTTTTCTTGTTTTTCTCTTTTTCTGACTGAAAGGCCTTCATGCAGCGTTGTTTTGGAGGATCGGCCTCTCTCCGCCGTGTCTCCGGTGGTCTTCTAGCCGTGCTTTAACAATTTGTTTCTCTGTGGGCTAGATCTGTAATTTTCTACTGGGTCCATCATGACACGCGCTTCCCAGCTGTGTTCACTGTCGTCAATCGGTCCGGCCGTCTCAAGTCGGTGGTCTTGCTGCTCGTTCTTGCCCGCGCATGGTCTGCACATGTGGGGGCTCTCTTTCTATGGTTAGGTGCGTGTGGGTCACGCCATATTTCCCAGGCCATAACTGGTGGTGGTTGGTAGTTGGCGGTGGTTTTGTTCTGTTTGGGGAGCCTCAGGGGACGACGTGTGTTATGCACGCGCCACTTCAATAGGTAGTGATCTTCTTCTTTGATGTTGGCAGTGATGGTTTTTTGGGTTGTTTGTATATTCTCTTGTATCTTTGTTTTCAAAGTGTGTCTATGTAATGCACAATTTTTACTGGACTATTCGTTGGCTGTGTTAGCTAGATCAGCCCTCTTTCTTGTTGAGAGTGTCCTTAATTGTAGAGAGTGGCTCAAAAAAGGTGTCCTTGTAATATTGTGTATTGTTTAGGCAGCTGCTTTTAAGTCAGACTTGTTTTTGGCTTAGGATGTTGAGGTCTCTTTGTACCTCATGTCTGTCTCTGTAATAATGCCTTATGGCTTTGTTTAGCAATAGATGTAGCACATGCTACTCATTCAAAAAAAAAAAAAAAAAAAAAAAACCTGCCAAAAATTTTGTAATGCATTTTAGAAGGTTTGCAGTTATGGGACGTGACCCGATGCTACGCGTACCAATATTAATGGGAGGGGCTTTCAGAATTCAGACGCCCACATGCCACTCTCAGTGGACTCCAAACTGTAAACCCTCAAGTTCCAATTACACTTTGTAATGCATTTCAAATACCTGACCCAATTTTTTTTTAAAAAAAAAAAAAACCAAAGGAAAAGGAATCGCTCCTCTCTCCCTCGAGTATGATCACTGGTTTCAGCTCTTTGGGTTGATAAATTCTTTCCTAATTGCTCTGACGTCACATTGTGGTTTACCTATACTTCTTTTTGTTTTCTGGAAAATTAGAGGCTCTCAGAATTGCTTCGGTTCCAGTATTTTGAGCTTATTTTGGTCCTCCTACATGTGGTACTTTCCTCTTTATTTTTTTTTTTTTTTTTTTTTTTTTTTTTTTTCAGTAAATTTCCCATTTTGCTTTTAAGTAAAGTTCATCCATGATTTTCTATTCAGATTCGCAAGTGCATTCATTCTCTAAGCTTTCTTTTTCTTTTCTTTTTTTTTAGTAAGTTTGCTATTTTGGTTTTTCTTGGTGCTTTGTTTATTTATTTATTTTTTTGCCAATCTATCGATGATTTTGTGTTATTTTCTTAATGGGTTTACAGGGTTGTTTGTGTAAAAAAAAAAAAAAAAAATTGATATATTTTTTGCATGGTTGATAGTGCATGGGGTTTGTCATTTTCTAATCTTAGTGCATGTGTTGGTATTGGTATTGGTATCAAGACTATAAGTTATGGAACATGCTAGAAGAGAGGAACAACATTCTTGTCTGGCGTCTTTGATTTTCCCATTGAGGCTGAGGCTCAATGACTT
Organism: Alnus glutinosa; assembly: GCF_958979055.1. Lineage (NCBI taxonomy): Eukaryota > Viridiplantae > Streptophyta > Magnoliopsida > Fagales > Betulaceae > Alnus > Alnus glutinosa. The sequence continues at coordinate 15,608,681 of NC_084894.1, read as the reverse complement.
ATTGTGTTCTCCTTTGTATCTGGTGATGTAAATACGCCAGAAAAAGGGAATAAAGAAAGCGATGGTAAAATTTGTTGGAAAATATTATTGAAATAACAGGGAAATATGAAAGCAAAATAAAATTGGGGACTTCAAAGCTCGATTGCAATGACTATAGCTTTAGATAGTTTACAAGATACAATGAAGCTCAAATGTTACTTTAGAATAACACTTTCTAGAGGAACAATGAAACACCCTTATGGAGAGAGAATAACATGAAAGAGATATGTAGGAGAATAGAAAGAAGCTATGAGATTGTCTTTGCATATGACCAAATGGTCATATTTATAATGATTTTGGAGACATCTAATTGAAGGGGGGGGGGGGGGGGGGGGTGGCGGCGTGATGCATCATCTCGGGCGACCGAGATTAGTCTTAGTCAACTTTTTGTTTTCCAAAATAAATTAGAGCTCCTAGGTTCGATGCACTCGTGCAAACTACAAAGTGCGCCTCATAGCACCCAAAGCCCATTGCCCTTGCATGTGTTAAGTGACGTGGGTGGCTTTCTAATCGCTAGGCGGCTAGCTCTCTTTTCCATCACTCAATTTATTATTAAGTGAGGAGGATTCCTTCTAAACTAAATGATATCTTTGTATCTAGATAATTGATATAAACCTTCGGTAGAACTCACCCTTGAACTGGCTTATAAGAAAATGGTGCCCAAGAGCTTATATACACATGATCAAGATTGTACTTAAGTTATGTGGGCCACTTAGGATCGTTGATGTGAGCCCGTGGGATCGAAATCTCTTGAACCACAATCAAATTGAAACTTACCCAAGAAAGCCAAGAATCAAGTCAAGATGATCTAGACCTGTTGAAATCTTGTTTCAAGAACCTAGATTCTGTGAGAATGCCACAAAGGGTTTGCCTTTTCATGGTATAATTAAGAAAATTGATGATAAAAGAAATAAATCTCACTTTTCTCTCTCAAAAATGAAAAAAAAAAAAAAACAAAGAGAGGCATGTGTGCGTGTATTCACCTGCGTCTTTGTATCCTGAACATCGTACAATCAAACAGTTGATTTCAGTTCTTGCTATGTTTATTATATATTTAGTGGATATTTAGTTTTCAAAACAACTGATATATTTAGTTTTCAAAAAAATTTATATATTAAGTATATAATTTCAAAATTCCAACTGAGATACATTTACTTATGATTGGGTATTTCTTATCTTTCAATGTGAGTGGCTAAAACATTTGGTAGATAAGTATTTAAGTTGAGGAGGATCCATAGGTCACCCAATTTAATGGGATTAAGGCGTAGTTGAGTTGAGTTGAGTTATATGCATGTATGCATATTAAGGAGTTATATGCATGAATGTTTGTATTTCTTATGTACAAATTTCTCTCTCTTAGTATTAATGATGCATACCTGCTTTCTCTGCAGATGCTTTGCATTCTAATATCACTCAAAAAGTACAATTTTGCTTGGATAAGTATCTATTTATGTGCATATATGCATATAAGTTGATGAGGAGCCATAGCTGACGCTAATTTAGCTGAGATTAAGGATTAGATGAGTTGAGGTGTATGCGTGTATGCATATGAAGGAGATTAAACTTCTTTTGGAATATAATATAATATATACAGAAAGCGAATTTGTGCAGCTTGAGAATTTGACTGGTTGTATTTCTTTATTGACAATTTCTTTCTGTTAGTATAATGATATGTACCTGCTTTCTCTTCAGATTCCTTGTATTCGAATAGTACTCAAGAAGTACAAGAGGAAAAGCAGGTGTGCTTTCTTTGCTAGTACTTGTAATTCTAAATTTGGCTTTGTTTTCTGCTGGAGATTCATTAGATGAAGGATGAGTGTGTCTGTCATTTGAAGCATTCCTTTGATGAGAAACTGGTTTATACTTTAGATAGCACAATCACACTTTTAAGATTGCTGCGTATTTGTTTCCTAACATGTTGCATATACAGAGATCATTTCATTTTGATTTCCTAATCTTATGCACTAAATATTAATACAAAAACTTATCCATGCTAAACACTCATTGCATTGGAAAACAGTACCTACTGTGTTACTTTTTAATCCTCTTAGGTCTCCAGTTAATATATATATGCACTTGCTGCTAACCAATCTGGTTGACTATTGTTTTTGAGCTGGTTATCTTATATGCTCAAGCTGCATCTTGTATCCACTTTGTCCACTGATTCATACTTCATTCCTCTGGATTTTTTCTTGCCAGACCAATGTATGACCTACCTATTTGAAGTACTTTAAATTTCTTGTATTGTTAGAAAGTGGGCATGACTTGAGTTATTACATTACTGAAGGTTAACATTTATTAACGCACATATCCTATCATCATAGGACTCATCTAGTCAAGTACAATTTCATTCAATCCGTAAGACTAGAGATAGAGATAGGAATACTTTGTATCCTAATATAACTCAAACTCAATGTATAGATGAGGAAGAGTTATAGTTCTAGAATAGTTCCTTGTGTAGATATGGAAGAGGTAGAGTTATAGTTAATATTGTATATTGTAGTTTCTATATAAATTTATGAAAGCTAACGTAGATGAGTAAGGCATTTCAGATTAGTGCTGAATATTATTGTCATCTTTTGGTATCAGAGCCTACTATAGACTAACGTCTTTCATCCTCCTGGCTGATTCTGCCTCTACCATGTCTTCCATGGCTTCACCGCCCCACCCAACCAATCCCATGTCCGTAGTCTTCATTGTCCCCAACATGAATCACTCTCTGAATATCAAGCTCTCCAAAGGAAATTTCATGACTTGGAGAGCGCAGCTTCTCGCCTACATCCAAGGACAAGATGCGTTTGGGTTATTGGATGGCTCATCTCTACCTCCTGCACAAATCATCCCCAATACCAGCACCGAAGTAGATGCTCCTACCACAATGGTCAACCCAATGTATCTTGCCTGGTGCCAAAGCGATCAAATGATCCTTAGCGTGCTGATTTCCACGCTTACTAAGCCCTACGCTGTTCATGCCATAGGGTGTGCTACTGCCCATGATTTTGTTGAAATGTAGAGGAAGAAGAATAATTCTTATTGTATATACACCTCATGCGATTACATCATTTTAAATAGAGAAACCATGGAGAGACCCTACGAACTAATATGGAAAGAAAATACAATCAAAATAAATCAGAGAATAAAATCAGGACCCAATATGAAATGATCTGTTATTTTCAACACTCCCCCTCAAGCTGAGTCGTGGATAAGGTTGAATAAAGAGTACCACTAGAAACACCCTTTGTCAACTTATCTGACAATTGTTCTCCAATCTTCACATATGGTGTGTAGATGATACATTCTTTGAGTTTTTCTTTAATGAAGTGTCGATCAATCTCAACATGTTTGGTTCGGTCATGTTGGACTGGATTATGAGCAATATTGATGGCTGCCTTGTTGTCACAATACAGTCGCATTGAGTCATTGGAGTCAAACCCAAGCTCTGTCAAGAGTATTTTCAACCATAATGTTTCACACACTCCCTGAGCCATAGCTCTAAATTCCGCTTCTGCACTTGATCTGGCAATCATGGATTGTTTCTTACTCCGCCATGTAACCAAATTACCTCCCACAAGTGTGCAATAACCTAATGTAGACCGTCAATCTGTAATCGAGCCAGCCCAATCTGCATCTGTAGAGGCTTCTATTTTCAAGTGATCATGTGGAGAAAACAATAGTCCCTTACCCAGTGAGGATTTTAAGTAGCAAAGAATGCGATAAACAGCTTCCATGTGAGGCTCTCTCGGAGAATGCATGAATTGACTCACCACACTAACAGCATATGCAATGTCTATATGGGTATGGGATAGATAAATCAATTGCCCAACCAATCGCTGATATCTGCCAATATCCACTAAGGGGCTTTCGCCACATTCTCCCAGTTTAACATTTACTTCTACTGGATTGTTAGTAGCTTTACACCCGAGCATTCCTGTTTCCTTAAGAAGATCGAGTATGTATTTTCGTTGGGTGATAAATATACCATGCTTTGACCTTGCTACCTCAATGCCCAGAAAGTACTTTAGAGTCCCCAAGTCTTTTATTTCAAACTCATTTGCAAAACGCTGTTTTAAGTTCTGCATCTCCCCATCATCATTGCCTGTCAAGACAATATCATCAACATACACAATTAAAGCTGTTACATTTCCTTGAGAGGAATGCTTGATGAAAGTGTATGATCAGCCTGATTCTGCTTGTAACCAAATCTCTGCATAGCCCTGGAAAACCGCTCAAACCATGCTCTTGGAGATTGTTTCAGACCATACAAAGCCTTCTTTAGTTTGCACACTTTTCCTGCTGAGGACGAATATTCCAATCCAGGGGGAATTTCCATATAAACTTCTTCTTCTAGGTCTCCATGCAGAAATACATTTTTCACATCAAATTGATGTAGAGGCCAATCCAAGTTTTCACATCAGATGTTTGACATGTAGCATTAGGAATGGTCTTAGCTTTCTGGCGTCTGGAGTAAACTCTCAATTCTTCCACAGGTGGTGCAGATGGCTGATCAATAGGTTCAGTTAGAGACTCATTAGTAACCTATTGTTGCTCTTGCTCCGGCTTTGGCATAGAAGTAGGGATAGGTAACAGACTCAAAAAATCCTCTTCATCAATCTGACTCTCCCCCTGAAGAGGAGTAGGGTCTGACGAGAAGTAGAATTGTTGCTCAAAGAAAGTAACATCCATAGAGACAAAGTATTTTCTGGATGGAGGGTGATAACATTTGTACCCCTTTTGAGTGGGAGAGTAGCCAACAAAGACACATTTGAGTGATCAGGGGTCTAACTTACTCCTAGTGGGACCATGAATATGGACAAAGCAAACACAACCAAAAACTTTTGGAGAAACACATTTTGCAGTAGAGAGAGGTGGGGATAACACCTCGAGTGGTGTTTTGAAATCTAGTACCCGAGAAGGCATCCTATTGATGAGATATGTAGCAGTGAGTAGGGCGTCCCCCTAATAAGATTTGGGAAAATGCGTGTCAAACATAAGGGAACGAGTCACCTCTAACAAGTGCCGATTTTTCCGTTCAGCCACACCATTTTGCTACGGGGTATCAACACGTGGTTTGGTGGATAATGCCTTGTTCGGGAAAATAGGCCTCAAGATTACTAGACATATATTCGCCCCCATTGTCAGAGCGAACAATTTTAATCATGGTATTGAATTGAGTTTGAACGATCTTATAAAACATCTGACACACAGAAAATACATCACTTTTGTCCTTTAACAAGTAGACCCATGTGGTCCGGGAAAAATCATCAATAAAAGACATAAACCACCGATAACCAAATAAAGAAACCACTCGTGGAGGACCCCACACATCAGTATGAACAAGAACAAACGGTACATCACTTTTATTGATACTGGGAGAAAAAGAAACACGATGGTGTTTTGAAAGTTCATAAGTTTCACATTGAAACTTAGAAACATTATTATGCAAAAATAACGCAAGAAATATGCGTTGCAAAATTAAAACGAAGGATGCCCTAAGCGTTGATGCCAGAGCCAGATTCTAGCTGCCGAGTCATCCGCCCGAACTGTATGATAAGCTTGTATGAGCCAACCATGTGTGTCGGGCTAAGAGTCCAGTTAGTATAGGCCATCCTTCAAGCTACCACTACCAATCATCTTCCCCGTGGCTAGGTCCTGAAAGAAGCAATAATAAGAGTAAAAGATTACACGACAATTCAGCTCAATGGTAATACGTGCAATGGATAAAAGATTAGCGGCAAAGTTAGGGACATGAAGAACAAAGGTCAAGGTCATAGAAGGGGTCACAGAAACAGATCCTTTACCCGATACTGGCGACAGAGAATCGTTAGCTTTTCTAACTTTGTCTCTCTGCCTGAACAAGGATTATAGGATGAAAATACAGGAGACATACTAGTCATATGATCAGAGGCACCGGAGTCAGTGACCCCCGAATCATCAGGTGGAGTAGCAGATGCATTCAGAGCAGTGGCCAAATTACCTGTAAGAATGGAGGTTGATGCTGCAGTAGCAAGTGTGTCCAATTGAGACATAAGTTGACGGAGTGCTTCTACCTCGTCTTTACTCAGTCCCCCTATATCTGTAGTAGAGGAAGAAGTATCAAGTGTGGGAGTGGCCATCTCAATTGTGGAAGTATGATGGGCTCGAGGTCTGAATCTTCCACCTGTACGACCCCGAGTAGGATGGCCCTGAAGCTTCCAACAAGTATCCCGAGTATGTCGTGACCTATTACAGTGGTCACAGAATAATTTATCTTTGTCATCCGAAGTCCCATCTCGAAATCTGGAACTGTTGGTCGAAGTGCGTTGAGATGTCCCCACAAGAGCGGATTGGGACTATGAACTGGAATGAAGCATAGTGCTATGACGACTCTCCTCATTTTGAATGTAAGAAAATACCTCTTGTAGTGATGGAAGAGGCTCCTTCCCAAAAATCTGAACCCGCACAGGATCATATTCGAAATTCAATCCACCCAAGAACTCAGATGCGTTCTTCTTCAATCATCTTCTTAATTTGAGTGGCATCAACAGCGCACATAGGCTGTAAATTTTGATAACTCCTGCCACAAACTATAGAGTTTATGAAAATAAGTGGCAACTTTGGAATCACCTTGATTGAGGCCATGGATCCGGCGCTTCAAGTCATACTTCAGTGCAGCATTCCCCACTTTGGAATATGTTTGAGCAGCAGCATCCCAAACTTCTTTGGCTGTATGGAGAAATAAGTACCCCTGACTGATTTCTGGTTGCATTGAATGCAGTAACCATGACATAACTGTGGAATTTTTTGCTTCCCACTTATCATAGGCGAGATCATTAGGCTGTGGTTCTTGAATTCTGCCATTCAAGTATTCCCATCTTTCCTCTGCTCTTAATAGATAAAAGAGCTGATTGTGATCAAGCAAGATAATTGAGCCCATCCAATTTGACCGTTGTGATTTGACGAGTTGGATTTTCACCAAGGGAGGTCACCACCAGATGCTCTACCCCTTTCGTCTGATTTGTCTCCAACATTTTTGAATCAGACATCCTATCAACTATAGTGCTCCAACACAACTAGTGGACTACAAAAAATTTACAAGGAAAAGAGAACTAGAAATTGAACCATAAAAATAGGAACCAGAAAAATAGGTTCTTCATTCGGCAATCAATGCTTTTTTTTTTTTTTTGGGGGCCTAAACTACAAGTCGTTTAGCAGAGTGAACAACAAACCTGGAACCCTTTCTGAACGACATGTCGTTTTGTTATAAACGACGTGTCGTTTAGTCAATTTGAGACAGAACCGTCTCGCTGTCGCTGGAGCTCCACGCGCTGCCGGTCACGTCCATCGGTAGGCCTCAAAAACTCCAGGGTGAACCAGAACTCATCGAACCAAACAAGGCCACCTTGTTTACGATCGATCCATCAAACACAGAGTAGTGTTCGGGATGGATCGGTGTTCACCAAAAAACACCGCCGTTCGTCGGATGGACAACCCAGAGAATGCCAATAATACCTTCTGCGAGTTATGCAACCTAGATTATGGTGAGCTACATCTAGTTGTACAACCCCAAAGGGTAGGCGTGGCAAGACCGTGGTCCGGTAGAGGAGTATAGAAAACGAATGGAGAACCCAAGCACCTAGAAACGAACGAAACCCTAGATTGGCTCTGATACCATGTTGAAACGTAGAGGAAGAAGAATAATTCTTATTGCATATACACCTCATGCAATTACATCATTTTAAATAGAGAAACCCTACGAACTAATATGGAAAGAAAATACAATCAGAATAAATCAGAGAATAAAAGCAGGACCTAAAATGGAAAGATCCGTTATTTTCAACAGATTTATGGAGCACATTGGTCACCATATTCGCCTCTGAAGCTCAATCTCATGTCATGCGGTTCAGCTAGCCACGGTCAAGAAAGGGAACTCCTCCATTTCAGAGTATTTTTAGACTATCAAAACTTTGGGCGACACTCTAGCTATTGCGGGACAGCCATTGAATGACTTTGAGAATGTTTCCTTTCTTCTCAAAGGTCTCAGATCCGAGTATAACCTGTTTGTTACCTCTGTAATAACGCATGTGGATCCCCTCTCTATTGATGGCCTTTATGGTCATCTCCTTGCCCATGAGATGCGTGTTGAACGACAGCTTCCCCTCAATGAGCCTTCTCAACTCTTTGCTCATCTCTCCGCTCGATCTCCCATGTCTAGAGGCCGAGGCTACCGCAGCCGTGGCTCGTCATATTCGTCTGCTGGACGGAACTCCTATCATGGCCGTGGGTTTTCATTAGCAAACTGAGGTCGTGGTTCTTATTTCTCCACTGCGAATGCTCCTTCGTCTCGGCCTACATGTCAGATTTGTGGCAAATTGGGCCACACTACACTACGGTGCTATCAGAGGCATGACTCAACCTCTTCATTTGAGACTCTAACACAACCTGCATGCACTCTACTCCTCTTTGGGATTGCCCACTGGCGACAACTGGTATCCCGACAGTAGGGCAACGCATCACATCACTAGTGATCTCCAAAACCTCAATCTCTCCTCTAAGGACTATACTGGTCAGGATCAATTTCGTGTAGGAAATGGAACAAGTTTGCCTAATTACTCATATTGGTTATGCTATTCTTCCCCTTACCTGTCGTCAATCTCTGCTTAAAGAACTTCTTCGCGTCCCTTTAATTTGCAAAAATATTCTTTCAGTTCATAAATTTGCTCATGATAACTCAGTATTTTTTGAATTTCATTCATCTTATTTCGCAATTAAGGATTGTCAAACCAGCATCCGTCTTCATCAAGGCCCAAATTAAGGATGGCCTCTACCAACTCCATCCTTCGTTTGGTACTTCCTCTTCAATAAAAGGGATAATTGCATCACTGGTCCTTGTGGTTGACCTAAATTACAAATCACTCATTGTAATACAAAAATTTCATTAAGGGTCCCTGTGGTAAACTATAGTTACAAATCACTCCCTGAACCCATTTTCCGTCCACCAAACTAACAGATTTCATTAGTTTGTCACGTCATACCTAATAGGAAATCGACACGTGGCTACCTAAGGCATAGGGGAGGCCGTGCGCCACCCCAAGACGTGGCCGGGCCACCCTCAGCAATCACTCCTTTGATATTTTCTATTTTTTTTTTAAAAAATACAATAATTTTTAAGTTTTATTTATTTATATTTTTTTATTGTAATGGACACGTGTCGATTTCTTATTGGGTATGACGTAGCAAACTAACGGAATCTGTTAACTTGGTGGATGAAAAACGGGTTCAGGGAGTGATTCGTAATGAAAGTTTACCACAGGGACCCTCCATGAACTTTTTGTACTACAGGGAGTGATTTGTAATTTTGGCCAACCCCAAGGACCAATGGTGCAATTATCCCTCAATAAAACAAGCCCTTGTAGGTGAGTGGACATCCACTAATCACTGTACAAGCGCTTAGGTCATCCTGCTCTTCACACAGTCAATCGAGTCCTATCCAAGTTTCGTCTTCCAATTTTCTTCCATAAGGCATCAACTCTTTGCGCTGCTTGCCCTCAGGCTAAATGACATCAATTGCCATTTTTAGACTCTACTTCAATAACGTGTAAACTTGATTTAATTTTTTCCAGATATATGGGGCCCCTCCCCAACTCTTTCTATCAATGGAAACCGATATTATGTTTCATTTATAGATACTTTTAGTCGCTTTACTTAGGTTTTTCCCATTCATTCTAAATCTGATGTTATGCCTGTCTTTATCAAGTTTCAAACAGTGATTGAACACCTACTGAATTCTAAAATTAAAATGGTACAAACTGACTAGGGTGGCGAATACTGCAACCTCCATACCTGTTTTCAATCTATTGGCATCCTTCATCATGTTTCATGTCCTCATACGCATCAACAATAAGGATGGGCTAAACGAAAACGTAGGCATCTCATAGACCCACGTTGGCTCTCCTCACCGACAGTCATCTTTCCACAACCTTTTGAGATGAGGCGTGTTTCGCTTCTTGCTACCTCATCAATCGGTTGCCTACTCCATTACTGAAAAATAAATCACCATTTGAAAAACTCTTTTCCCGCAACCCTAACTACAAATTTCTTAAAAAATTTGGGTCTGCATGCTTTCCTTATCTTAGACCATATAACTCATAAATTTTCTCTTCGTTCTAAAGAATGTGTCTCCTAGGCTATAGTCCAAACCATAAAGGTTATAAGTGCTATCATACTGAGTCAGGTCGGATGTATATATCACGGGATGTGGTGCTTCATGAAACTGTGTTTCCCATTGCCACTCCATCCCCACTTTCGGTTCCACATGAATCCACACTTGCTCCTTTTATTCCGCTTCTCCACACACCAGCACTTCCAACTCCTTCGGCTGTCCATCCCTCCAGTCCTCCTAGTCCTCCGTCTACATCAATGACCTCCAATATCCCTCCATCTCCTACTGTAGAACCAAGTATGACTAATTCTCAATCCATGGATCCTACTCATCCTCGCACTCATACTATGAGGACAAGAGCTCAAAATAACATTGTTCAGACTCAGAACTTACGGATGGTACCATCAGATATCCTTTGTCTCACGCCCTATTGTTCATGTCTACATAAGCACTGGTAGATACTACATGTTTTTCGAATGCTGTACCAATCACTGAGTGGAGAAATGCCATGCAGGTAGAGTTTAATGCCTTACTACAAAACCAGACTTGGTCTCTTGTTCCTCCCATGGCAGCCAAGAATATTGTGGGATGCAAATGGGTCTTTAAAATCAAAAGGAAGGCCGATGGTTCTGTTGAATGTCGTAAAGCTCGTCTGGTTGCAAAAGGATTTCATCAAGTTGGCATTGACTATGGTGAGACCTATAGCTCGGTTGTTAAACCTACGACTATAAGAACTGTCCTATCTATTGCTTACTCTGCAGGTTGGTGTCTCAAGCAAATAGACATTTAGAATGTCTTTCTTCATGGCTTCTTATCCGAATAGGTATACATGTCTCAATCACCTTGTTTTGTTCACCCAATCTACCCCGACCATGTCTGCAAGCTGCATAAAGCATTATACGGTTTAAAACAGGCCCCTCACGCCTGGTTTTAGAGACTTAGTGAAAAACTAATCCAACTTGGATTCACGGGTTCCAAGGCAGATTCTTCATTGTTTATCTACTGCAACAAATCTGTCACCATGTATCTACTCATATTTGTAGATAACGTCATTATCATAGCCTCTACCCCTGCTGCAAATACCAAACTACTTCAGCTTCTCAGTGTTGAATTCGCCGTTAAAGACTTGGGTGATCTTCATTACTTTCTTGGTGACATGGGTATGTCTAGCCTGACTTGGCTATGCCCAGCAAGAGCCATGTAAACTCTTGTCAAGTAAGCAAGGCCCAAACCCCAAAATGAAAGAAGATTCGGATGCAGCAATCTACTACTGGGTTTAGGCCCATCATAATAGGACCAAAAGATGTCCTTTTTGAGGGTTTCTTAGGTCCAAATTAAAGTTCAAGACCTTATCTTTCCAGCCCAAGAAGTTTCAGTCTATTTGGAGAAACAGGCAAAAAGATACGACCGTTTTGAAATTAGTCGTTGGGTCCACTCGAAAAATCCGGAATGTTGTTTTCTTACTTTTGAAAATCCCTTGTCTCCTTGCCTGTTTTTTGGATCTTGTCCCCTGTCTATCTCCTGAATTTCCTGACCTGTTTACCATTTCTTTTTTTGTGTAAGAATTGCAGCATGGTTGTCTTGTTTGTCCTATGCTTGGAGGGTTGTTCCAAGCTCTTTAAATACTTGTGGTTGTAAGCTGAAGGGGAAGGTTTTTAGAGTGTGAAAATCAGTTTGGTTTGTGACAAGAGTGAATCCTCATTCTTGTAAATTCTGTATCTCTTGGGTGTTAACCTTTGAGTGGTGAACTTCCTATAGTTCTGTATCCCCTGATTTAATCCTTGGGGTGGTGATAATCTATATCCCCTTGGTGAATCTCTTGGGTGGTGAACTCCTATCCTTAATTTCTTGTTCATTTTTTGAGTTTCCTGTTCTTCCATTTCAATCCGGTATCACTTGGTGTGGAAGTGTTGCTAGTCAAGTCAAGTCTTCTCCTCTCACAACACAGGTATATTCTAGACTTATTAAAGAAAACCAACGTGTTGGAGGCCAAGTCTATCACGTCTCAAATGGCAGCATCCTCTGTTTTGTGTGCCTTCGCTGGTGATCCAATGGAAGACACTTCTATCTACCGCAGTACAGTTGGATCCTTACAGTACTTAGCATTGACTCGCCTAGACTTGGCCTTTGCTGTCAACGTGTCTGCCAATTCATGCATCGTACGACTAAACTCCACTAGCAAGCAATAAAACGAATCCTTCGGTACCTCAAACACACGGTTTCTCATGAGCTGCTACTTCATCGAACACCTCCCACTATCCTCCAAGCGTACTCGGATGCAAACTAGGCAGGCTACCCAGATGGACGATGCTCCACAGGAGGTTATTGCATCTTCCTTGGCTCGAACTTGATTTCATTGAGTTCTAGGAAGCAGCCCACAGTCTCACAATCCTCTGTGGAAGCTAAGTATAAGCCGTTGCCAATACAACTGCTAAACTCCTTTGGATCCAATATCTTCTTCGTGAGCTTAGTGTTCCCCTCTCCTCTCCACCAAAACTGATAGCATTGGGGCTACGTACATGTCCGTGAATCCTGTCGTTCATGGACGCACCAAACATGTGGAAATTGACTTCCACTTTGTGCGAGATCGAGTTGCTAACAAATCTTTAGAAATTTTCTTCATCCCCAGCTCGGACCAACTAGCAAATGTTCTCACAAAACTGATTGTTTTCACTCGATTTCAGAAATTATGCTTCAAGCTCAATGTGAGATCTCCGCCGTTGACCTTGCAAGAGGGTATTAACGCACATATCTTATCATCACAGGACTCATCTAGTCAAGTACAATTTCATTCAATCCGTAAGACTAGAGATAGAGATGGGAATACTTTGTATCCTAATATAACTCAAACTCAATGTATAGATGAGGAAGAGTTATAGTTCTAGTATAGTTCCTTGTGTATATATGGAAGAGGTAGAGTTATAGTTAATATTGTATATTGTAGTTTCTATATAAATCTATGAAAGCTCACGTAGATAATAAGGCAATTCAGATTATTACTGAATATTTTTACAGCAGGGGAAGAGTACTATAGTAGTAGGATGGAAATTGGTTATAAGCTACTTCTCTCAATTTAGAAATGGAATATTCCTGATGCACATATGTTCCAAAAAAAAAAAAAATTCAAGTTGCATCTATAGTGTAGAAATGTAGATTCCCTTTTTACTCTACACATTATGGGAGAAATAAAAAACAAGCACTAAATGGTTCTTTGGTACAAGTCCAACAGTTAATGGAAGGCTTGGCAGACTAGCAGTTATGTACATATTAATGAAATTTGTGCCTGTTGTTAATGACTCACTTCCGTTACTATAATTTTATTATGGCTTTACACACTTCATAAGCTATACCATAAAGCCTTTTGTTAATAATTGACTTAGCTACCACAAATTGCTTGTTGGGTTTAGCCTTCTTTCCTTTTCTTATTTTTACCAGAGGAGGGGGTGAATATTAGATGGACGCTTTGGATCTATTGTTGATTCTATGTAGTCATTCTTAAGAGCCTTTTTTTTATGTGATCATGTATTTCGTATAAATGAGGTCATGAGAACAGTGCAGAATCTTCATTTTACGTGCAAGTGATTAGTTATTTGAAGTGTCTAAATTGTGTCATTCAACTTATAAGGAGGTAATATCTTTCTTGATAAGAGATAACTTAGGTGGCTAACACTCGTCATCCGCTCTGTAATAAACATAAAGAATTTCGCCAAGTTGTATCCAGCTGATTTTATAATGTTAAGATGTAATTTTATGTGAATGATTAGTGCCTCATTTTGTAAATCTTGCTGCCTCTTATTAAGGGAGGTGTATGTGATCAGTTGAACTTTCTAGTCCCAAATAAGGTTGGTTGGATTTATCTGCAATTTATCTTTGAGAAATTCCTAGTTAGTATTGACTTACGGAATGAGATTTGTAGATTTTCCTATCTACTTTAAATACAAGAAAGTGCAATGAGCACGACTCATTTCATCTTGATTATTGTATGTGGACCATTTGCTTCCCCCACGGAATGATTCAATCAGTGATGTATTTTTTTTTTTTAAGTAAAGCAAATTCATTAAAAGCGTAAGGGGCAACCAAAGTGCACATGACACATATATAAGAGAAGAATACCCAACTAGGATGAAGAACAATGAAAGAAAGCACAAAAATCTATAAAGCTGGAGATATTGAGAAATACGTTAACAGAGATCTACTCAAAGAGCGATTTAAGAAAACAAAGTTATAGGTTCGTTTTAGTCTTCAATTCTTGCAATCTTTGAAACTTTTGAGTATTTCTTTCTCTCCAAATGCACACATCAAACAAGAAGAGATTACATTCCACACAATGTTTAAATCATTCCGACAAAACCTTCTTTTCTAGCACACTATGAGCTCCACCACCTGTCTCGACATAATCCACTCTACTCCAAATATTTGAAATGTCATATTCCACAATTCTCTCGCAATGTCACAATGAAAAAGGTGATCAAGAATATTCCCACTCTTTTTACACATACAACACCAATCCATCACTACCATATGACGCTTGTAGAGATTATCCATGGTGAGAATTTTTCCTAAAGATGTTCAAGTAAAGATAGTCACTATCAAAGGAGTCTTAGACCTCCAAATGCTCATCCAAGGGAAAGAGGCGTCAACCTTGGGGAGGACTTTGTAAAAAGTTTTAACTTCAAAGGACTTTGTAAAAAGTTTTAACTTCAAAAGATTATTGTCTTTATGAAGAATTCCAATATAGCTTATCTTCATCTCTAGGACCTAGCGTAACGGAATCTAGAGCATTGAAAAGAGCGGATACAAAATCCAATTCCCAATCATGCAACAACCTGAAAAAATTCATGTCCCAATGCACTCTGTCATTGTGAACAATCTTGTGCTCAGCCATCATGGCATCCCTATCCCTTGCAATACAAAATAATTCTAGATAAGGTTTCTTTCAGATAGAGCATTGAAACTTTCGAGTATTTCTTTCTCTCCAAATGCACACATCAAACAAGAAGAGATTACATTCCACACAATGTTTAAATCTATAAAAACAAATAATATTTGGCTTTTCAAGCTTACTCATCTTGTGAGCATCTATTGATTTATATAGAGTTTATACAAAAACTGTGATCAGCAGCCTAAAGTAAACAAAATACAGTTCAAACTCTTCTAGTAAATACAAGTAGGACTCCATCTCTTTAGGAACCGGTTGTCACTGGTAGTTGTGATCAACTAGGTTTCTCCTTAACACACTCATTAGGACTCTTATTAGTTTGAATAGAGTTAGGAGTGGGTTGTGCTTTAATATCCTCCTGCAAGTGCAACAGGAGTGAGCGGACATTGAGCTTGTAAGACAAACATTGAAATCTTTTAGAAGCAAGCGGTTTAGTTAGCACATCTGCAATCTGATCAGCACTTGGAACAAATAGAATCTCTAGGTCCTCGGATGCAACCAACTCTCGAACAAAATGGAAATCAATAGCTACATGCTTGGTGCGAGCATGAAAAACAGGATTGACCGATAAGTAAGTTGCTCCAATATTGTCACACCATATCTTCGGTGGACCAGACAATGTAAGACGAAGTTCTTTAAGAAGAGACTGAATCCAGAGCAACTCTGCAGCCGTGTTAGCAACAGACTTATACTCATCCTCTGTTGAAGACTTGGAGACAGTAGGCTGCTTACGAGAGCTCCAAGAAATTAAGTTAGAACCAAGATACACACAATAGGCACCGGTGGAACGTCGATCATCAGAGCATCCGGCCCAGTCAGCATCCGAGTAGGCGTGTAGAGAATTGGATGAAGTCTTGTGCAAAAGTAAACCATGAGAGATGGTATGCTTGAGATACCGAAGAATATGCTTAACAGCTTGCCAATGGAGCGTGGTTGGACGATGCATAAACTGGCATACACGACTTACAGCAAACGCCAAGTTTGGGCGTGTAAGAGATAAGTACTGAAGTGAACCAACAACACTTCGATATAATGTGGGGTCTTCCTGATGCCGGAACAGAATAGCGATTATTCTGTGGGCTAATCAATAAGTATTTTGCAAGGAAGAAACAAGAAAATCACCCCAAACAGAGAGAAAAACTCTGAATTTTGATAATTAATCAATAACAATGAACTGTCGGAAAAAGGCCCACAAGCCGGGCTAATATAGCTGAAAATTCGACCTTTAGGATTTTACCAAAAATAGCAAAACCCTAATAAAATCTCCTAAGACTTGAAATAAATACAAATAAGCATATTATGAAAATATTTGGTGCCAAAGAATTACCATATTAGGGAAACTATAATAACTATAATATTACTTAACGACTACGTAAATATAATTATGGGAATTCTTTAAAAGATGAATCAAGAGATTTGTGATAGTCTCTTCTTTCCTTCTTGGTCTTTCCCTTGATGGATGTTGACAATTGGTAGAGAATATCTTCTAAATCACAACTTGCTAAAGGTCTCTTCTTTCCTTCTTGAGTAGTTGACCATTTCCTTTCTTGCTTAAATCAAGCCAATCACATCGCCACATCATAGACCAATTAATTCTATAGTTGCGTCTGATTTCCTCCTGCATCAGTCTCACCGGGTTGGAAAGAATTCGTCCTCGAATTCGAACCTTCTTTACCTCGATCTTTTGGATGGCCGATCAATTCATTCCATTCTGTATTTCTCAATATCAAACTAACTTGAAACCAGAAGACAAATAAATTGCAACCCATCACAAGTTCACAACGACTAGCCTCACACTAAATTGAAATAATTCAATCTTCTCACGTCTTTTATTTATTTTCTCCAATTCATGCTCCATAAAAGTCTTCAAAGAATTATCAATTCTTTCTTGACCGCAAAAATTAAAATTGTCATCCATCTCGCCAAAACCAACATTCAAATTATTACTAGAAGAACTTGATAGAAAATTTTCGATCCCAAGAAAATCAACATAACTAATTTCCTCATTACTCAACTGAAATCCCTCGTTATGTGGACTTTCATCAAACACATGATAGTCATTATTTTCTTCAATAAATTTTATTGCATCACCCACAAAACTTACCTCTTTCAATAAATCTTCTTCTTCATGATAGACATCATAAATTGGGGGAGAATTCCAATCCACAAATCCTTGTGAAGGATTTTCAACATCTTCATGTTCAACATCATCATGAACATCTCCATGTATGAACTCCTCATCAACGAACTCGTCTTCTTGGAACTCTTCATCAACAATTTCTTCATCTCGACCACGTTGTTCCCGGTATGGAGCAGGATTGTGATACGGGATGTCGAAGGTGGAATCGGAATCGGAGTTCATCTCACGATTGCCGACTTCCTGCGCCGCTAGGCGCTGGGCTAACTCTGCAACTTGCCTCTGCAAATCCTCAATCATCATATCCTGAACGTTACAATCATGGTGCGGAGCTTCCTCATTCGGAACCTGCTCACGACGACCACCATGACTACGACCACCAACCATCGAAACTGATGAAGAACGATCATGGTGCGGAGCCTCCTCATTCGGAACCTGCTCACGACGACCACCACGACTACGACCACCAGCCATCGAAATTGATGAAGAACTCGTCTCAGGAAAGTGCTGAAGCTCTGATACGAATTGACGCCGGAACAGAATAGCGATTATTCTGTGGGCTAATCAATAAGTATTTTGCAAGGAAGAAACAAGAAAATCACCCCAAACAGAGAGAAAAACTCTGAATTTTGATAATTAATCAATAACAATGAACTGTCGGAAAAAGGCCCACAAGCCGGGCTAATATAGCTGAAAATTCGACCTTTAGGATTTTACCAAAAATAGCAAAACCCTAATAAAATCTCCTAAGACTTGAAATAAATACAAATAAGCATATTATGAAAATATTTGGTGCCAAAGAATTACCATATTAGGGAAACTATAATAACTATAATATTACTTAACGACTACGTAAATATAATTATGGGAATTCTTTAAAAGATGAATCAAGAGATTTGTGATAGTCTCTTCTTTCCTTCTTGGTCTTTCCCTTGATGGATGTTGACAATTGGTAGAGAATATCTTCTAAATCACAACTTGCTAAAGGTCTCTTCTTTCCTTCTTGAGTAGTTGACCCTTTCCTTTCTTGCTTAAATCAAGCCAATCACATCGCCACATCATAGACCAATTAATTCTATAGTTGCGTCTGATTTCCTCCTGCATCACTTCCATAGTATCACCTGTGTAAGCAGATAATGTCGAAGAGGATGCCATGGGAGATAAGACTGGTTTTGCTTTGGTCATGTTGGTTTTGGAAAGTAAATCTCGAATGTAGCGCTATTGAGAGAGTAAGAGACCATCCTTCACTGGTATAACTTCAATGCCAAGGAAATAGTGTAATGAGCCGAGATCTTTAACAGCAAAATCACTACCCAAAAGCTGTAGGAGTTCATCAATGGCAGTGGGAATAGAAGAAACAATAATAATATCATCAACATAAATCAGTAGGAACATAGTGACAGCTGCTGTATGATAAAGAAACAGAGAGGAATCGGCTTTGGAGCCAATAAACTCGAGTTCAATCAGTTTCCCACTAAGTCGAGCAAACCATGCCCAGGGTGCCTGCTTTAGTCCATATAGTGCCTTCTTCAACTTGCATATATGATGAGGTAAGAAGGATGAATAAAACCCGGAGGTTGCTCCATATAGACATCCTCGGACAATAAACCATGCAGAAAAGCATTTTGGATGTCTATTTGTTTTATAGACCACCCAGCCGAGTAAGCATGTGATAGAATAGTACGTATAGTAGTTGGCTTTACCACAGGGCTGAAAGTCTCACATAATCAATTCCAACATGTTGGTGAAAACCCTTAGCAACTAGTTGGGCCTTGTGACGATCGATAGACCCATCAGTCTTTCTTTTGAGTTTAAAAACCCATTTGCATGGCAGTACGCCATTCACTAACCTTGACAGCATTGTTGAAGCATGTAGGTTCTGTAATAGTAGCTTCAGAGAGCAATGCCCGAGGTAGAGGATAGCACACTGTTCCATCAGTGAGCTTCCTGATCGTGCTGACATTATTTTGAGATCGAGTCCGCATAGGATGTATACGGGTTGTTTGCTGATCAGGAGCCACATCCAGTTCTGCAGGAGATGAAAAAGAAGAAATAGAAGAGCTAGGAGGACTGGCACGAGTAGGTAAAGAAGTTAAGGTGGGAATAATCTCGGTAGGTGGAGTTGAAATGGCCAATGAATGGGGAATGGATAAGGGTAAGGAAACAGAAGAAGGAATGGAAGAGGGAGGAGCCGGATTTGCAGAAGATGTTGTGTTTGAGACGGGAAAGACATTTTCATGAAAGATGACATCCCTAGATACATAGATACGGCCAGTTTCACTATGATAACATTTATAGCCCTTATGAAGAGTGCTATAGCCTAAGAAGACACAAGGTTTGGAACGAAGGGAGAATTTGTGAGAGTTATATGCATGAAGATTTGGAAAACAAGCGCAGCCAAAGACCTTGAGAAATTTATAATCCGAAACTTGAGAAAAAAGTTTTTCAAAGGGAGAAAGATTTTTGAGTAAGGGAGTTGGCAAGCGGTTTATTAAGTAGCAGGAAGTTAAACAAGCTTCATCCCAAAATTACATTGGAAGGGAGCTTGCGGCCAGTAAAGCTAAGGTGGTATCAATAAGATGTCGATGCTTCCTTTCTACACAACCTTGTTGTTGGTGAGTGTGAGGGCAGGAAACTCGATGGAGAATGCCAACGGATTAAAAATATTTGTGAAGGTTGCGGTATTCGCCCCCCTAATCAGTTTGAACAGATTTTATCTTAGCATTGAGGAGACGTTCAACCAAGGATTGAAAATGGAGAAAAACTTGTATGACATTTGATTTGGATTGAATAGGGTAAACCCAAGTAAAACGACTAAAAGCATCCACAAAAGAGACATAAAAACGATTGCCATTTATCGAAATAGTGGGGGAAGGACCCCAAACATCGAAGTAAATTAAATCTAACGGATTACAAATAGAAGTTTGTGAAGCTGAAAAGGGCAATTGGTGACCCTTTGCCTGAGGACAAACATTGCAGGGAGCCAGTGCCTTATTGACAAAGTTGACAGTCCGAAGGGCTAGATGACCCAAACGTTGGTGCCAACTCTGCGAAGAAGTCCTCTCACCAACGAGTGCTTGTGATGTGTATGAAGGCACTGGCGGGGGGAAGAGGTGATAAAGACCATCCTTAAGTGGGCCGTGATGAACTGGCAGTTTGGTCTTGCAATCCTTAATGATAAAAAAAGAGGATTGAAACTCAAAGAATACATCATTGTCAAAAGCAAACTGACGGACAGAGAGAAGATTTTTGCAGATTTGAGGAACATGAAGTAATTGGTTTAGAAGAAATTTACGACGAGTAAGGGAAAGAGTGGCAGAACCGGAGTGAGATATAGACAAACCTGTACCATTACCTATGCGGATTTGATCTTGCCCAGAGTACTCTTCAGAGGAAATATTCAGGTTCTGCAGGTTGTTAGTGAGGTGGTGGGTTGCACCAGTATCCGGGTACCAATTTTCTTCTGGAGGAAGATTAGGAAAAGAATAATAGGCTTGACCTGGAGCAGCTGGTGGTCCAGCAAGAGCTGGATCGGGGTGCTAATAGCACCTGGGGGCAGTGTGTCCGATTTTCCCACAAAGCTGACAGATGGGACGGGAAGACTGTGCTGAATCAGATGAGAAATATGTACCTCTGCCACGGCCAGGAGAGGCAGATCCCCGACCTCGATAGTTGTTGGTGTTGCGGCCACGACCGCGATAGCCCCGACCTCGGGATGAAAAATTAGCAGCAGGCGAGACAGGCTCCACGGGTGTGAGATGATGTTCAATCCGCATCTTGGGTAAGAAGGTGTCCATATATTTCATCTAGTGATAAAGGATCCAGTCGAGTAGTGATGGAGGTAACAAACGGATCGTAATCAGATCCGAGACCAGCCAAAAAATAAGAGGTGCGCTCAAAATCGTTGAGGTGTTGGCCGGCAGCAGCAAGGTTATCACAAAGAGCCTTGAATGATTAAAAATATTCCGTGATCGATGTGCTACCCTTCTTGGAAGTAGCAAGTTGATAATGAATCTGAAGGACCCGGGATCGTGCTTGGGAAGCAAACATGGACACCAAGGTAGTCCAAAGTTGGTGAGCGGTGGCACAGCCGACTGCATGAACCACAAGGGGTTCGGAGAGTGTGGAGATTAACACACTGAGGAGCATCTGATCACGTTGGCACCAAGCTAGAAATTCTGGATTTGCTATGGTGGCAGGAGCACCTTGAGTGGTGCTCGGATTCGGGATTGTCTGGGCTGGAGGCTAAGTAGAACCAGGAAGCCATGTGAATCTTGGGCTTTAACAAAAGCCATGATCTGAGTTCTCCAACTGGGAAAGTTTGCATTGGAGAGTTTGATTTGCAGGGTGTGGTTCATGTTGGGGATAGTAAAAACAACATTAGATGCAGGTGGAACAAGGGGGAAGTTGTTTCTCCTGAAGAAGTTGTAGAATCGGACATGATGAAGGAAAAAAAAAAAGACACTAGTCTATGGAAGGCTCTGTGTTACGTACCTAAGGTAATTAGAATTAGGTTTTAAATTAGGTAAGTGCCGTATTATCGTTTAAGAGAATAGTAGGTTTATTAGTATGGTATTATTCGTATAATAAATTAGCATGCATTCTTCTTATTCAGAATCACTACTTATAGAATACAATATCAATGTTGTTTTGGCTAGTGCCTTCATTATTCAATACCCTATTTATAGGGTTACAAAGCTAGAATTACGGAATGATAAATAAATAAATATTACAAACCCTAGATAATAAATATTAATTCTAAAGAGAGACAAATCCCTTATTTTCTCCTATTGGAGATATTGCTTTATGAGCAATACTCCTTATTTACCTAATAATAATAATCTACTACTCTTACCCTATTTAAACCTAATCTAATTATTCTATTAAAGATGACATTAATATAATTCCTATAGGAAGATTGAAGATTGGACTCAAGATTTCCGGATTTTTTGCTGCAGGAGAATTCAACCCAGAATCTGCTAGAGGAAAATGGAAAGAAGTTGCAGCTGGAAGGGAAGGGAAGGGACGCACGTTAGAGCAACTGGCGGCGTGAAATCTGGGCATCTAGTAGAGAGAAATATGGTGCCTGATCTTGCTACCCCTAAATGGGAGATTGCGGATGAGGGAAACCTGGAAGCCACGATTTGGGGGGGAATCAACGTCTGTGATGCTGAGTTAAAAAAAAAATAAATAAATAAAAAAAATAAAAAAAATAAAAAAAGAAAAGAAAAACAGAAAAAGAAAAAGGAAGATACCCTCCACGTCAGCAGCAATTGACAGCATTTTTAGGACCTTGAGGACAAGGTCCATTTGAAGAGGGTAGGAGTGTTACGTACCTAGGGTAATTAGAATTAGGTTTTAAATTAGGTAAGTGTCGTATTATCGTTTAAGAGAATAATAGGTTTATTAGTGTGGTATTATTCGTATAATAAATTAATTAGGAAAATAATGAGTCTTGCTCATAAAGCAAGAATCTCAAAATTAAGGGATTTATATCCCATTATATTAGGTTTTTTATTAGGAAGGAAATAAGAGAATTAATTATCCCGTTAGGTTTAGTATTATTTATGTACTATTTATTTATTTATTGTTTCCGTATTTTCAGCTTGTAACCCTATAAATAGGGGTATTGAAGAATGAATAATATCAAGAAGAAAAATTATAAAACAACTCTAGGAGTTGCTTTGGGAGTTTTTTAGTGTTTCTCGAATAACCCTAACTTTAGGAGGCCCAGGGTACCTTGAATACCCTACTATCCCACGCACTTTCCCATCCAAATTACCATCGTCCATCCCCCGTTACGGAGGACCGTAACATAATGCCATAACGCAAATCTATCCGAGTTTTTGTTTGGGCGTAAATAAATTGGATCATATAGCAGTTATTTTCATCAAACGAAATAAAATCACGACGGCCTAAGAATTTCAAAAATTTGAAGACGAAAATCTCGGAATAAAACTGCTTTTTGGCCCCGAAAATTCCGATTCACTAACGAACCACACAAAATGCAAATGAACGCAAATTTTTGTTTGGGCGTAAATAAATTGGATCATATAGCAGTTATTTTCATCAAACGAAATAAAATCACGACGGTCTAAGAATTTGGAATATTTGAAGACGAAAATCTCACTTACATTGTGGAGGACGTATGAAGCCAAGGGAGCAGGTATGGTCTTTGAAGAATATTATTTTGTGTTTTCCAAATTACCACCGAGAATACACAACCGCACAAATAAAAGAATACAGAATTCCCGCTCTCTTTAAGTCACAACCCGAGAGATTTGCAGTTTTATTCCGAGATTTTCATCTTCAAATATTCCAAATTCTTAGGCCGTCGTGATTTTATTTCGTTTAATGAAAATAACTGCTATATGATCCAATTTATTTACGCCCAAACAAAACCTCGGATAGATTTGCGTTTTGTGTGTTTCGTTAGTGAATCGGAATTTCCGGGACCAAAAAGCAGTTTTATTCCGAGATTTTCGTCTTCAAATATTCCAAATTCTTAGGCCGTCGTGATTTTATTTCGTTTGATGAAAATAACTGCTATATGATCCAATTTATTTACGCCCAAACAAAAACTCGGATAGATTTGCGTTTTGTGTGTTTCGTTAGTGAATCGGAATTTCCGGGACCAAAAAGCAGTTTTATTCCGAGATTTTCGTCTTCATAGCCTTTAATGAATTTTCTATAATATCCTGTTAACCCCAAAAATCCCCTTAAAGCCTTTAGAGATTTAGGAACAGGCCACTTCAGCATACTTTCAATCTTCACTGGATCTGTCTTAACCCCCTCAGCCGAAATAATGTGCTCCAAATACTCAATCTCTGCACACCCGAACTTACACTTGACCTCCTTAGCATACAACTGATTATTCTGCAGCACTTCCAAAACCAACTTTAAATGGCTGAAATGTTCTTCTTTGGTTTTACTATAAACCAAAATATCATCAAAAAATACAAGTACAAACCTCCTCAGATAAGGTTTAAACACATTCATCAACCCTTGAAAAGTTGAAGGGGCATTGGTTAAGCCGAAAGGCATTACCAAAAATTCATAATGTTCCTCGTGTGTTCTAAATGCTGTCTTGTGCACATCCTCAGGTTTAACCCTAATTTGATGATAGCCAAACCATAAATCTAGCTTAGAAAAAATATGTGAGCCATGTAATTCATCCAGCAGTTCATCTACTACTGGAATGGGAAATTTATCCTTCACTGTAGCTTTGTTTAGGGCCCTGTAGTCCATACACATCCTCCAGCTTCCATCAGCCTTCCTTACCAATAAAACAGGGGATGAAAATAGTGATTGACTTGGTCTAATAGCTCCAGACTAATGCAATTCTTTCACTATTTTTTCAATTTCCCCTTTCTGGTAATGAGGGTATCTATAAGGCCTAACAGAGATGGGTTGAGACCCTTCTTTCAACAAAATTTGGTGATCATGAGACCGGATTGGGGGCAATCCTTTTGGCTCCTCAAAACCTTCCTGAAATTGGCTCAGCAACTCAGAAAAATAAGAATCTTTACTGACTTTAGTGGTCTGTACATCCGAAGACACTAGTTGAAGAACTAACCCCTTCCTTCGCACATTAGGCAATTTAGAAAACAAGCTACTATCCTCCCAAGCTGATTCCTTAGGGATTAAACCCTTAAGTAAAATGGCCTTATTAAACAATGTGAATTCTATAGTGAGGGTTGAGAAATTCCACACAATAGAGACATCCAAAAAATTATGGGAACTACCCGAATCAATCAAGATAATAATTCCTTGATATTTGACCCTACCCCACAATCTCATAGTTCTGGCGTTAGGAGATCCTGTAATAGCATGAAGAGATATCTCAGGAATTTCATTGCAACCTTCATCCACTTCCTCAACAATCCCATTGAAATCTGTATCCAGATTTTCTTCCTCAATCTGCTCTGAAAACAGCTCACAACCTTCGATCAGAAAAATCTTACCCTTAGTGCAAACATGGTTCAAGTTCCATCTTTCATCACGTGTAACAGAGACCCTTCTTCCTCCTTTCAGCCATTTGAGCCGATGTAAGTCTCTGGATAGGCAAATTAGATTTTTGAACAACACTAGGAAAATTATCACTTCTAGTTCCTCCTTCTAACTTGGCACTGCCTAACAAATTACTTCTATTCTGTTGCCAATTAGAGTTTGTATAAGCACTAAACTTTGAAGTTCTTCTTGCATTTAGCACACATTCTTCCTGTATCTTAGCCATAACAAATGCTACATTCAGATTATGAGGTTTAAGTAATCTTAAAGGCAGTCTAATTTCATCTCTCAAACCACTCAAAAAGCAACTTAACTTGTATATTTCAAATAACCCTCGAAGTCTATTAGAAAGTACCTCAAACTGTGTTTTGTATAACGTTACAGTAGAAGTCTGCCTTAGCCTTGTTAATGCCTCCATGGGATCATCATATGCTGGACTAACCCGCAATAAGAGAGCCTCAGTAAAGCCCTTCCAATGAGTAAAATATCCACACTCTTCTGAATCTTGAAACCAGATTAAAGCATCACCCTCCATGTGAAATGCAGCCATTTTAAGCCTCTGTCTCTCTGGTGTTTGATAATGGTCAAAAAATTGTTCTGCCTTGTAAATCCATCCTGTTGGATTTTCCCCCATCAAACTTGGGAAAATCCATTCTTGTAGGACGTGGCCTCTGGTCCCATTGGTCATCTTCATATTCCCTGCTAAACCTCCTCATTTCTTGTTGATTCTGTTGCCCATTCCAGTGATGATCAACCTCGTCATTCTGTCTTTCATTCCTTCTTCTGTCTTCAGAGTAGCTTGTCCAAGTTCTAGTATTTTCCAGCACTTCATTTTCTTGAAAATTCTTGCTTTCTCTCCTTGCTGGTACTTCTTTCTCACAATCTTGGATAACTTCTTTACCCTTAAGCAATTTCTCCATTCTTGCTACTGAATTGTTTGTTTCATTTTGTGCAGCTGCTAGCACTTGCAAAGCTTCGGTCAACTGCTCTAGCTGGGTCTTTTGCTCCTGTAAATGCTGCCCCTGCTGCCTCTGTACATCTTCAACCAACCTCAAAGAATCCGCTAGATGGGTCATCCTAGTCCCTTCAGCCATGGCAAGATTGACGCTCTGATACCACTTGTAATGCTATTATTTAGTTTTGGATTTGTAATGGATGAATTGTAATGGAAGGAAACAAGAATTGAATGAAATTGATGAACAACACGGTAGTTATTGAAGAATAGCGACGACAAAGCTCTAAGAAACTAACAGTTCTAACAACATTACACATTTTCCATACCCATCTACGCAGTCCATTGGGCTTTTATACAGGATTGATCAGTTAACCAACTAACCAATAGCCCAACGACTCAGCCTTATTACAACGTTTATAACAACCCAAAGACTTATCAAAACAGTGTGTTACAATGCTTAGCTGTATACCCTCTTCAGCTCAACATTATCTCTAAGCCAGGTGTCAATCTCTTATTACTCCTTTAGTCTTCTCACTTACATCACGGAGTCTGCACACATCAATCACTGCTCAAGACTAATACACACTGCTCAAGGCTTAATAATTCAAACTCACTTCTCAACGTATCTTTTCTCAGATCTTCTATGTTCTTCTTGTCTTTTTCATCTTCGCTTGTTCTTCTTTATTCCTCCTTACAAATTGAAGAAAAAACTTTGTGTTCATCTAGTAGCGACTCATCTGGAAGTTCCATTGGCTCCATCAATGGTGTCTTAGGTGATGGAACTATGTCTGTAGATTGGCATGTTGAAAGGAAGGGGTTTGCTGTCCTTGATGCTTTGAAGACCTCTTCCGAGTTTAGTGAAGTTGAATTCTGTTCCCTTGATGGAGGAAATAAAGCACTTGTTGCACAAAAGAGATTGCAAAAGCCTCCCAAAAGATACATTGAAGAGTCATTGGAGCTTAAATCAAGATATTGTAAGGGGAAAAGTGGAGCTGTCAGATCTTGCAAGCATTTTTGCCCAAAGGGATCTGGAGCTACACAATTGGTTTGCGTAGACAAATCTTTCAAAAGAAGTTGCATTCAAGTTCCATTTGGTCGTCCAATAGAGGAAGAGCACCTGAAGACAAATGCATCATCTTGGGTAAGGAATATTTTTGTTTTATATATATATATATATACTCTTACAGTGTCTTGAATTCCTGTGCTGGCTGTCAACGGCCTAATTAATGTATATGAATGGATAAAGGTTTTACCTTTTTCTGTTTTGTTTCGTTTTTCTTTTTTCTTTTTTCTTTTTTGGTGTGTGGAATTGGATGGAGGATTGTCTTGGCAGTTTTACTGATTAATATACATCTATTACTATACTTTTACATGAAAGTGCAAACGTGTCATAAAGAGTCTTATCAACTAAAATCAACTTTGCATTTATCATCAGCACTTTCCCTTGAGGGGCACATTTTCCCTCTAGTAACTCAGCTTAATGGTTGGAATGACTCAATGAGGAGTCAGATCTCCTGTCAGCTAATCAGATTATCTTAACCATGAGTCCACAGTGCTGTAATATATTTTTACTGACCTTTCTGGCCGAGCTGGTTTCTTCAAACAATTATATGAGTTAAGCATCGAACTAATTAATGATTGTGGAAAAAAAAAAATTGTAATCAACTTAATTTGCAATCATTTTACGTAAGTTGATATCTGGAACATGTGCTACAAAAATATGGCTCAGTATCTATTCATCTTTAAGTGGTAAAGTGAGTGAATGGCTTTACGCCACTGCTTCTTGCTTATAAATATTTTTCCTTGATTGTTCTCTACGCCAACCATCAGTGTCCCATGCACGAATGGGGTACTTTGTGACTCCTTTGATTTATTTATTTATGTATTTTTTTCTGGGGTGTCCGGGCATCTTGGTAGCATAACAAGACAATAGATTGCTTTCAACGAGTCAAGAACAAATGTTTCTATTTTTGTTTGAGCTATACCATGTATAATTTATGCTGGCCCACGTCTGTCATGTGTGAATAATGCATATTTGTTTATTACGGTTTAGTAAGTTTAATTTTTTTGATTAGTACAGTTTATTTAGGTTTTAATGGTTATATCGTAGTCCAAACTGTATTGCACTATGCTCAATGTTAAACTTATAGTTGATCATTTTTCCATTGAGTGCCAGGACCCTGGGGATTGCAAGGATGATAGACTTCCATTTCCAAAAGAACTTTATGGAGAGCCTTCTTCAGCTGGGTCGCAAGCAGACATTTCTGGGGATGAGTTTGTTACAAGGATTAATACTCAAAAAGGCAGCAGTCATAGAAAGCATCATATACCATGGACTCCTGCTGAAGTGATGAAGTTAATTGAAGGTGTTTCTCAGTGTGGAGTTGGAAGGTGGGCAAAAATAAAGAGGCAAACATTTTCATCATCTTCACGTCGAACATCTGTGGATCTCAAGGTAGTCAATGGCATTATTTTATTTGTTTGCTCCATTTTTTGTTCTCTGGAAACTGAAATTCTGATATTCTTCTTGGATTTCCAGGACAAATGGCAAAATCTGTTACGGGCTAGCTGCACTGAATTGCAGAGCAAGAGAAAGGTTGGGTTGGAATTGGTTTTGTTAGTTGTTGCTTTTTGACATTGTAACACTTACTATTTGCATCATCTAATTAGTGAGCTAACACTTGCATCTTCTAAAAGAGGTGTTATTTGAAGGGGAGAGTCCACATGAGGGTTTGTTGAGGATGAGAACTCCTATGTGCTTGTTTAGCAGTTGTTGTATTTGTCTCTTCATTTGCTTATGTTAGCTCATGCAGGTCAAGCAAGGGCAAAAGCAAGCATCACACTGAGAGTCTGTTCTGTGGCGCGTAAGAGAGTTGGAGACAACTTGTACGTATACAAGGGAAAGCAAGTCCAGGACATGCACTGCCCCTGTTGCCTTCTCCTTCCTAGCTACCACCAATAAATAATATGTCGGTGACTTTGTGTTACGATCTTGTGTTTGGGAATGTGTTTGAGAACGTGTTTGGGGTCGATGAATGGGTAAGGTGGCTGGATCAATCTTCCTAAGTTTACCTATGGTGAAAATAGATTAGGGTTTTCGAGGAACCCTAGCCTCCCAATCAACAATTAAGTTGAGAAATAATAATCTTGGCATACCTTTTATTCATGAGTACAATTCTTATATATAGAGTACATAGCATATTTCCCCATACTTGGACAACACGTCCATATTATTAGCCAAAATTATTTAATTAATTATTGCCTTATTTAGCCAAGGGAAATCACCCCTTAATTGGAAGATTACTTCCTTATTCCTCACGTTCTTCTTCCTTGCCAAATTCAGCCACTTGCCTTGGAGAAGACTTCTTGAATCTTCCTGGCTCTAGCTGGCACCCGATCAGCCCCTTGCATGCTCTTAGCTTGGCCTTCCTTCAACACGTTCAGACCATGTGCCACTTCCTTAGTTACAAACTAACGTAACAATCCATCGGATACAGTCGTGTCGGCCCAAATGGATCAAGTGAGATTTGATGGTTGGATCTTTTTGATGTACTAGGGTATCATATGTATATGGTGTAACAAAATGAGGTGGGTCGTGGAATAAGCAAAAAGTATTCCATTTTCAACTTTGTATCAGAATGAGGCCGAAGCTTTACATGAAGCTTTACATGAATGCTTTAATCATACTTGATTTAAATAACACTTTGTCAACTACTAAGGATAGTATAGGGGCAAAGAATTAAGTACTAGGAATTAGCGAGCTGATATATATTGAAAGCAAAGAAAAGCATGCTTGGAATAAAACCCTTCTTAAGTGCCTCTTTTTTGTCTCTTTATTTTTAGTTATAGGTGAAACTGCATCTTTTGAAACAGCCGATTTCTTTTAACTTGTGTCTCTGTATATAACAATCTCTTTCGTTTTAACCTGTGGAAGTTGAATTCGTTATATGTTTGGTGCTTTTGGTTATTTGAAGATTAGTGTTGGGGATAAAATTAACCCCGAGGACACGTGGATCCTAATCTGGAAACATCTCGGTGTTACATCTCGGACATTTGTTACGACCCAGCAAAGGAAGATCGTCTAGGTATAATGACGTCTCGGTCTTATCAAACCCGGTGACGGTATGAAATATCCCGAGATCTCCTAGTCTGATCGGAGCTTACATATCTCGGATATTTATGCCTCGGAGATTTGATAGAAGCTACAAGACCATTCGGGAAGTTGAATCCAACCCGATATACAAAGATTGCCTCGGTATGATAACACCTCGGATAAGACGGACTCGGTATGATAACAACTCGGATCTTCCACAACCCTGTTACGGTGCGGCAATATTCTGAGATCTCCTAATCCTTTCGGAGCGAACATGTCTCGGATATTATCATCTCGGGGGTTGGTTGAAGTGTGTTACAATTGTCTTAGAATGAGATAAGGCCAATATCTCGGAAGATCAGGGATAAGCCAAGATCAGGGATATGCCTTTACCCCATTATTAACGGGATAAGATGACTAGTAACATGGAAATTAAGATTAAAGAGGTACGAATGCAATTCAATTTGGACTCTGTGGCCTTATTCGAATTCCCTGAAGATAAAGTTAAGGTTCAACCAGACTAGGACTCAAACTCCTGGTTCAACTAAGTTTTAAGAATTTCGGTAGGACTGTGACTACCAGCCTATAAATAAGACCATCACACCAGGTATTACATAGATTATCTCTGAGCTTTTGAGATTACAGATATTTTTCAAGAAATTGATTTGCACTGACTTAAGCATCGGAGTGGGCGTAGTCAGCACCCCCGACTAGTTGTTTGTTGTTTTACAGGAATCAAGGTTGTGCGTTTGCGGGAAGCAACGAATCAATTGGAGACACGTCACCATACCGGAAACTGTACCAACAGTTTGGCACCGTCTGTGGGAACAAATAATTGTTCTTAGGAAAAATAAATCCGTAATGGTGACTAAGAGACGTTCTAATCCTGTTCAAAACGAAACCCAAGAAGAAGCGCGACGCCCTAATCAAGATGATGTCTGCGGAAAAGCAGAGTCTGCCGGTCCAGAGGCCAGAATAACCCAGTTGAGCCAACAGCTGGCTCAGGCACAGAAGAATATAGAGGACTTGCTGGCTCAGAATGCCTTGCTGATAGCTGCTTATACTCCACCACCATTGAATCACGATGCGGTTGAAGGAACAAATCCTAATGGAAACCCAGAAGAGTCAGGGGAGAGAGTCGAGCCGCAGATCGAGGACCATGTGGAGCCTATTAATCCGGTTCCACCTCCACCAACAGACTCCGAAAGAAGGCTGCAGCAGATGGTCCTGGACTTGGGCATAAAGTATGATGCACTATCAAGAACTACGGATAAGAAGCGAGACGGGAAGGAATCTCTCGTGGACAACCTCTTTCAGCATAAGGAGTCTATATTTATCGAAGAAGTATCCAACTTCGACCTGCCCAGAAGGTTTAAGGTACCCGATATCCCTGATTTTTCAGGTAGTGAAGACCCGGTGGAGCATTTGGATAATTTCCAATCTCATGTGTCCTTGCATAAGACACCTGACGCTATGGCGTGCCGAGCTTTTCCACTCACCTTGTCAGGAAAGGCTTGAGACTGGCTCAGGAACCTTCCCCTAAAGTCGATTGATAATTTCGACACCTTTGGAAGGAAATTCCTGGCCCAGTTTGTGTCCGGAAGAGCCAGAAGGAAACCCAGAGGGTATCTACTCTCTGTGCAGCAGGGACCAAATAAGTCTTTAAAGGATTATTTATGGAGATTCAACCAGGAAAAGTTGGAGACAGAAAGTGCACCAGACGACTTTATTTATGGTGCAATTTTCCAAGGATTGAAGAAAGACGGACCGTTGATGGCGGACTTGGCATTAAAACCCTCGAAGGATCTTCATACCTTTATGGTAAAAATGGACAGGTATATTACTTACTCCGAGCCCTTCTCGGTAATTCCCAGCAGCAACAACAGCCTTCCACCGAGAAGCCTAAGAAGAAGAAGAGTACAAGAAGGCGAAGAAGAATTTCAGAATTACAAGTGGACTCCATTAAAAGCCTCTCTCACCGAAGTGCTTATGGAACTCAAAAAAGATCCGAATTACCAGAGCCCGATGATGTGAACCCCGTCAAGAATAACGAGACCCAACAACGAAAGGGAACCCAAGATCGTTCTATGGACAGATTCGAATGGAAGACCTCGACCCGTTGTTTATGACAAACAAGAACCTCGGTATAAGGAAGACGCCACAAACGGTGGTGGAAACTCCGTTTGATAAGTCGGGATGAACGCCACGGGAAATCCCGATAAGTTCGCGTAGTTCTTCAAAGAACCAAAGAGAATAAACCTCACAAGTTTTATGAATAATTAATGTCTATCTTTTTCTTTACAACCACATGCTTAAATAGGCTTTACAAAAGACTAGCAAACTCTTTATCCCTACGCAATCTCTTGCGGTCCAAGCAATTATTTGGGCAACAAACCCATTATGGAAAACTTAGAAATATCAAATCAAAATATACTTAAATATCTAACTTAAATAGGGCATGAAATCATTCTAAATATGGTACTCTTCATATTTCCATGTGAGTCAACCATCAATTTATTCCGCATCAATTTGGTTTAGATTTTCTGCGATTGTTTTCTTGCCAATTCTTAGCCTTGACCGGATCCTTCTAGAACTTGAATCAAGGTGACGATTCTTTGTTGCCCACGTGGATCAATCTCAATGGGCCTCCACGAATTTGCTTGAGCCCATAACTCTTGGATGAGTCCGTTGAGCACATCCTTGAACTTCTTTGCCCGTGCTCTCGTAACCGGCCCAATTGGTACTTGAACGAGATCCTTCGAAGCGGTGCCTTGATCTCCATCACCCGAGACCCATTTCAGGAGATCCGCCTCCATGCTTGGCTCACAAATACTGTGCCTTCCATGATTCATATGGTCACCTGACCGAGCAGTGTGTATCACTGAGACAGTTGATTGAGAAATTTATCGAGAATGGTAAGCTAGTCCGATTTCTCGTTAATGAGAGAAACCAACAGGAGCGGGACCAATATCCGCGATCTAGGAGAGAAGAAGATCGGAATGAAAGGAGAAACTATAGATCGAGGCAAGAAGAAAGAAGAGGTAGAAGCAGAGAACCAGCACCTCGGCCTCAAGGAGAAGAAAGAAGAGAAAGGAGCAGGAGTAGAGCTCGGGTGGAGCAACAAGGCAACCTTCCTATCATCCACACCATCTCGGGAGGATTTGGAGGAGGAGGCGAGTCCAATTCGGCTCGGAAGGCATATGCCAGACAGCTGGATGATTTTGAAGTATATTCGATCCAAAAGCCCCCAAAGTCTTAGAAATATAATCCTCTGATTATAGGGTTTTCGGATGATGATTATGCTGGAGTCTCACTTCCGCACATAGATGCCCTTGTGGTCACCCTAACAATAGCAAATTATTAGACTCGACGGATCCTTGTTGACACAGGGAGCTCGGCTGATATTCTGTTTAAATTAGCCTTTGATCACATGGGAGTCCCACGGGAAAAGGTGGTCCCGGTCTCATGCCAATTACAGGGTTTCACTGGAGAAAAGGTGCTGCCTCTCGGTTCTATCGATCTCCTATGACGACGGGGACTTATTCGAGGCAAAAGGTCATCATGGTGAAATTCTTGATAGTTGACAGAGTCTCGGCCTATAATGCCATTATCGGAAGGACAGCTCTCAACGACTTAAAAGCTGTGACCTCAACACCGCATCTCAGTATAAAGTTCCCGACAGAAGAAGGAGTTTGAGTGGTTAAGGGAGACCAGAAGGAGGCTAGGCGTTGTTACAACTTATCCTTGAAAGACACCCCAAGGCAGCACAATCTGGGTGAGAAAGCTAAGGAGGACAGGAAATAGCAGTCACCGTTGGGGGAGCCTGTGGAAGGCTTGGAGGAGTTCGAAATAGGTGATTCGGGAAAGAAAGTTCGTATAGGCTCACAACTCCCCCAACTCGTGAAGGAAGGTCTGGTGGCATTCTTAAGGCGCAATAGTGATGTATTCGCCTGGAGCCATGAAGATATGTCAGGGATTGATCCCTCGGTCGTTGTCCATAAGCTGAATGTGGACCCCAATCATCGGCCAGTGAAGCAGAGAAGAAGGACTTTTGCCGCCGAACGAAATCAAGCTGTTGCAGAAGAGGTAGAGAAGTTATTGAAAGCCGGATTTATCCAGGAAGTGGATTACCCCGAGTGGTTGGCCAATGTGGTACTGGTGAAGAAGTCTAATGGCAAGTGGAGGATGTGCGTAGATTTCACTGACTTGAATAAAGCATGCCCGAAGGATAGTTTTCCTTTACCTCGGATCGACATGTTGGTCGACTCAACGTCTGGACACGAGTTCCTAAGCTTTATGGATGCTTTCTCGGGATACAACCAGATCTACATGGAAGAAGCAGATCAAGAGAAAACTGCTTTCATTACAGACCGAGGACTCTACTGTTATAAGATGATGCCCTTCGGTTTGAAGAATGCGAGAGCCACTTATCAGCGATTGGTGAACAGGATGTTTCGGAATCAAATTGGCAGAAACGTTGAGGTATATGTAGATGATATGCTGGTTAAAAGTATTCGGGCAACCAAACAGATAGAAGACCTTCGAGAAACTTTCCGGACTCTGAGAAAATACAAGATGAAGCTTAACCCTATAAAGTGTGCCTTCAGAGTTTCTTCAGGGAAATTTTTAGGGTTCATGGTATCACAGAGGGGCATCGAAGCAAACCCAGAGAAGGTCAAGGCTGTCCTCGAGATGGAGGCACTGAGAACAACAAAACAACTCCAACGGCTGACAGGAAGGATTGCGGCCCTAAACTGTTTCATATCACAGTCAACAGATAAGTGCCTTCCCTTCTTTAAAATTTTGAGAAAAGCATTTATGTGGAGTGAGGAATGTGAGGAAGCTTTCGGGAAGTTGAAGGAATACTTAACGAACCCTCCCTTGTTGAGCCGCCCTACTGAAGGGGAAATACTCTATCTCAATTTGGCAGTATCCCCCTCGGCGGTAAGCTCGGCACTAGTCAGAGAAGATTCGGGAATTCAGAAACCTGTTTACTTCACGAGTAAAGCACACTTCATGGAGCAGAGGAAAGATATCCCCGGATCGAAAAATTGGCGTTCGCTTTGGTTATCTCAGCCAGAAGATTAAGGCCATATTTTCAGGCTCATGCTATTAGAGTCTTAACCGAATATCCAATGAAGAAGGTTCTACAAAGCCTGACCTCTCGGGAAGGTTAGTCAACTGGGCGATGGAACTCAGACAATTTGATATCGAGTTTCATCCTCGGACGGCTATCAAAGGACAGGTTTTAGCAGATTTCTTGGTGGAGTTTTGCAACATTCCCGAAGCGGAAGAACTTCCAAAAGAATTAACCTGGTTCGTGTTTGTGGACGGCTCCTCAGCACATGGCAAGAGCGGGGTAGGAGTTTTCCTCAGGAATCCTGAAGGACAAGAGTTCAGTTTTGCTATAAACTGGATTTTGTCACAACAAATAATGAAGCTGAATATGAAGCCGTAATAGCAGGTCTGGCATTGTCCCGAGAGATGGGAGCAACTAATGTTGAAATCCGAAGTGATTCTCAAGTAGTGGTGGGTCAAGTTCAAGGAAAATTTGAAGCACAAGAAGATCGAATGGCCAGATATTTGGAACAGGTGTGCCGATTCCAATCTTATTTCGAAAGGGTCGTCATCACGAAGATACCTCAGGATGAAAATATCCGATCCGATGAATTCTCGAAGATTGCATCAGGAACAGATGAAGAGATTAAAGCATCTAAAAGGCAAATTATTGTTTTGACCGAGCCATCAATAACCCCGAGGACTGATGCCATGGAAGCAGATCCAACACAGGATGAACCAGAATGGGCTGTAGAGATTATTCAGTTCTTGAAAAATGGGTCTCTGCCCGAAGACAAGGTTGCGGCTCGGAAGGTAAAGATACAAGCAACACGGTTTTGCCTCCTCGGAGAAATACTATATAAAAGAGGATACTCCGAACCCCTGCTCAAATGCCTTTCTAAGACCGAGGCAGATTATGTTCTCAAGGAAATCCATGAAGGTGTGTGCGGAGACCATTCGGGAGGGAGGATGCTGGCACAAAAAACCATCCGAGTAGGTTATTATTGGCCTACGACCAGAAAGGATTCGGCTCTTCTCGTCAAGACTTGTGACAAATGCCAGAGATTCTCAAGAATTATGAAAGCAAGTCCCGAGAAGCTTACTCCCCTCACTTCTCCATGGCCATTTGCGAAATGGGGGGTAGATATTGTCGGCCCAATGCATGTAGGTAAAGGGGGTCGGAAGTTCTTAGTTGTAGCTGTAGATTATTTTACTAAATGGGCAGAAGCAGAAGCATTAACAGCTATAACCACAACAAATATCACAAGTTTCCTCTGGAAATCGGTGGTATGCCGGTTCGGGATCTCTTATGCTTTTGTCACAGACAATGGGAAGCAATTTGACTGTGAACCATTCTGGAAGTGGTGTTCAGAACTTCGTATCCGAAACTATTATGCCTCGGTACTTTATCCAAAGGCGAATGGTCAAGTAGAGGCGACAAATAAGACTCTGGTAAAGACATTGAAGAAAAAGCTCAATAAGAAGAAAGGAGCATAGGTTGAATATGTTCCAGAGGTGCTCCGATCGTACCGAACCACAAGAAGAACTCCAATAGGCGAGACGCCATTCTCACTTACCTACGGGGCCGAGGCTGTGATACCAATCGAAGTGGGATCCCCGAGCTTTCGTGTAGCTTACTACAATCCTAGGCTTAACGACAAAAAGGCCAAGGTATATCTAGATCTTTTACAGGAGAAAAGAGATGACGCTCAAGTTACATGGGCAGCGTATCAGAGTCGAACAGCTCGGTATTTTAACAAACAGGTGGTCCCTAAAAAGTTCCAGCTCGGAGATTGGGTACTCAGGAAAGTGAGCTTAATGACGAAAGATCCAACGGAAGGCAAAATGGGACCCAAATGGGAAGGCCCAAATAAGGTAGTAGGATGTCATCAGAAAGGGGCTTATCGCCTGATGACCGAGACAGGGAAGATACTCCTGAGATCATGGAATGCCGAGCACTTGAAGAAATATTATATGTAATTCTTTGTTTTTCTCCGCAATTTTATATTCAATAAAGAAGATCTATTTTCAAATCATATCAACAATTGTAGAAGTCTAAGAACTAGTCCGATATCCCCCCTCGAACGACTCGAAAGAGTTATGGGGGGATACCCAGAAAAGAATCCACCTGCATCTTATCCTCAGACAACCCGAAAGGGTTGTGGAAAGGATGTGGTGGGAGAAATCCCTCATTTAGGGGTTACTAAAAGTATAATGCTAAGAATGCCCGACTCCTTTCCTCGAACGACCCGAAAGGGTTATGGGAAGGATATCACAGCAAGAAACTTCTCTATTATTTCTACAAGTAAAGCAGCAGTTCGAGACAGAATGAAAGCACTTCTTCATCAAACTTCTCCAAAGATGATCAAGCTACATCAACGTCCGCCCGACTCCTCACCTCGAACAACTCGAAAGAGTTATGGTGGGGATGCTCAGGGAAGAATCTGCCTGAATCCTTTCCTCGAACAACCCGAAAGGGTCATGGCAAGGATTCAATGGGAAGAAACCTCCCAGTTGGGGGTTTCCGAGGGGATGAGGACTAGAATCCGCCCGATTCCTTTCCTCGAACAACCCGAAAGGGTAATGGAAATGATACAAAGGGTTGAAACCTCCCGATTAGGGGTTTTCGAAGGATAAGGTTATGGATATCCCGATTAGAATCCGCCCGAATCCTTCCCTCAAACAACCCGAAAGGGTCATGGAAAGGATACAAAGGGTTGAAACCTCCCGGTTAGGGGTTTCCGAAGGATAAGGTTAAAGATATCCCGAATCCTTTCCTTGAACGACCCAAAAGGGTTATGGAAAGGATACGACGGCGGGATTGGAGGTTTCCGAAAGGACAAGAACATCCAAGATAGAATCAGCCCAAGTCTTTTCCTCGGACGACACGAAATGGTTATGGAAAGGACACCAAGACAAGAAACCTCTCGGTTGGAGGTCTCTAGATGCTATGAATATGGATCATTTAAATTTAGAAATGAGGAAATTGAAAGGTTAAGACTTCAATTCAGTAATTTCATTTCAGTAATATATAAATTCTTTTACAGATTACAAAGATTTCAGAAATAAAGAAAAAATTCATGCCCGAGAACGACCCTTAGCCTGCAGCTTCTTCAAGAGGATCCTCTCGCGGATCCGGTGTGTCGGCACCCCAACTCAAAACGTCTGGCATGAACTCTTTACCGAATTCTTCCATTTCCTGGACTGCTTCGTCAGGAAATCCTACTAGTTGCGGCCCAACAGTTTCGGGGTCAAACTTATATTGGGGGTTCGTCACCAAAGTTCGAAAGTTTTCGAACCCCCAGTTGAATCCACGAGCCCAGCTCTGGTCTCGAAGGAATGGCACATAGCTTAGCTGCTTCAGATAGCGCTTCAGTTTTGCCCGGTCCGCGTCATATCTAGCTCTGAGCCTGATCAAAAGACTCTCCGAACGGTCCTGCACTTTAACAGCTTTGTCTCTCTCAGCCTCGAGTCTTTCAACTTCAGCCTTCAGCTTCTCATTTTCTACTTCGGCATTCTTGCACGCTTCGGAGCACTCGTTCTGCACGGTCGACAGGCGAGAGGCTAGTTGATCTGTACGGTCAAGTTCAGCTGAAAGACTCGCGACAGAGCGAGTATACAGCTCATTTGCCTCAAGTACTTCCTTTTTTAAACGAGCATTGGTAGAACGCTCCTCGGATATAATCAGGTCTCGGGAAGCAAGCTCTTCATCTCAAGATTGAAGGAGAGCTTTCAGAGTAGCCACTTCCTTCTCTAGGCCTGAGATTCGAGGTTGCACTTCGGGAGCTGGAGCAGTAGGCTGCACTTGACGATTTTCATATCTTTGCCAGAGGGCCGTCATCTTCACCAGAAGCTATAAAGAGGAAGGTAGGCAAATTTAAAATGAAGTGCTGAAAATTGGTTAAAACAAAGGTTTGTTTTCGGAAACTAAAACTCACCTAGTAATGAGAAATAAGAATGCCTTGAGCTATTTTCTCGGGGGAGGAGACCCCTGCATTTCCCAGGAACCCTTCGGGGATTAGAATTTTTATGGCCTCCATTGGATGACCAAGAAGGCCTCTGCCCAAGACTTCAAAACCCGCTGAAACTCTAAAAGAGGTAGGGCCCACAGAAGGAGCGGCTTCCGTATTCGGGGCTGCTTCAGATTCATTTGGCCTTAATTCAGAAGTGCTGGCCTCAGTATGGGATCTGTCCCTATTAGAATCTTCAGGATGCAAATCTGCTTCGGGAGTTGAGGCCTCGATATTGGCCCTATGTCCTTCAGGCTCTCCGAGATGTTGGCTCGCTTCGGATTGATCCACATTTCTTTCTTCAAAACCAGCACCCGATGTATCCCGAACACCCACTTGCCGAGAACTTCCTGGCTCTTCGGTATTTACCATCTCAGTTGTTTCCATTTTGGGCTCGGTTTGGTCAGGAGCTGTACATGGTTCTTGGGGGCTAGCGTGCCCCATGTCGCAGTCACAGCTGAGAGGTGGTGGAGTTCCAGGACGCTCTAATGAAGGAGTCTGAGGAGTTCCTTCTTCCACCAAGTCTTCGACAAAAGATTCATTTCGGGGGGTGCTAACGTCCTCATCCCTCTCTTCAACAGATTCTTCATCCGAAGGGGCAGACTCTTGCCGTACCTCCTCGGCATCAGAAGGCCTTATGACCGGCTTACCCCAATTCCGCTCAGCCTTTGAAATTATTTCAACTAGACGATCTCAGGCACCGAATTTCTTTTTCCTCACCGGATGCTTCACTCGACGTGTGACTT
This sequence comes from Alnus glutinosa, assembly GCF_958979055.1. Classification (NCBI taxonomy): domain Eukaryota; kingdom Viridiplantae; phylum Streptophyta; class Magnoliopsida; order Fagales; family Betulaceae; genus Alnus; species Alnus glutinosa. The sequence goes on along the minus strand of NC_084894.1, from coordinate 15,568,556 downwards.
GCACGTTGTGAGCCTCAAGAATCGGTTCACCCTGCTCTTCAGATATCTCTGGCACCGTACTTGTTACTGTGGAGGCTCCAGCATTGGTTTCCTCAAGAGGAGTATCTGGGCCCTGGTACGATGCCTCAGAGCCAGACTCATCTCTTAAGACAAAAGGGGGCGTAGAGCCAGCTCCTTGTGTTGGGGAGACTTCCGGAACGAAACCCCGAAAGCTCGCTGATCCCTCTTCGGTGTTGGTACCAGCCATGGACACCCTCGGAAGGGTTCTCTTCACACCTGAGGCGGCCAGGGGGATTTTCTGCTTCTTCCTCAAAGGAACATCCTCAGGGATTTCTTCGGCTCGGCCAGAAGGTCTCTTCTTGATGACAGGCCTCGGAGATGGAGGCGCATCATTTCTTTTCTTGACCGCCCCTCTTTTGGTGATCGTCCTCTTGTCTCTCGGAATATTGTATCCAAGAAACTGCCTCAGATTCTCCTTGGTCACAAGGTTATCGAAATCGACTTCATCAAACTTCTTGGCTTTAACCCTGACTGCAGACCAATCGCTTATCTTCTTGACATCTTCTTGGTCAAATATGCTAAGCGAAGGGGGTTCACTTCGGTCAGGCCGCAACAATTTCCAAGTCCGAGACATCCTACGGTTCTCGGACAAAAGAGTACCTTCAGGGCATTCCCATTCTCCAGATACTCGAAAGAATTGCTGCTCCCAGAATTTATTATTTGTCAACCCACTCTTAAGTTTGATGAAAATAGGGGGGTGGTGGACGCACAATTCAATCATTCCCTCCGAAGTCTGCCTCGGCCTGTAAATGTTCAAGAATTGGAGAATCTTCATCTCTTTCTTCAACACAAGCCTCCAAAGGACATACGAAGCGAACAGATATCTCCAGGCATTGGGCATGATTTGACTGGGAGCAACCATCAGAAAGAGGACGAAATCCCGGGCAATCTCTGGAAAAGGTAGCCGGAGTCCGGCCAAGAACATCCTTTCAAACAGAGTGATATCGCCGCCATCAATAAGTCGAGCTCCAGGGGTTTGATAAAACATCCTCACTGTCGGAGGAATGTCGTAGTTCAGATGCAGAACACCTTCATGCCTTTCAAAGAGGGCGGTTTCCACCCTGCTCTCCAGGGGAGAAAGGTCTACGTAGCCGTTGGCCCTTTTGGTTCGAGCCCGAGAGGTGGGAGGAATATTTGAGGTGGTCTTCTTGGGAGCCATTTCAGAAAGAAAAAGGGAGAGTAGAAGTTTCAAAGAATTAAAAGAAACTCAGGAAGATGGCAACAATGGAGGATAAAGAAAGAATATGAGAATATGTCAAAGGATGAATAGTGAAAGTAATCCAAACATTAAATACTCTCACCACGCATCCGAAATATGAAGAGGCGCCATCATTTCAGTATCTCCGAAAACCGAAGGGGCATACGGTTCAGATCCAGAAATTAAATGATATAACCTCGAGAATATCACGTCATGATTATAAAGGAATAGCACGGCGTCAGGGCTTACGTCATTAGCAGAAAAAGAAGCGGTAAGATTCAAACATTCAAACTGTTGAAAAGACGCGCCATTTATGACAAAAGCAATAGCGGGTACAGGTTGGCAAGCGATAAATAATTCCCTTAATTTCAATTTATTTTTGAAATTATAGAATTAGGGGGTAACTGTTGGGGATAAAATTAACCCTGAGGACACGTGGATCCTAATCTGGAAACATCTCGGTATTACATCTCGGAGTTACATCTCGGACATTTGTTACGACCCAGCAAAGGAAGTTCGTCTAGGTATAATGACGTCTCGGTCTTATCAAACCCGATGACGGTATGAAATATCCCGAGATCTCCTAGTCTAATCGGAGCGAACATATCTTGGATATTTATGCCTAGGAGATTTGATAGAAGCTACGAGACCATTCGGGAAGTTGAATCACAACCCGATATACAAAGATTGCCTCGGTATGACAACACCTCAGATCTTCCACAATCCTGTTACGGTGCGGCAATATTCCGAGATCTCCTAATCCTTTCGGAGCGAACATGTCTCGGATATTATCACCTCGGGGGTTGGTTGAAGTGTATTACAATTGTCTTAGAATGAGATAAGACCAATATCCCGAAAGATCAGGGATAAGCCTCTATCCCATTATTAATGGGATAAGATGACTAGTAACGTGGAAATTAAGATTAAAGAGGTACAAATGCAATTCAATTTGGACTATGTGGCCTTATTCGAATTCCCTGAAAATAAAGTTAAGGTTCAACCAGACTAGGACTCAAACTCCTGGTTCAACTAGGTTTTAAGAATTCCGGTAGGACTGCGACTACCAGCCTATAAATAAGACCATCACACCAGGTATTACATAGATTATTTCTGAGCTTTTGAGATTACAGATATTTTCCAAGAAATTGATTTGCACTGACTTAGGCATCGGAGTGGGCGTAGTCGGCACCCTCGACTAGTTGTTTGTTGTTTTACAGGAATCAAGGTTGTGCGTTTGCGGGAAGCAGCGAATCAATTAGAGACACGTCACCATACCGAAAACTGTACCAACAATTAGTGTTTAACAGGGTTTTTATCCTGGTACTGGAATGCAGATTTACAAACTTCCTGGGTTTACATATGCCATGTCATTTCCTCAATTAGACTAGAGCATCTCCAACAGCTTTAATATTGTTTAAATTTAGACAATATGAGCAAGTACATATGCCATGTCTCTCTCCCATCTCTTTATTCTGTGTTTGATATCTTTTTGGGCTTCTTCTTTAATTTTAAAAACTTGTGTTGGAAATTCAAGGACTTTGGTTCGAACACTAAAACTTTTGGTTTGGTTTGGTCATGGTAGTGCTGGCAAAGGGGGTGGTTATTGGGGGAGATGGACTTTTTTGGGTTGTTGGGAAAGACGATGGACTTTTGTGGGGGTGTTGGGGGATATAACAAAAAATGAAAGGAAAGTAATATTTAAAGAAAATAGAGAAGTTAATGGAGAATCTGTTGGACTTTGTATTAAAAAGTGAATAGGTAAAATATAGAATTACACTTTTTGGTTAGGTATTTTATCTAACGTTGCTGGAGTTGCTCTTAGTTTCTACTGTTCTTTGATAGGCTTGATGCTGGGGATTGTCTAGAGGATTTGTTTTCATCTGTATCACTTCATCTTGGTGTGAATTTTACATGCACTGATCTTCGTTTTTAATGCAATTCTGAAGTGTGCATTTTGGTTTGAATACCATATAGTTGAGATTACAAGGTTCAATGGTCTCGCAAACTTAACTCACTAATTTTATGTTAGATTCATGTTAGATTTGCGGGTTGTGTAAAAAAGTGTTGACCTTAAATGTCGAGTTTTGGTTATGTCGTGGCATGAGTATAAGACTATATAAGTGAACACTAATTCGATCTATTTAATTGAACAGGTCAAGACTATAGGATTTAGAGTTTATTTGATAATCTGCATACTTCAAACGTATGACAGTAGCTTGAATATATAGAATACCGAAACATCTAGCAAGAGACTTAATCTAACTCTATCACTTTAGCTTTATCACTAGTAGATAAGTCGTTTAATCCAATATACCCCCTCAAACTCAACGTGTGTAACTGAATGTTGAGGTTGGATTTGAGTAAATTGAAGTGTGCAACAGTCAAAGGCTTTGTGAGGATGTCTGGCAGCTAGTCTTGCCTTGAAATAAAGCGTACATTTAGAGTATTTTCAGCAACCATGTCTCGAACAAAATGATAATCGATTTCTATATGCTTTGTGTGAGCATGATAGAGTGGATTGGACATGAGATATGTGGCTCCAATGTTGTTACAATGCAAAATTGGTGGGTGGGGAGAAGTGATACCAAGTTCACCGAGTAAAGTTTGAATCCAAACTAACTTGACCGATGCATTTGCAATGACTTTGTACTCAGCTTTAGTACTAGAGCGAGATACCGTTGGTTGTTTCTTGAAACTCCATGAGAGAATATTTTTACCAAGAAGAACACAATAGCCTGATGTGGAACGTGTGTCATCTGGACATCTGGCCCAATCTGTAACGACCCACACTTTTACAAAAAGGCGTTAGTGAAAATTTTGATTTTCACGTATCGTTATGACATCAACAATGACGTCATCAGAGTATAAATTAGCAACGGAAACCATGTTTTTTTTTTACAATAACAATCAAAACTGACTAAATAACCTCAATATATATATAAAATAATAACCATTGGTTCTGATATAATAAAATATATTCAAATAATAACATACGTACCACATACGGCACAAACATTACATAACTATTGTATATAACATCTACATACTAAAGGTCTTGTCCATAACCTAGCAGCTTCTGCCTCCAATCCTGCAAAACTTGCAAGTGATTGTGGTTCACACCACATCCCATACTGTGGTCAAGTGAGTCAATGGTCCTCAACCACAAAGTAACATACTGATTTATTTAACAATATACAATGCAACCAAACGATGCCAGATATATATATCATACACACAATCTCACAAGCAAAGATAATTCTTTAATATACTAACATATATACTCTATCCTGAATAGCGCCCACCATTATAGTTGATTGCATCCACACGCCAACCATGCACACCTACCATGAACAGTGTCCACCATTATAGTTGACTGCGCCGACACGCCATCCATTCTTACCATAGATAGTGCCCACCATCCTAATACCGTTGATAATGCCCACTATCCAACAATATTAACAACCAACTTACTAACCTGTTACACAAGCTTAGCATACACATATACTTACCTACCTGTAATCATACAACCATCATACATGTAATTCCAATCAAATCATGTTAACATATGTCAAACAACTTCCATACAATCAAATAAAGCAACAATCATCATGTTGCTAAAGACTAAATCACAAGTATCACTCCTAGTGAGTAGGAAATACTCACAGTAGTTCTTTTAGCTTCAGGAAGGCGTTCAGAGATAAAACTACTGCAATATACATATATAATTCAAACAAATAGTGAATCAGTACAATTCACTAAACATAGATTTAACCCTCTACTAATTTCTGATTTCTTAATCCTATTATTATTTCGACATAGTAGCGGCATATAAACTTCTTCAATTATAATGTAACATATTTCATGTGGGCATTATAACTGTGTTTATTATTAAATTATCAAAATATCATTTTCTATAAAGATTATCAAAATACACTTTTTCCATTATAATAACCAAAATACCCTTTTTCATAAAATGATTCTTTTTACTCGGGCATCACAACGACATGATTTATACTTCAATCACTCCACTTTGAAAACCTTATTTTAAAACATAACTTAAATCATTAAAGAATAAGAATCTTATCCTAAATATCAAAAATATCTTTTCAGGACATTTTGTAAAATATCTCAAAATATCTTCTGAGATATTTCGTAAAATACATAATCTTAAAACATGTTATTCTTTTCTTTTTTTAATCTGTTCTACCTCTTATCTTTTAAAACATTCTTTCTTTTTTTATCTACCATTCGAGAGATATATTTCGTAAAATACATAATCTTAAAACATGTTATTCTTTTCTTTTTTTAATCTGTTCTACCTCTTATCTTTTAAAACATTCTTTCTTTTTCTTATCTACCATTCGAGAGATATAGTAGAGAGGATCTTAAAGATTCTTACCTCAATCAAAACCCAAGAGAGATATGAGATCATTCTTTCCTCTTTGTTGCAAGGCACCCGAGAGAAAGAGAGGAATTAAGAGAACTTTTCCTAGTATTGGCCGAGTGAGGGAAATATGAGAGGATCTTTGTTTCTCCTTTGATGCAATCCGAAGACATGATCAAATGGAGTTAATGAGAGACGTGTGTGTGTATATATATATATATATAAGAAAGAAGAGAGAAGAAGGGTTCTTCTTTCCTTGTTTGAACCATGAAGTAGTGAAGGAGATAGGATCATGTAACGCCCCGCTTTTACAAAAAGCGTAAGTGAATTTTTTTTCGATTTTCACGTGACATTACTAACTTATCAGAGTTATAAATTAGCAGTGGAATATAATTTTTCTTTAACAATGACACGTCAGAGCTGACTGAATAACTTTAATATAAAAATAATAACATTTTGTTCTGATATAATAATTACATCCAAAATAATAACATATGTGCCTCATGCGGCAGTTAATGAATACATAATTATTGCTTTCTCCAAATAATAATTATACGCTAAAAGTCTCGTCCTTAAGCTGCTTCCTTTATTCCTGCAAAAACTCACATGTGATTGTGGTTAACACCACAATCTCATGTTGTGGTCGAGTAAGTCAACGGTCCTCAACCACAGTAATACACTGATTTATTTAACCATATGCAATGCAATCAAATGATGACAATTATATTCACATACATTTAATCACATTCATTTATCTACTTTAACTCTTTATTTACTTAAGTCATATACTTGCATTCATTCTTGCTCAAGCCTTGTGCTTAGCTTCTATAAGCCTTGTGTTCCTTAAACTGTAAAGCTTGTTGGTTCTTAGGGCCTTGTGCCCCGACTGTGAGCCCTGTGCCCGCTAGCTTATCATCTTTATGAAGCCTTGTGCTCCCTCTGTGGGCCTTGTGCCCGTCAGCTTATTATCTTTATTCCTTCAACCTTTGGTTTATCTGTCGGTCTTATCAGTGTATTGATGCCTTGGTACCTAAACTTCGGTTTACCCGTTGGTCTAGTCAATTGCTTGACGCCTTGGTACGTAAACTTCAGTTCATCCGTTGGTCTCCTCAATCACTGACGCCTTGGTACCTAAACCTCCGGTCTTTTTATTAACCCATTCATAACTCATAACTTTACCACAGCATAATCATGCAAACAACATCATATACATAATTTCAACCAAAACATGTTAAACATATCAAATGCCAAACCATATGCATACAATTAAATAAAACAGCAATCATTAGTCATTAAAGATTAAACCACATGTATCATCCTCAGTGAGTAAGAAATACTCACAGTAATTCTTCTGGATTCAGGAAAGCTTTCACAGATATAATCACTGCAATATATACATATATAATACAAGCAAATAGTGAATTAGTATAATTCACTGAAAATGCATTTTAATCATATTATAATTTTTGACCTTTAATCCATAATATAATTTTCTATTTAAATATTATCTCCTATTTTCGCTTGAACATTACCACGACATATAAAATTGATCATATTACATTTTATTGCTAATTTTTTTACGCGGAATTTATCACGACATTTATTAAGATCCTTAAGTATAATATTTCTTTTTCCATTATTGATCTTTAATTAATATAATGTCGTTTGGACATTATAACGGCATATAAAATTGATTAATTATAATGCCACATATTTCATGCGGGCATTATAATAGCATTTATAAATAATAACAAAAATACCAATTTTAGTTAAAATGACATTATAAAAGCTTTAACATTAAAAATCATATATATTTATTTTTATATCAAATAAACATAATAACTTACCAGATATAAATAATGAGCTTTATGTTTCAAAACAAGTGAATAAAATAATAACCTTATTTTATTCTTATAAAATTCGGCAGCATAATGGTATTAATGTCAACAATGTCTAAAATACTTTAAAATATTTGGGCAGCGTAATGGCGCTTTTGTAAAATAATATATTTTCACTCGAGCATCATAACGGCGTATTTTTATATTTCAATATTCCACTTGAAATACCCTGTTTAAAACGCATCTTAAAAAACGTTAGATTACTTAACAAATAACTCATAAAATCACAATATTAAAACAAAACTTTAAATAAAAACTAAATATTCTTTTTCTTTTCTTTTCTTTTTTCTTCTTCTTCTTCCTTTTGCTTCTTCTTCTTCTTCACTGCAGGTAACCGAGAGAGATATAGAGAAATAGAGAAGGAGAGAAGAAGAGCTTGAGAGTAAGAGACTTACAGTAAGGATCCTTCTAATTTCTTCTTCTTCTTTGTTGGACTAACCCAAAAGAGAGACAGAATTTGAGAGAGATTGGGAGAGAAATTGAGAGAGATTTGGAGAGAATTGAAGCATGAATTGAACGTGAGGGTTGGGCTCTATTTATACTGAAACGAAAGGCCAAGATTGCTCCAAAATGATCGCATCTAACGGCTAAGACGAAGATTTAGGGAGATTTGGTATTAAAAATCGGATTTTCGAAGATTCGGTGCATGAATTTGTTTCCTGCAGAAGTCAATCGATCGACTTTTTTGGTGGATCAATCGACACACTGTTCACCTTCGATCGATCGACATGAATAGTAAGTGGATCGATCGACAGTTTTGGTGGATTGATCAACATATTGTTCATCCGAATTTTCTTTTATTTAAATATCTCTTTAATAAATTAGACCTATTATTATATTTATGGTAAATATTTAATCTTATAAACATTTATACTTAAAATTGATGAATAAAAAGATTGGTGAATTCATATTTATATTATTAGGTCTTAAATCTTATTTTAAGATATTTTATTTAATATCTTAAAATACGGGGTATTACAGATCAAGTATCACTTACCAAAATGGAGAGGATGAAAGCTACTGATGCACCTCCAAACCAAGGACTAAGAGCTTTTGATTTCAGTGCATGCAACTCAAGAAAAACGTGCTGGACATAAGAGGAAACCGAAGAGTTTCATGCTTCAATTTTTTATACAAAAAAACAGGGAGAGAATTGCCTTTGCTGTCCAAACCAAAACCAGCAACTAATCAAGAGAAAAGAGGGACTAAAAGAGCTCTATTACAGGGCTTCTTCTTCCTATAATCTAAGAGAAACAAAGAGAAATGACAAAGAGATCCTTGCTGCAGTAAAAACAGAGAAAGAAGAGAAGCCACCGAGAGAGAAATTTGAGAGAGTTTCGAGACTTCTAAAAGAGAGTTGTGAAGGAGGTTGTCCTCTATTTATACTGATTTGAATGGCCAAGATCAATCCATTTTGATATGATCTAATGGCTTAGGAAACAATTTGGAGAACAAGTTTGGTGACTCATCAAAAATAATCATTACACTTCAAAATATCTTCTTATCTTCAATTCAATCCTATCTTATCTAAGCAAGATGATATGGTTTGGATGGCTAAGATTGATCACAAACTCATCTAAGGTCAAGAACATGTCGAGCTGGGGCATGACTTATCAAAAGAAATGATGAGAATTGGATAAAAATCAAAAGACAGCTGTTTCGGGTGAGATTTTGCATTTATGCAGAAAGTAGATCGATCGCATTTTTAGACTGAAGAATAATTGATTGATCGCATTTCGATCGATCCATTTTATAATCGATCAATAGCATTTCAATCAATCCATTTTTACATTGAAAAATAATCGATCGATCAATTATACTTAGTTAGATTTTCATCAATTTCAGCATTTATATAACTAAATCGCTCGATCGATTATTATGTCAATCGATCAATTCTGGCTTTTATTTAAATCGTTCAATTTCTTCATCGCACGATCAATTTTGAGATACTATATAATCTCTCGATCGATTATAGTATCGATTGATCGATTTAGGCTTAATTTAATTTTTAATCCGTTTTAACACCCATACACTTATACATATATTTCCAATAAATATTTAATCTCTTAAATATTTACAACTGGATGGATGAATATTTATGAATAAATATTCATATTTAGTTTATTAGGCCATGAATCCGATTTTAAGATATTTTATTCAATATCCTAAAATACGGGGTGTTACATCTGAATCTGAGAAGGCTCACTAGTTGCTTGGAGGAGTTTCTGTGAATGCAAAAAGTATGAGAAATGGTAGACTTCAAATAGCGCAAGATACGCTTCACTGCAGACCAATGAGTGTCCCGAGGGTCTTGCATAAATTTGGAGAATTTGTTGACCTCAAATGCAATATCAAGACGGGTAAGAGATAAATATTGTAAAGAGCCGACAGTGCTGGGTACAAAGTTGTGTCCGTAATGGTTAATCCTTTAAAACGACTAAGAGTGGTTGAAGCCGCCATAGGAGTAAAAACAGGCTTCACAAGAACCATATTATTCTTTGTTAGAATGTCATGAATGTTTGTTGAGATAGATGTAGACCATCCAAATGCCATGTAGCTTCAACTCCGAGGAAGAAGTAGAGAGGCCCAAGATCTTTGAGTGCAAAGGATGAATGGAGATCATTTATGAGCTGAGAAATAGCTGCTGGATGGGAACTGGTGATGATGATATCATCAACGTATATCAACACAAAGATAGTAATGCTCGAAGCTTTGTAAATGAACAAGGAAGAGTCGGACTTGGAATTATGGAATTTCAATTCAAGTAACCGTGCAATTTAGCGTGAAAACCATGCGCGGGGGGCCTGTTTCAAACCATAAATGGCTTTGTGAAGCTTGCAGACTGCTGTTGGATAAGTAGGATGCTGAAATCCAGGGGGTTGAGCCATATAAACCGTTTCTTGGAGAAGACCATGTAAAAAAGCGTTGTTGACATTTACCTGATGAATTGCCCAACCTGCAGAGACAGCAATGGCTAATATAGTTCTAATTGTGATAGGTTTAACCACTGGACTATAAGTTTCAGCAAAGTCAATCCCAGGCTGTTGATGAAACCCTTTGGCCACAAAACGAGCCTTGTACCTTTCGACTTGCCCATCAGCCTTTCTTTTAATTTGGAATACACATCAAGAGACCAGGTTCCATTTTTGAGGAGAGCATCAAACTTGGTATTCATTGCTGCACGCCACTCAGCAAGTTTGCTGACTTGAGAGAAGCAGGTTGGTTCCTCTTCATGTAGTGCAATTGAAGCCATGAGAGCTTGAAGAAGGGGATACTTGATTCTGCCATCGGTGAACTTTGAAGGTTTTACAATCAGATTCTGAGACCGTGTGGTCATGCCATGGACTTGGATTGGAGGAGCTGACTTGGTTTCAGTTTATGAATTAGAAGGAACGATAGGATAAATATTGTGGGAGGCAGTTTCGGTTTTTGCGAATATGAGGCAGAGGGAGATGAACGTTAATAGCTTAAATCCTGGAGGCAGGCAGTGTATGAGATGATGGAAGAAGAACTAAAGGAATGGTCACGGATGTATGAGATTTGGAAGAAGAGGAGGTGCTAAGAAGTTTAGATTTGAAGAAGGGAAAGTTGTTTTCATTGAAAACAACATGACGTGCAATATAGACTTTACCAGAAGGGATACTGTAACAACCCGCTTTTTACAAAAAAACGTAAGTAATTATATCTGGATAATTACGTGTCATTAACCCTTCAAAGATGACAAATCTCGCAGCAGAAAAATACGAATATCTTTTTTCTTTTTTTTTTCTTTTTTTTTTTTCTTTACAAACATCAGGGACAATTCCCTTACAATACATTCAGAGCTTTAACTGAAATTCCTCTAGAAATACATTAAAAGTTATTTACACTAATTACAAAGAAACATGTGTCACATATGACACGAAAGCATACATGGAAACTTACTAAATAGAAGTAAATTCCTAAACATGTTATATACAAAATAGTATAAACAATTACAAGTACAAATCACTAAAATCTAACTACAATAGCTTTAAATCTCTTAAGCTAGCAGTTAATCCAATCCATAATCTTCAGAACCTACGCAAACATCTATGAGACAGTGGTTATAACCACAACTCCATAGTTTCATAAGTGAGCTAACTGTCATTCAACAACATCATGATTTATGCGTTATTTAAGAAACAGAGATAACATAATGATGAGATGACAGTTTTCTATGCAAAGTTTTAACAGTTTAATATAGTCATTGCACTTCTCTCATTAGAGCCGTTACCCGTCAATGTGCCTTATTTGAGACGTTCTACGACGTGTCTCCTACATTACATTTTGATTAGCTTATTTTCGCACTAGCAGAGTGCGTTCCACGTCACTCCACTAGCACTTTGAGAGACGTACCAATCAATATTAGGTTTTCGGTTTCAGGCACTATTCTCATCCTGAACCTTTGGGAGATGTAGCGCCCAATATTAATAGGTTGATTATTAACAATATGCAATAATCAGTCACACGCATCCAATTAAAATAAAACATAAACACAACATTATTGAAATCTAGTATTACCCTCAGTAAGTAATTTATACTTACAGCCCTTTTGTGTAGTCGCAGTTCATCATCTGCATCAAATACATATATATAGGTGCATAGAAGGTCAATAACATTTCTTTTAAAAATTCATGCCTAAACAAGAATCTTAATCACACATATATATATACATAGGAACAATCATCTTTGGAACATCATCTACATTAATTATTACTTAACATAACATGGTTAAGTCTCAATATTATTTCAACCAACATATATTAGAAATCACAGCAAAACAGTATACTCAATTTCCATAATTAATTTCATATCAAATCACATTACTCAACAACAATGCTCTTATATTTTCTTTAGATTATAAAACTTATTTACATAATATTCAACCATTTTCCTTTTAAAAGAATTCCTTTTAAAACATCAATATCAATTTATTAACAACCAAACATAATCTTTAATACACTTCGGTTTAACCAAAACAGGAAACATGACCAATACTGGTTTAACCAAACAGTACCAACATCATCTATAATTCCTAGAACCTTCAAAGCATGTCTCATATCACTTACACACAATCCAAACCTACATACACGGCTGGAACATCCAAATACCACCCAAAATCACCTTAGTCGAAATACACACATAGTAAATCACAAATACATAACTATCCTATTAAAATACTGTAACACAGAAGACACCATATCAAAAACATAGCCAATACAATCAGTCATCTTACAATTTACCAAGAACCCAAAAGACAGTGGTACATGGCTAAACAAGGAATACACTGCATACGTATATGAATCCAAAAACACCCATATACCCATGAATCACAATATCCAAAATTATCAACCCTAACATGGAAGACAACCGACACACACAGAGGTTCTATTTGAAACACTCACTGCAGAAACCTTCACAGCCACACACTGAAATTCCATATGCAATACTCATCAAAACAGCATAGTACCCAATCGCCTAAGCCCACAAAATCATCAATACAACACTCATGGCTCAGCCAAAACAGAGGAAAAACACTACATACACCCATCCGGTCAAAACCCCCAAAACAGAAAACATCAACCACATAATCATGGCTCAGTCGAACCAACAACGTCTTCGTTTCCCTGGCATATCCTCGTGGCCCCATGCAAAAACGTCTTCGTTTCGTTTGAGGAACTCCACCAAGGCCTCCTTTATTTCTGGGCAAAGCTGCGAGCCTACTCGGATCTTCTTCTTGGAGTCACCGAGCTCAAAATCCTCCAATTCCTCGACCGGCTCCCCCAACTGTGATTGCTACTTTCCATCGTGTTTGGTCTTCTCTCCAAGTCCCGTAGCTTCAGGGAGCTTTTTCAGGCTGGTATTGTAGCATTCTTGGGCCATCCATTGATTTCCCTTTTCAACACCGATCCCTTCCTCGGTGGGGAATTTCATGCTCAAGTGGGGGGTTGAGGTTACAGCTTAGAGCTCATTAAGTGTTGTTCTTCCGAGGATGGCATTATAAGCCGAAGGTCGATCTATTATTAGGAACCGGACCATTATAGTCCTTTTCCTTGGGTATGCTCCAGCCATGACCGGGAGTTCGATCGACCCGAGCGGGAACACCTGTTCTCCTGTGAATCCGACTAGCGAATGCCTAACTGGGATCACCTTCCTTCGATCGATTTTCATGAGCTCAAAGGCTGACCTATAGAGGATGTCAGCTGAGCTCCCCGTGTCGATTAAAATGCAGTGAATCTTGTGGTTGGCAATAGCCAAGCTTAATACCAAAGCGTCAGTATGTGGGAGAGATACCCCTGCATAATCATCGTTCGAGAAGCCGATCATCGGGGCATCTCGTTTCTGGGATTTTGGAGGTTTCTGCACCGAGTATACCTCGAAATCCCTTATCTGCCTTGCATATGCCTTCCGAGCAGAGCTGGACTCTCCTCCTCCTCCGAAACCCCCCGAAATCGTCTGTATTTCCGGGAGGTTTTCCTATGGTGCTGGCCGGGCTCGGCTCCTGCTTCCTTCTCGGTCAACCCGAGGGTCTGGTCTACGCTCTGGCTCTTTCCCGATCTCTTTCTCGGTCATTCCGACGATGGTTTTGATTCTGGTAGAACCGATTGTCATCTTCCCGGGGGCGGTTGCCGTGCCCTGGGTCTGGTAGAATCCTTTACTTTGCAAGGAATCGGACAAGTTTCCCATTCTCTATGAAGCGTTCTATCAAGATTCTCAAGGAAATGCAAGCTTCGGTGCGGTGCCCGGTAGTATTGTGTGATGAGTGCCAAATATTGCATATGTGGACCCCTTAATATGCATTTACTAAACCTTTAGTTTTGTTATTTTCTAATGTTTTTGGTTAGTTTTGGTATTTTAGTATTTTGCAGGTCATTGAGAGAAAACAATAGCTTTATGGTGAAAGAAAGCACACTTTGAGAAGACCTAGATAATGTGGTTATGTTCAACCAAATCAATGAGAGGACTAAATCGGAATTTCTCTAATTGGAGTCAAAAGCGGATTGGACAAAATTTCAAATTCTGCCTATGTCACAGTATTTTGGCCATAACAATCAGCTCAAATATCCGATTGAAGTGAATCAAGTGGCGTTGGAAAGCTAACTCAATTTTCTACAAATCCTTATGAAATAGTATTTTCCTAATTCGGACGTCTTCTATGCCAAAAGTGCCTCGCAATAAAATACCGCAAATTTGGACGGATTTGGAGTCCTTTTCCTTCTTGGATTGAGTTTTAAGTCTCCTACTCAAACTAGGAGACTAACCTCCGATTTTTCTAGGAATTCTAGGGCTTCTAGGATTTGTTTTCTCCCTATAAATAGACCTCTAAGCTTCAAGAAAAAGGTGTGTGAGGCTAGAGCAAAATTTTGGTGTCTTCTTGCAACAATTTTTCTTGTAAGTTCTTTTAATTTTAATGGTTTCAATTCAAGTTAGCATGTTACTTTTGGCCATGAGAGGCTAAATTCTCAACTAAGGTTGAGGATGAAGCCTCACTTATGATTAGCAACAATATTCTCATGTAATGTAATATTTTTCAATTTTAATGAGTTTGATTTTCAATTGTTTTACTTTAATTCAATTTTGTGGAATGATTCTTGGATATCTTTTGTGATTCAAGGATACATTTGATGATTTAGGATAGTTCCATAGAATTGATTGTGCTTGGTTTTCTTTGTTTAAAAAAATTGGATATCCCTTGTGATTTATTCTACAGATACAATTGATGTTTTAATTTAAATTGGATATCTTGCTGTGATTTACGGATACACTTGATGATTTAATTTAAATTGGATTTCTTTTGTGATTTGGCTAAAGAATAGATACATGGGATGGTTTTGATTAATTATTTGAAGCAAAAGTAAAACATACTTAAGATTTTATTGTGAGAACTTTGAAAAATGTTATTGATCATGAGAATATGTTACTATGAGTTTGTGAGTGCGGATTCTGATACCTTAGTGCCTTTTTTTTATTTGATTACATTCACTCTAGTTAATTTTGTTTATGCTTTTGATTTTTATTCACAAAAACAATCTCTTAATTTTTGGGACTAGGTTAGGATTAAATTAATTTGGATTTAAATTTTGTTTGCAAAATCGCAATTCCCTGTGGGATCGACCTCGCACTTGCAATCCATTAACTGCAAACGATTCGTGCACATGCGAGTACAATTAAAATTCACATCAAGTTTTTGGCGCCGTTGCCGGGGAATTGTTTGATTTTTTGAAAACTGTTTATTTCTAAATTGATTTTATCTTTCTACTAGTTTTAATTAGGATCTTTTTTTTTTTATTTGCAATTTGTTTTTGTTATTCCTGTTTTTAAGTTTTTAATTTTGTTTTATTCCTTGTGCTAATCAAAAAAAAAAAAAAAAGAATTTTTTTGTTTTTGGCCTATTTTGCAGCTTCCACTCAACTTTCTGCCGTAGCATTATTCGTATACACCTCTGCTCATAGGCTTCATCAATAAGTTCAGTAGCTGCGGAATTTTGCCAAATTTATTTTTGGTCGATTTTGTGAGTTTTAGTTTTAGTTTATTTTTGGTCAACTTATAAGTTTTTGTTTTTAATTTTTGGTGTGTTAGTTTCTGCTTCTGTGTTAATTTTCATTAGTTATTTTTATTTATTTTATCTTGTAATAATTTCTTTTTTTCACTATCCAAGTGTCTAGGCAAGTTCTGGCTAGGAAAGTCTTGGGATTTAAGAGTGTCCGTGTGACCCCCCTCACTTTCCTGGGAACAACCTTGGGTCCTTGGAGAATTCTGTTTCCTCTACTCGCATTTTTCTTTACTAGTTAAATTTTAGTTTATTTTAGTTTTTTTGCATTTTGTTTATGCTTGGGCGACGATCTTTAAATTTGGAACTTACCACTTTTGATCCTGAGATCGAAAGAACAGCTCGAGAGAATCTAAGCTTGCTGAAAAATTCAGAGTCTGAGTCGGAAAAGTCTGTTGAGATGGGAGAACCGCTTAGGAATGGGGATCCACCCAGAACCCTCAGGGAATTATTTGCACCCATCACTACCGACACTCCATCCTGCATAGTGTTTCCTGCTACTAATGCTACTCATTTTGATTTGAAGCCGAGTGTAATTCAAATCCTTCCTACTTTCCATGGTTTAGAGAATGAAGATCCTTACGCTCATGTAAAGGAATTTTTGGAGAGGTGCAACACTTTCAAATTTCAAAATTTCTCAGATGAGTCGGTGCGTCTAAGGCTATTTCCTTTTTCCCTAAGCGGTAGGGCGAAAGCATGGTTACATTCCAACATTCCTGGATCCATCACCTCCTGGGAAATTTTACTGACCAAGTTCTACAACAAATTCTTCCCAATCTCGAGGATTAATGAATTTCGTCGAGAAATCAGCAGTTTCAGTCAAGAGGAGGACGAGAAATTCTGTGACAGCTGGGAGAGATTTAAAGAGCTAACTATAAAGTGTCCACCCCATGGTTTTGAGACTTGGAGGCTCATTCAATTTTTCTACAATGGGTTAACTCAATCGGAGCGTTACATGATTGAGTCCATGAATGGTGGCGGGTTTTTGAATCTTACAGGAGAATAAGCCTACAAGACTCTGGATGAACTGTCCGATAATTCACAACGGTGGGATTTTTCAAGTCATCGGGGTAAAAGTTCCACCACCACCAAGAAGGAAGGACTCTATGGGGTGAAGGACAATGAAGATATCAGGGGGCAACTCAAGGATATCATGCGTACGATTGAAGCCATTGCTCTGAACAAGCCAGTGATTGCAGCAAATACTTATCAAGCTGACGTATGTTCTTTATGTGCTAGCCCGATGCACTTTACTCAGAACTGCCCATCTCTGTCGACAGGTACAGAATATCCACCAGAGCAGGTCAATGCCTTCAATGATTACAGGAAACCAACAAGTGGACCTTTTGCTGAGACTTACAACCCAGGGTGGCGCAACCATCCCAATTTCTCTTGGAAGCAAAATCAACCCCAAAATCAAGGAAGAACCTCGAATCAAGCTCATGCTCAACATTCTTCTGGATTCCCTCCACAGGCTCAGAATCAGTTCCAGTCAACCACTCAAGTGCCGCAGCCTCAACCAGCACCACAATCATCATTGGAAGAAACACTCCAAGCATTCATTCAGACAAGCAACCAAAATATACAAGAGCTTAAGAGTGCCACCATGAGCAACAACCAAAATATACAAGAGCTTAAGAGTGCCACCATGAGCAACAACCAAAATATACAAGAGCTTCAGAAGGTCACCATGAACAATAGTCAGATTATACAAGAGCTTAAAAACGAGGTCGTGTCTTTAAAGCAGTTCACACTTCAAGCTATTGCCAAGATGGAAGGGCAAATTGGCCAACTAGCCAATCAAATGGGGGAAAGAGAAATAGGGAAATTCCCAAGTCAACCAGTGCCTAACCCAAAAGGGCAATTTGTTATTGGGAGTACATCCGGTCCTTCTCATGGGCAAGAACATGTGCAAGCCATCACAACTTTGAGGTCAGGAAGGCGAGTGGATAATCAAGTGGCCATGCCGGAAGAAGTCACTGAGGCGACAAAAGAGGAGGAAAGCCAGGACAAGCTTGATAGAGATCTTGGACCAGACACTATCTTTCCAATTGCTAAGGAGATTACCCAGAAGTTTGTTCCCAAAGCTCCGTTTCCAGAAAGACTGGCGACTCCCAAGAAAGGGTCAAAGTTTGATGACATTTTGGAAGTATTTAAACACGTGCAGATCAACATTCTTTTCCTCGATGCCATTCAGCAAGTGCCTTCGTATGCTAAATTTCTGAAGGATTTGGTAACCATTAAGAGAAGGACAAATGTTCCCAAGAAAGCCTTCCTAACTGAGCAGGTCAGTTCTATTCTTCAGTGTAAGATCCCTGTCAAGTACAAAGACCCTGGCTGTCCTACAATTGCATGCATGATAGGTGACAGCAAAGTTGAAAGAGCTCTGTTAGATTTGGGGGCTAGTGTGAATCTCTTGCCATATTCAGTTTATGTCCAATTGGGATTGGGTGAGCTAAAACCCACTTCAGTGACACTTCAGTTGGCTGACAGATCTGTGAAAGTTCCAAGGGGAATCATTGAAGATGTTCTGATCAAAGTTGATAAGTTCTACTACCCTGTGGACTTCATCGTCTTAGACACAGAACCAGTTATGAATGTGGAGATTCAGATTCCAGTAATACTAGGGCGTCCCTTTTTAGCTACGGCTAATGCCCTAATCAATTGTAGGACTGGAGTCATGAAGTTATCTTTCGGGAACATGACAGTGGAGCTAAATATTTTTGATATCAGTAGGCAACCATTTGACTATGAAGGGGTCAGAAGTGCATGCGCAATAGAAGAGATAGTGGAAGAGACTGTTAACGAGCCAATTGTTGAAGACCAGTTGGGAATGTGCCTTACTACATTTGGAGGCAACATGGACCTGGAAACATTACTTGAGCAAGCTGACACCTTGTTGGACTCAACTCCTGAGACAGAAACTGACATCGGGGAAACCATTGAGACATCATCCCCTGATCCTTCTCCATTAGCAGTTGAGCCTGCCAAGCGGGACCTAAAGCCTCTGCCTGACACTCTGAAGTACAAATATCTTGACCCGTTTGAATCTCTACCGGTGATCATAGCCGCTGACCTAAATGAGACTCAAGAACAGAAATTGCTAGATGTGTTGAAAGAACATAAAGAAGTTATCGGTTGGTCCATTGGAGACATAAAAGGAATCAGCCCTGCAGTGGTGATGCACAAGATTCACCTGGAAGAAAATGCTAAACCTTCTCGTGAGCCACAGAGACGGTTGAATCCAGCCATGCAAGAGGTAGTTCGAGCTGAGGTGATCAAACTTTTGGATGCAGGAATCATATACCCAATATCTGACAGCAAATGGGTGAGTCCAATTCATGTGGTGCCCAAGAAGGCTGGAATTACAGTAATCAAGAATAAGGAGAATGAGTTGGTCCCAACTCGTGTTCAGTCGGGATGGCGGGTGTGCATTGACTACAGGAAGCTGAATTTTGCCACAAGGAAAGACTACTTTCCTTTGCCTTTCATAGATCAGATGGTGGAGAGACTGGCTGGTCATGCTTATTACTGTTTCCTTGATGGCTACTCTGGCTACAATCAAGTTCCGGTGGACCCAGAAGATCAAGAGAAGACCACTTTTACTTGTCCTTTCGGTACATTTGCCTATCGCCGTATGCCTTTTGGTTTGTGCAATGCACCTGCTACTTTTCAGCGGTGTATGATCAGTATTTTCTCAGATATGGTTGAACGTCACCTTGAGGTATTTATGGATGACTTCTCTGTTTTTGGATCTTCATTTGAGGAGTGCCTACACCATCTTACCTTGGTGTTGGTACGATGTAAGGAGAAGAACTTGGTTTTAAATTGGGAAAAATGCCACTTCATGGTAAAACAGGGGATTGTTTTGGGGCATGTTGTTTCCCACAAAGGTATTGAGGTTGACAAAGCCAAGGTAGATCTGATCTCTAACCTTCCACCCCAGCGAACAGTGAAAGAGATTCGTTCCTTTCTAGGCCATGCTGGGTTCTATAGAAGATTCATCAAGGACTTCAGTAAGATAGCGAGACCTTTGTGCAGCCTCCTTGCCAAAGATGCCCCATTTGATTTCAATGAAGAGTGCCATGCAGCCTTTGAAAGTCTGAAGAAGACCTTAACTTCCACACCAATCATTCAGCCACCTACTTGGACTGTGCCATTTGAGATAATGTGTGATGCTTCTGATTATGCTGTGTGAGCTGTATTGGGGCAAAGAATGGAGAAACTTCCTCATGTCATCTACTATGCCAGCAAGACCCTGAATGGCGCACAACTTAACTACTCTACCACTGAAAAGGAGTTGTTAGCTGTCGTTTTTGCTCTAGATAAGTTTAGATCATATCTGCTAGGGTCTAAAGTATTGGTCTACTCAGATCATGCTGCTTTGAAGTATCTATTGTCCAAGAAAGATGCTAAATCTCGCCTCATTCGGTGGATCCTGTTGCTGCAAGAATTTGACATTGAGATTAGAGATAAGAAGGGTTCTGAGAATGTGGTAGCAGACCATTTGTCCAGGTTGACTGTAGACTTCACTGAAGATGATATGCCCATTGCTGAGACGTTCCCTGATGAACAACTGATGCACATCTCCCAAATTCATGCACCATGGTTCGCAGATATTGTGAACTATCTTGTCACCGGCCAGATGCCCTCTCATTGGACCAAGCACAACAGATCAAAATTCTTGGCTGAGGTAAAACATTTTTTTTGGGATGATCCTTACCTATTTAAATATTGCCCAGATCAGATTATAAGGACATCGTATTCCTGAGAGTGACCAGCAAAATGTCCTCTCCTTTTGCCATGATCATGCATGTGGAGGCCACTTCAGTTCTAAGAAGACCGCTGCGAAGATTTTTCAAAGTGGATTCTATTGGCCATCCATTTTTCGTGATGCCCATGCTTATTGTTCAGCCTGCGAGCAATGCCAGAAATTGGGGAGTATTGGAAGAAGGAATATGATGCCGTTGAACCCGATCTTGGTTGTGGAGCTTTTTGATGTTTGGGGCATCGACTTCATGGGACCCTTCCCGAACTCTTATGGGTACCTCTACATTCTTGTGGCTGTTGACTATGTTTCCAAGTTGGTGGAGGCTATTGCTTGCAAAACCAATGATCATAGAGTTGTGCTGCAATTTCTGAAGGATAATGTGTTTCCACATTTCGGGACACCACGTGCCATTATCAGTGATGGGGGGAAGCACTTATGCAATAAATTTTTTGAGCAACTCATGAAGAAGTATGGTATTACTCATAAAGTTGCAACTCCCTACCATCCTCAGAAAAGTGGTCAAGTTGAGCTATCTAACAGAGAAATCAAGAGGATACTAGAGAAGACGGTGAGCCCGACAAGAAAGGATTGGTTTCTGCGACTCAATGATGCACTGTGGGCATACCGGACAGCATTCAAGACTCCAATTGGCATGTCTCCGTACCGACTTGTGTATGGGAAAGCTTGTCATCTACCCGTAGAATTGGAGCATCAAGCATATTGGGCAATCAAGCAGCTGAATTTTGATCTCACCAAGGCCGGCTCTCAAAGGAAGCTCCAGCTCAATGAATTAGAGGAGCTGCGAAATGATGCTTACAACTCTGCCAAGCTGTACAAAACTCAGATGAAGAAGGCCCATGACCAAAACATTTTGCGAAGATCTTTTGAAGTTGGTCAGAAAGTCCTCCTTTACAATTCACGTTTGCATCTATTCCCAGGAAAGCTAAAATCTAGATGGACTGGACCATTCTTAGTTCGTAAAGTTTTCACTTATGGAGCCATTGAGATAGAAGATCCAAAGAATGGAGACACTTTCAAGGTAAATGGTCAACGGCTAAAACCGTTTCTGGAGTTGAAGATCCCTGAGATTGAAGAAATGCCCCTGGAGGACCCAATTTATCCTCACTGATCCTCATATGCTGCTGGGTCTGGCTAAAGACGGTAAACTTAGCGCTTGTGGGAGGCAACCTCCCTTTCCTTTTATTTTATTGTCACTTTATTTTTGTTTGTTTGTTTGTTTTGCTTTTGTTGTGTTTTTCAAGACAAGTGTCTGCCATTCAAGTTTGGGGGGAGCGTTCTTCTACGGTACACCCAACTTACATCACCCATTCGGTATTGTATTTCTGGTCACATTGGGGACAACGTGTCATTTTAGTTTGGGGGTGGGGTAGACATTTTTGTTTGTTATTTTTATTATTTTCGTTGGTGTTTTTGTTGTTATTTTCATTGCTTTTGAAAAAAAAAAAAAAAAAAAATTGTGTTATGTTGTTTGAGCATGATTACATCTCAACTATGGTTTGCATATCATTGGTTTGTTTAATATATTGAACACTGCATATCTTTAGAAATCTGAACTTTTTTTACTCATCTGTTGGATTAGAGAGACTTCACTTGTTTGAATTATTTATCACAAGCACATTAACATTGGTTCTGTGAGGTATGAAATTTGAATTGAGGAATGTGTATCTTGAAATTTGTAAGATAATTTGTCGATGAAATCTTGGCTTAAATTCAAAAAAAAAAAAAAAAAAAAAAAAAAAAAGGAAGAAAAAAAAAAGAGAAAAAAAGAAGAAAAGAACGAAAAAATTAATAATATCACCAGTTTGACTTCTCATTGAGTAACTGGGCCTCTTGCCTCACTAAGCATTGAGTGTTCGCGTCAAAAGATGAGAAATTCAATTTGGTTGATCGTATGGTTAGTTTGACTTCGTAGCCTTTTTGACTTGAGTAACTAAGCCTTTAGGATGTTTCTACATCTAGTGCCCTGAAACCATCTAGTTTGGGAGTCATTGGCCCAACACTCGTTACATAGGTCAATTAGAAAGCTTAAGGGAGTCAGACATTGCACAGCCTATTAAAAAAAAAAAAAAAAAAAAAAAACCTCTTTTGATTTAAGCCTTGGTTGTTTCATCTGACAAGATTTCTATGAATTTTGGGGTATACAAACTTTGAGAAAATTGAAACCTCATGAATCTATGTTAATCTCACTTTACACTTATTTGAGCATGAGTGGTCTCAATTTTCCAACTATAAGTTAAATGATTTTTGATGTCCTGATGATGTGAGTATGTTGTTCATCTTGATAAACTTGCTCATGATGTATGAACCATGTTTTTGTATAGAAATCATTGTTATTCAATAACATAGTGCTTTAAAATGTTTGTGGGTATCATTCCTGGCAAACCCTCACGAGACTTCACTCGTCCACTAGGGAGTCCTAGGGGTTTAAAAGGCTTGTTTCATATGCTAAATGCAATCGTTTCTCCCACGAAAGAGGATTTATGTTTCAAGCTTTCATTTTATGTTTTGTTTTGTTTTGCTAAGGGACTAGCAAAATGTAAGTTTGGGGGTATTTGATGAGTGCCAAATATTGCATATGTGGACCCCTTAATATGCATTTACTAAACCTTTAGTTTTGTTATTTTCTAATGTTTTTGGTTAGTTTTGGTATTTTAGTATTTTGCAGGTCATTGAGAGAAAACAATAGCTTTATGGTGAAAGAAAGCACACTTTGAGAAGACCTAGATAATGTGGTTATATTCAACCAAATCAAGGAGAGGACTAAATCGGAATTTCTCTAATTGGAGTCAAAAGCGGATTGGACTAAATTTCAAATTCTGCCTATGTCACAGTATTTTGGCCATAACAATCAGCTCAAATATCCGATTGAAGTGAATCAAGTGGCGTTGGAAAGCTAACTCAATTTTCTACAAATCCTTGTGAAATAGTATTTTCCTAATTCAGACGTCTTCTATGCCAAAAGTGCCTCGCAATAAAATACCGCAAATTTGGACGGATTTGGAGTCCTTTTCCTTCTTGGATTGAGTTTTAAGTCTCCTACTCAAACTAGGAGACTAACCTCCGATTTTTCTAGGAATTCTAGGGCTTCTAGGATTTGTTTTCTCCCTATAAATAGACCTCTAAGCTTCAAGAAAAAGGTGTGTGAGGCTAGAGCAAAATTTTGGTGTCTTCTTGCAACAATTTTTCTTGTAAGTTCTTTTAATTTTAATGGTTTCAATTCAAGTTAGCATGTTACTTTTGGCCATGAGAGGCTAAATTCTCAACTAAGGTTGAGAATGAAGCCTCACTTATGATTAGCAACAATATTCTCATGTGATGTAATATTTTTCAATTTTAATGAGTTTGATTTTCAATTGTTTTACTTTAATTCAATTTTGTGGAATGATTCTTGGATATCTTTTGTGATTCAAGGATACATTTGATGATTTAGGATAGTTCCATAGAATTGATTGTGCTTGGTTTTCTTTGTTTAAAAAAATTGGATATCTTGCTGTGATTTACGGATACACTTGATGATATAATTTAAATTGGATTTCTTTTGTGATTTGGCTAAAGAATAGATACATGGGATGGTTTTGATTAATTATTTGAAGCAAAAGTAAAACATACTTAAGATTTTATTGTGAGAACTTTGGAAAATATTATTGATCATGAGAATATGTTACTATGATTTTGTGAGTGCGGATTCTGATACCTTAGTGCCTTTTTTTTATTTGATTACATTCACTCTAGTTAATTTTGTTTATGCTTTTGATTTTTATTCACAAAAATAATCTCTTAATTTTTGGGACTAGGTTAGGATTAAATTAATTTGGATTTAAATTTTGTTTGCAAAAACGCAATTCCCTGTGGGATCGACCTCGCACTTGCAATCCATTAACTGCAAACGATTCGTGCACTTGCGAGTACAATTAAAATTCACATCATTGTGGAAAGCGCAATATTGATCTGCATATGGTGAATTCGGGTTTACGAATACTGGCCGGGGCTTTCGGTACATTGGGTCTCGCTTTATCTCCAAGAGAACATCCATGATGGGAGCATTGAGGGGGGTCCAATTGTGATCTCGGAGCAACTCCCGGTCTTGCTTTGGTCTGGCCTCCTCTCCTTCCAGAACATGCCTACGCTCTTCTTTCCGAGGATCTTTTTTCTTCTTCTGATGCTCGGAAGTGGACGGGTGAGTCTGCTCGAATCCCAATAGGGCTCGGAGCGTTTCCTCCTGGTTGATGTACTTCTCGGCTTTACTCATGAAGCCGTCCAGATTTTGAGGGGGCTTTCGGGCTATATCAGCCATGAGAGCTCCATCCTTTCGGATTCCCTAAAAAAGGGCACCGTATATAAAGTCATCGGTTGCAGCCTTAGCTTCGAGTCGCACCTAGTTGAACCTCATGAAAAAGTATTTGAGAGACTCCTCGGGTCCCTGATGCAGGGACATCAAGGATCCGGATGGCTTTCTCCTGACCCTCCCGGCCATGAACTGCGTGAGGAACATCCTTCCGAGGTCGTCGAAGTGATGGATGGAGTTCGGTGGAAGTTTCCTAAACCAGTTGCGGGCGTTACCCGAGAGGGTAAGTGGGAAGGCTCGGCATGCTACCATCTCAGGTGTTCGGTGGAGGTCCATGTGAGAGCGGAAATTATCTAGGTGTTCCACGGGATCTTCAAGGCTTGTATAGAACGGAATTTTTGGGATTTTGAACTTCTCGGGAAGACAAATGTTGGCCACATCCTCGGTAAATGGAGAGGTAGTCTTTTGCAAAAGATTTTCGACCAGGGAAGCTTTTCCCTTATCATTCCTTTGGATAGCAACGGTCAGAACATTGCATCTCTGTTCTAACCGGGCGATCATGCCTTGCACCGCCCTTTTGGCCTCGGTTTGAGGAGGGGAACGTGCGCGGGGATTTCTTCCTCTTGGTTGTTTCTTTCTCCGGACCCCTCAACTCGGCTGTCTCCGTGTCTTTCCTCCTCCCGTCGCTCTCCGATGTGGCTATTGCAGACGTCTTGGTTTTCTGGATCTGTGACTGTCCGGTGGAGTTCCGGAACCCAAGCCTGGAGAATGGCATTCATAGTAGCTAAATCCTCGATACTTTTGGCCATCTGCTCTATCCTTTCGTTCAGCCGAGTGATCTAAGGATCGTTTGAGTTTCCTTCCTCTCAGGCATTTCGAGCATCCCGAGACACTCTGTTCGCTTCTGATCTAGTGTTCACCATAGCGGATTTTTGTAGAGAAACGTCACAAGTCGTTCCCACAAACGGCGCCAATCTGTTGAGACAGATTTTGGTAGGTGACGTGTCGATCAGTAATTCGCCCGTATGCTCATTCTTCTGAACCTGCAAGTAAAAGCTGCGTCGCGGGGGGGGGGGGGGGGGGTGCCGACAATCTTGTTCCGATGCTTAAGTAAGTGTATTGTTCTGAGAGTAAATGTGCAGAGTAATGCTAGGGATTAATTAGCGTACCTTATCATAAGATGGGACCTTAGTATCATAAGATGTTCCCCTATATGGGCGGGAATTGACAGTTGAAGAAGACGTGGCTTCGGGTGTACGGATATTTCGAGTTCGGGTTCCATGACCGCTTATCTCGGGCGCACGATCTTATACGGGTGACATTTCATTGGTCAAGCTCTGGGCGCACGATCTAGCTTTGTATCGTGCGTCATGTCCCTTATACCTCGGGTACTCCTGAGATAAATGCGGGCGTGGGTGCCATCGGGTACCCAGGTCGGGTAATCGGACCAGTTGAACAGATTGGGCCCAAATGATCTTGATGGGCTCGGGTGGATTATCTTCTCTTTAATGTTTGGACCCCATTGGGTGGACCCAATGGACCTAGTGTTCAGGTTGGGCCTAGCACCCGAGAAGGCCAATATTTTCCCCAACAGAGACCATAGCTAGAATGTGAGATATGCAAACCTTGTCCACTGCCTACGTGAATTTGGTCAGTCCAAGTATACTCCTCAGCATTCAAGTTGAGATTGGACAGATCATGGGTGAGATGCACGTTGGCGTCTGTGTCTGGATACAATGAAGGGTCAGAAGCAGAGGTGGCTGAGGCTGTGTTGGCGTGCATCGGAGATTAATCAGCCTGGTAGCTTTGCTCATACCTGAACCAGCATGTGGCTGCTGTATGGGCTTGTTTGTGACAAACCTGACATGTCGGGCGCTGGGATGAGCTGGTACTATATGAAGGGAATTGCTGAGGTGGTCATCTGCCACGGCCACAGCCCCTGCCACGAGAAACATTGTTGTTGCGATATCTGGAGTTGTATTCACGATTGTTTTGTGAATAAGATGGACTTTTGCGTTGCGCCATGTTAGCAGTGGAAATATTTAACTTCATGGCAGATTTGCGTTGCTCCTGACGCAACTCATAGGAAAGAATATAACCATAGAGATCATTGAGAGAAATGAAATTTTGCCTTGTAGTCACAAATGTAATAAGAGGATCATACTCCGCACCAAGTCTGGCAAGGATGTGAGAGACCAGTTTGAAAGCTTCAATGTGTTTGCCAACAGCTGCTAATAAATGAGAGAATGAATCCCTACAATTTCTGAAAATAAGCAAAGATTGTTTGAGCCCCTTTTTTTTTTAAGATGGACACTAGTTGATTAAGTTGCATGATTCTGGATTGAGGTTGACTTTTTGGGCATGGACTTTGACTTTGATTTTGCCAGTTGCGCCCATCAAATTGTTGTGGATAGCTTTTTGACTGTATTTTGGCACTACACTCGGTGCGCGTGAGACGTAGTGAACACACACACACATACATACACAAAAAAAAATATATATATATATATATTAAATAACGGAGGAGAAAGGTTTTATTTTTATTCAAAGTGTTCTTCTGTACTACACACACACACACACATATATATATATATATTAAATAACGGAGGAGAAACTACACACACACATATATATATATATATTAAATATCAGAGGAGAAAGGTTTTATTTTTATTCAAAGTGTTCTTATGTATTTATTGTTTATGTTAATAAAACTAGAGCAGCCAATTTTGGAATCCTACTATTACACACACACACACACATATATATATATATATATATATATATATATATATATATATTAAATATCGGAGGAGAAAGGTTTTATTTTTATTCAAAGTGTTCTTCTGTATTTATTGTTTATGTTAATAAAACTAGAGCAGCCAATTTTGGAATCCTACTATTATTAACTAGTCTCTGTTAAATAAAATACTCACACACATCATATTCATCACATATATATATATATATATATATATATATATATATATATATATATATATATATATATATATATATATATATATATATATATATATATATATATATATATATATATATATTAAATAACGGAGGAGAAAGGTTTTATTTTTATTCAAAGTGTTCTTCTGTATTTATTGTTTATGTTAATAAAACTAGAGCAGCCAATTTTGGAATCCTACTATTATTAACTAGTCTCTGTTAAATAAAATACTCACACACATCATATTCATCTGGAAAACAAAACCCTCCCTCTCTCACTCTCTCATCCATCATAAATCATACTCATCTGGGTGCCAAAGAGACCGAAATTTCTGTGGGCATTTTCACACTGTCCGACCAAATCCTAGACTCCAAATACAGCTTAGAAATCTTCCCCGCCACGCGTCCCATGTTGGGCCGCATATCAGCCTCCACGTGTACGCAATCCAGCGCTAGGCGTGTCAGCTTCCCCGCCACCTCCACCGGAAACGAGTCCTTCAACTTCCGATCCACCCATCTTCTGAGCCCGTCTCCTTCAATTGCTACTCTCGCTGCCTCAATCACTGTGCTCCGAACGAACTCCCCCTTGGCCTTATCGTATTTATACTTGAAAGGCTCCTCTCCCGACAACAGCTCCAAGATTACCACCCCAAACGCGTACACGTCGCTCTTTTGCGTTCCCACGCCAGTTGTTTGAAATTCCGGCGACATGTACCCCTTAACACCTTCGAATTGCAATTTTCGACTATCCGACCGCCTCAATTTCGATGACGTCGTTCCGGGGCCCTCGGATACCTCTTCAATTTCGCCCTCGTAGCTCGAACTATCCGGACCAGAATAATCTTCACGGGCTTCGCTTTCGTCGATCTCGCCACAGAGTTGGGCGGTCCCGAACTGGCAAATCTTGGCATTGAAGGAAGGCTCGGTGACTATGATGCTGCTGCTCTTAATGTGGTTGTGCACTAAGCTCATGTTTAGGCCGGTGCTATTGTGAATGTAATCGAGGCCGTGCGCCAAATCCGTGGCGATTTGCATTCTGGACATCCACGTGGAGAGCACCGAGTAGTTGGGGTTCCTGGGGTTCCGCAAACAGGCCGCGAGGTTTGCGCCATCAACGAAGTCGTAGACGAGGAAAATGTGGTCGCCGGAGATGGAGGCCCCGAGGAGCTTGACGAGGCTGAGGTGGTGACTACGGCAGATAACGGCAAGGCGTTGCCTGAGCTGGGGCATCTGGATCTTGCGGCGGAACTTGCGCTGGAAAACGATGGCGTCTTTGCCCCGGAGAGTGCAGCGCCAGGAGCGGGTGGAGGAGGTGGAGGTGTAGGTTCTGGCGAGGAAGTTGTTGGTGGCGGAGCAAAGCTCGGAGTAGTCGTAGATGTGGGGGTTCTCGGGGAGCGAGTGGCGGAGGCTGGAGAGCGAGGTGCCGCTGGAGATAGAGGTTCCGGAGGTGTAGTGTGAAGCGCTTGTGATGTTGGAGGTAGGAGGGTCGGAGGAGGAGGCGGTGAAGGTGGTTGTTGTTGGTGGTCGGGGAGAGCGAGACTTGCGAGGGGTTGGGGTTGGGGCGGCGGCGTCGACTGCCATTTTGGTTTTGCACATAGCCATAGGCATCCAATTCCAGGCTGGTTTAGGGATAGATAGTCAATGGTGGAGGATCTCTTTTTCTTTTGAATTTGGAAGGGATTTTTGGTTTTCTGAGTTGTTGGGGGAATGGGTCCGGCACTCCGGCTGCAGCTCAAGGACTCTTACAACGCGCTCGTG
The DNA here is from genome assembly GCF_958979055.1 of Alnus glutinosa. Classification (NCBI taxonomy): domain Eukaryota; kingdom Viridiplantae; phylum Streptophyta; class Magnoliopsida; order Fagales; family Betulaceae; genus Alnus; species Alnus glutinosa. The sequence goes on along the minus strand of NC_084894.1, from coordinate 15,538,648 downwards.
GGCGAAAAGTAGGGCGCGTGGTGGCGGTGGGGTGATAGTGATTTTAGATTAAGTAATGAAAATGAGGAGTGGTCGTCGGCGTCGTCACGTATCGTCATTTATTCCACGTCACAGCCAGAGTTGCAAGGGCGCAGTTTTGGACCATTTTAGCGTCGAATCCTAAGCGTCTGTGTGCAGTTGCGTATCTCTTCTTTCCTTTCTGATTCTTCATTTATTTTTTTTATACAAGTTAAATTGAGTCTTTAGATTTTTGATTTTTTTGCATTTTAATTTAGTTCTTAATTTTTTCAATTTCAACACTTAAAAAAGAGTGTTAAATTTTTAAATAGATTGCTCCATCTAATGACATGACATATTGGATCAATCAATTATGCCATGCCATGTTACTCTCATTTGACATATTAAGTGCTTTTAAATTTGAGTAAATGTCTAATAAATCCCTGAGTCAGAGCACTATTTGAATTCGATCCCTCACTTTTTGAAAGTAAGTATTTGGTGCTTAACTTTTTCGCGAATTTGAAAGTAATCCTTCCGTCATTTTTCCATCCATTTTTCTAACTTCCATCTGGGTGAGTCAGCATTTGTCCACGTAGGCGCTTACAAGTCATAGTAAAAACGATGCCGTTTTGATTTTCGACCTTAAATGTCATCCCCAACACGTGCGGCAAGAGTATGGGCGGCATTTTGAAAATTTTCATGAATACCGAGGAAGGAAAGAGTGAAGACGGTGGAAAACGTAAGGACTTTTCACTTCTATTCATCCAAAAACAAAGTCCGTGCTCATCGTCTCCGTCCGTGGTCCCTGACGTTGTTGTGGAAAATCTCTTCGTATCCGTTTCGTTCGTGGTCATTGCCATTTTCTCCGGCATCCTTGTGTTGAAGGTAACATCTCGACTTTTACGTAATTTTAGATTTTAGGGTTTCCCCAATTTAGGGTTTTGGGTAATTTTGTCCAGATTTTAAGAAATGATGTTGTTATCACCGATGTGGATATAATTTTATATAACTTTTAGTTTGGAATTTGTTATTATTGAGTTGTCGACTTCAATGTAGATATTTGTCTGGACGTTGCAGACTTTTCAACATGTGGGTCAGATGTTGATGTTGTGATGGCTTGTAAAACGGGTGGTGGGAAACATAAATTAGTGCTATGTGTTTGTCAGTAAGGGTAGTTGTGAATAAATTAAGCAGTTCACATGTGGGGCAGTGGGGTCATGTTCGTTGTCCCGAGTATGTGTTTCAGAATAAAGTAAGCAGTGATTATGTGTAATGTGTTTGACATTGTGGTCCCTGAGCTTCTTGTTTTCAAACCATTTCTTTAAGTTCTTACCATTAAACGTGCAGTTAACATGTGGTCCCTTGTGGTCCCTGGGTTTGTCAACTTAAAAGCTTTTCTTACATAGTTTGTCCACTTTATTGTTGCTGCATGTTAGTAACAGTTGGACAAACTTTATTCTGAAACGTTGGCAACGTACTACAAACCTTTCATGCAAACTTTTCATCTAAACTATGCATATTTTTTCAACATCATATTTTATATTCAGCAATTAGAATTCCAACAACAAAAAATTCTTTGACTCTCATTCATTCACAACTCCATCTGCAAATATGTTATTGGATATCACCATTCACCATGGTGGAGTAGTACAACACAATCCTGGCCTTCAATTGTTGGGTGGTTGAAGGATGAAATCAAAAACTACGATATTGATTTCCTTTCGGCATGGGAAATTGAGGATGTTGTTAGGGATCTTGAGTATGTGAATGACCTAAGATACTGGTTCAAGATGGATGACAATGATGTGGAGGAATTGGGGAAGTCATTGACAAATGATGAACAAGTAGTGGATTTTCTCAACATTGTAGAAGTATATGGATTGACGAGTGTTCACATATATGTCGAACATAGGGTTGATGAACCAGATATTGTTGGGGAAGTACTGTTTTTGCCACCGCCAGAGGGTGATGATGAGGGGAATGTTGGCTTGGGAAATGGTGAGGGGGATGCTGGCTTAGGGAATGTCAAGGGGGATGCTGGCTTAGGGAATGCCGAGAGGGATGCTGGTTTGGGGAATATTGAGGGGGATGTTGGTTTGGGGAATGCTGGACATGCGGTTGATGCAGAAAATATTGAGGGGAATGTCGATGGTGATGCTACAACAAAGCCTTCAAAAAAGAAAGAACGGGTTTCACAGAAAAAGGGAAAAAAACCAAAGGGTGGGAGGAAAAAAAAGGGGTGGTGCCACTGGTAGAAAGGGTGCCCGAGTGTTTGCTAGAAGGAAAAAAGGGGGTTGAATGTAGTGTTCCTGATGTGCCAGATTTAGTTGATGAAGAAGAATTGCAGTTGAATGACTTTGAAATAACTGATGATGGAGACAATCTATTCACAAGTGATGTTCCAGTTAACAAGGAATACATGGAAAATTGGTGGGGAAAGTTTGTGGGTGAGGAACCACATGCAAGCACTGGACATGAAGATGGTGAAGAGTACTACGATAGTGAAGAGTTGATGAGTTTGGATGGGTCCGATGATGAGTTGACAGAACGAAGAAGGAGGAGGTATCGAGAGTTTAATGAGAACCATGACATGAGGGTGCCAATTGTGTTGGAGAATGGGCTACTATTTGCTGATACATGTGTATTTAAAAAAGCACTAAAATGGTATGCTGTGCAAAATGGGTTTGATTTCAAATATAAACACAATGATAGGGTGAGGGTGAGTGCAGTTTGTAAAGAGCAAGGTGAAGGTAGTGAATGGAGGATTCACGCATCTTTGGATGCAAAGAAAGAATCAATACAGATAAAAACATTCAGACCAGACCATCAATATGGGAATCAGTATGAGAATACGAGGGCTGACGTGCAGTTTCTTGCCACCAAGTATATGCCTGATTTCAAGGATGATCCCACATGGACCTTATATGCATTGCAACAAAGGGTGAAAAGGGATCACAATATTGATGTTCCTGTAGGCAGATGTTGAAAAGCAAAAAAGGTTGCACTTAAGGCAATCTATGGTAGTCATTTGGAGCAATACCGCCATGCAATGAAGTATTGTGAAGCCATACTGAGGTCAAATCCCAACAGTAGTGTATATGTGAAAATAGAGGGATCCTGCTTCCAAAGGTTGTATATATGCTTAGATGCATGCAAGAAAGGTTTCAAGTATGGCTGTAGGCCAGTTGTATGCTTGGATGCTTGCCACCTTAAAGAGGAAGTAAGGGGCCAGTTGTTGTGTGCCATTGGGAAGGATGGGAATGATGGGAATGATGATATGTTCCCCATTGCATATGCGGTTGCAGAGGGTGAGACAATGGCATCTTGGGAGTGGTTTTTAGGACTTCTTATTGATGATGTTTATGTGGGAAGTGGGGAAGGTCGCGGGTGGACTGTTATGTCTGATCGACAGAAGGTAATGTGGAAATCATGTTTACGCTTAATTTTTTTTTATTGTCTTTTTTCTGATCTTTATTGATATAATTTGTTGCAAATGTGCAGGGGCTTGGTCCCGCCGTAGACCATTTGTTGCCACATGCTGAGCATCGATTTTGTGTGCGTCATCTACATGCAAACTTCAAGTCAAACGGATACAAAGGGAAAGCATTCAAGGATCAGTTGTGGGGAGCTGCAAGAGCATCAAATGCATTGCTATTTCAGCATCACATGAAGGTGATAGCAAGTATGGATGCTGGTGCCTATAAGTATCTTAATGATGTCGACCCTGCATCATGGTCTAGACATGCCTTTTCTACACATTCGAAGAGTGATATGCTTCTGAACAACCTTGCGGAGACATTCAATTCATGGATCAAAGAGTCTTGGGACAAGCCGCTCTTGACGATGCTGGAAATGAACTGGAGACAATTGATGACAAGATTCCAGCAAAAAAGAGACGGAGTCCGAGCCGCTTCTCACAAAATATGTCCCAAAATTCAGAAGAAGTTAGAAAGATCCAAGGACGAAGCAAAGAACTGTATTTGTAGATGGCAGAATGAGTTGGAGTTCGAGGTTGACTACATGTTCGACGCACGTCGAATAGTGAATTTGGCTCAAGGTACATGCTCATGTGGGAGATGGCAACTCAATGGTATCCCTTGTGCACATGCTTGTGCTGCCATTTACATGCACAAACAAAAGCCTGAGCAATTTTTAGATGGCTATTACATGATGGATAAGTACATGCAAGCATATGAACCACAGGTACATGCTATGCCAGGGCCTGAAGAGTGGCCAGATGTTGGTGCCTATGATGAAATTTTGCCTCCAGTTGATAGAGTTCAGCCTGGACGTCCAAGAAAAGCTAGGAGAAGGGCACCCGATGAGCCCACTAACCCATACAAGATAAGCCGTAGTGGGTATGTGGTCACATGCGGCAACTGTGGGGGTAAGGGTCACAACTACAAGGGTTGTCATCTACCCCTAAACCCTAACAGAAAGATATGGAACCCAAAGAAGAGGAAGACTGCTGAAACTTCTTCAAATGTAAGTTTAATATAATTAAGTTCTTCAATTACCGAATTTAGTATTGTTCAAGTTCTTATTCTTTGCTATGTTCTAGGTATCTCAAAATGAAGCTACGCCATCCCAATCTATGCAAACCCGTGTTCGAAGGCGTAAGGGCAAGGCAATGGCTACTCAATGAACATGTTGTTGTTGACTTTTTTTGTAATGATCTAAACATTCGTGTCAGTTGGTAGAATGGTTTGATGAACAATCTGTGTATGGGAGGTTATTTAGGTGAATGTTGCTATGTTGGATAAACAATGGATAGTTTATGTTGGTGGTATCCACAATATTTTGTGATATTTTGTGGATGAAGTTAGGTGAATGTTGCTATTTTGGACAAATGGTCCCTGAGTTTATGTTGGTGGTATGAACAATATTTTGTGATATTCCAGAAGTTGTATTTAGTGAATGTTGCTATTTTGGATAAGTTTATGTTGGTGTTATAAACAAATTTCTAGAGGTTGTATTTAGTAAATGTTGCTTTTTTGGACAAATGGTCCCTGAGTTTATGTTTGTGGTATGAACAATATCCTTGTGTTATTATTCTTGTGTTGGTATTGTGCATGTATTTATGATGATAACAAACAGATATATAATGTACAATGTGGTATTGTGAACATGGTTAGGGTTTTGGGATGCATGTGGTCCTTGAATTTATGTTGGTGGTATGAACAATATTTTGTGTTATTGTTTTTGTGTTGGTATTTTGCATGTATTTATAATGATGACAAACATATATTATACACAATTATTGCACATTCCACATAAGATATTATACATAATTGTTGCACAATCCACATAATGGGAGTACCATACATACAATGGTCCGAAGTCACAAAATGGGAGTGTTAAATTCACTCCATCAACCATCCAAAAATGTCAAAGCCGAATGTACCATTACAAATACTTTCTTCACAAACACACTACCATTACAAAAAGATAAAAACATTACAAGCACCCCATCAACCATACTCCCACAAAAGCAATAAACACAACTGTCAAAAATAGCAACATTTGAGTAAGCTGCCTCTTCCGTGCTCTAAGTTGTATAACCTCTTCCTTCAAACAATTCAATTCATTACGTAATTGAGGCAGCACTTCCTTTCCCCGGGGACATGTCTCTTTGTCAAACTAAACGAAAAAACGGCATTGCCCGGCTTTCTAACCAAAACAACACAACAAAAAACACAATAAGCGTCATAATACACGGCACACCCATAAAAAGGTCCGGTTATACATACATTCATATAGGTGATACTCATTTGGGCATATTATCAAACAGTTGAGGTACAGTTCACTTACCTTCTGTGCATCATACATGGAACACCCAAAGAAGCACCTCCCAGGATTTGCAGTTGTCCAAGAGGTTCTTAATGGAGATCGAAGGCCGCATTTGCACGTCAGTGCATCCACACCCAAATCAGCTTTCACAGACGACATTGAAGTGGACGACCGTGACGATGATTGCAAACCTTAAACAGTCGGATTTGGAGAAATTTCAGCAAGAAACAAGATCTGAAACTAAGATCTGAAAAATTACCGTTACTCAACCTTATTTGCATGGGTTTGATCAAATTTGGCTTCCATTCCACCGGCGACTTCATCTTCTTTCAACTTTTTTTCTTTTCTAAGCATCCTTCCACAAGAGTTGATGACGGTCTTCAATCCTCAGCTTTATGCTTAATACTCTTGCCGCACATGTTGTGGATGACGTTTAAGGTCGAAAATCAAAACGGCATCGTTTTTACTATGACTTGTAAGCGCTTACGTGGACAAATGCTGATTCACCTAGACAGAAGTTAGAAAAATAGATGGAAAAATGACGAAAGGATCATTTTCAAATTCGCGAAAAAGTTAAGCACCAAATACTTACTTTCAAAAAGTGAGGGATCGAATTCAAATGGCGCTCTGACTCAAGGATTTATTAGACATTTACCCTTTAAATTATATATATTTTTTAAATGATTTTTTTTTTTTTTTTAAAAAAAGAAAAACTTAAGACTTAATTTTTTAAATTGAAATTACATAGAACCTATTTTGCCCTTATATTATTTTCAAGCATTTTCTTTCTCCTATTTTTCCTATTTCAATTGGGTGGAAACCACGAATCATGAAGCAGAGGTCACTAGTTCGAATCTCCCCCTTCTCCTCTTGTGTGGACATGTCAAAAAAATAAAAAAGTTCATTCATATCATTTGCAGTACTTCATTTCGCTTTTAAATCATCGTAATTTTTTTTTGAGCTCAAAAGTTAGGAATAGCATACTAGACACCTTTTTTTTTTCTTTCACCAGAATTGAGAATTCGTCCAAGAGTTAATGCTAATTTTTGCGCTTATTTATTACACATATTTTATATTGGTTCACGTTGGCATGTTTTAAATGACTGACATAAAAAGCCGATTATTACATACCATGTACCGTCCGAATTTCTTATTTTGTTTCTTATCATAAAATATCTTTAGGTGTTTGTGACATATTAGATTTCACTTTCCCAAGTTTGGCACTAATTAGTTCATTTTTAGAGTGCATTCGGCACTGTAATTTCATAGACTAAAAATATAATTTAAACCAAAAATCTCAAAAAAAGTATCATTTAAGAGTGTGGTTTTAAAAATTGTGATTTGAAAGATGTTGAAAAATATGTATTTTCAAATCGTTGGCAAGATGATGTACTTTTAAAAACACGTGATTTTAAAAGGTAAATGTGATTTAAAGGTTAAACTACGATTTTTTCAAATTTTTAACTGTGTTCTAAAAATCGCGTTTTCAAATCGCTATTTTTAAATTGTAAACCCATACGGGCATTTATATATATTCTAATTTTTGTGGTCTTCAAAAAAAAAAAAAAAAAAAAAAACCATAGATTTACGTTGAAGGGAGGCGAATACGTTGGATTCCACCCCGTGGACAAGTAGTGGTTCTTGAAACGACCCGTCTAGGGGGCGGAGAAGGGCTGAAATTGGTCCATAGAGAGCAGTGCTCAGCCTAGTTATATGGATTCTAATGATTGGGCAATAGAGCCATTTGAACTATGCCTCACGCATAAACCTATACTCTTTTTCTTTGATGAAATTAATGAGAACTTTTTTTTTCTTCTTCTTCTTTTTCCTTTTTTTTTCATTTTTTTTTTTTTTTTTTATAAAAAAGAAAGTATTTTTCATCTAAATTTTTTTTATTATTAGTTAAAATTTTAAAATTAGAGTTAAACCTATACTCTCTTTGGTTGGACTATCTAGTGTTCTTAAACCTCTTCTCAGATGTTTATTTGGATCTTTTTCCTACTTTAAAGTCACTCACTGCAATATATGAACTAGTCAAATTTTATAGCCACAAGTCAATAGCGTATGAAATTTTCTTTCATTTGAAATCATCGGCTATCTCCTAATTAGAATACTGGCCGACAGAAAATAATATAAAAGATTTAGAGTGATGATCATAAGGATTAAAGAATGTTATTATTATATGACATTTTATTCCTAAATAAGTTTGGACGATATATTCGCTCCATTATTGAAGTATAAATATAATTTGGAATCTTTTGATTCGATTTCTCCAAGACCTGCAAAATAATAAACAGCTTGTTGGGTGTGTCGATGGCGGTTTGGTGACGTGTTGCCTTTTGATTCGATTTTTTCAAAATCTGCAAAATAGTAAACAGCTTGTCGGGTGTGCCGATGGGATCTCACTCCGATGCCTAAGTCCGATTCTAATAGACAATTTTAGGGAGTTATCGAGAGTAGAGTAAAATCAGAGATATCAGAATAATTTCGTACCTGGGGTCACAGCCTATTTATAGGCACACAGTTCTGAGATAATTAGAGTGTTCTATTACAATTCCATTAGGAGTTTGATTCCTAAATCGAATGAGATCAAACTTATCTTTCTTAAGAGTCTAGTACGGGTAGGACTTCCTGTCAGTTGATTTCATATAGGTATCAGGTATCTTATCCCATATTTTGTGGGATAAGAGCTTATTGCAGAAAACTTGAGATAGAGTCATTCTGTGACTTGCTAGGGATTCATGAGACCAAATCTTATCCTATGGATCCCGGCCGTAATTTTAGGATAAATATTAAAGTATGTTTCATCCATATCGCCTCGTAGTGATCTCGAGAAAGTCATTCTTGGAACCATATGGGCATTCAGTGCGTTCTTCTAGCATGCCCGTGACGATGATGTTTTGGGACCGTTCGACCATGCTCATCCCCGATTCTGGTGATTGAGGATGTTCATGAGATGCTTTAAGGAATATTCGATATCCGAGATCTTAACGATCGAGCAGGCCTTGTGAAGTCAGTTGGACCAACTGTTAATTTCATATAGGCTCGGTTGTGGGTCCACTTGGATTTGGGAATGTTAATTTTCCTAATAGTTACCCCACAGTTCTCTTATTTGAATTTTAAATGTAAGAGAATTAATTACAACAATTTTTTTTTTTGAATTCTCGGGTCTTGTGTCTGACAGCTGCCGCCTTTTTCCAGAATCATAATGACTTCATGCACGTTTTTCGGACCGCGTCACTCAAGGTGTCGCTTTGATGACGATGCCTCAAGTTTTGGGCATGCATTGGTAGCTAATTTGATGTGTGACTCTTTGGTTCTCGGAAGTTTGCTGACAGCCACGACTTGATGGGTGTCGATTAGACTCTTAGGTACGCATGGTCGGCTGAAGCATTAATGACAACCCCTATATATATATATATATATATATATATATATATATATATATATATATATATATATATATATATATATATTTCACTTTCACTCTTCACTTCTATGCTTTCACTTTCACTCTCGAGCATTTTTCTCTCAAGCTTCCTTCTCTCAAGCTTCCCAACTTTTCAACCAAAATTTTCAACACGTCTTCTAATTTTGAATCCAGAAACTCTTCCCTAGGTAATGCCCATCCCGAGCTCAATGTCAAGGAACTTCATGTTGAGGGAGCTCTTCCGGCTCCCAAGGCTCAGGTTTTGGTGCCGTTAGAGGATCGTCGGGCGACGATATTGACTGCGAAGGACAAGCGTGTCCTTTGCAATAACTATGATCTCAGATCCTCTACCCAGCACCACTTTCAAGATCCGGCCACTTGGATCATCATTAGCAGGGAGGTTACCTTCTTCGAGAGGATGTTCATGGCAAGACTTCGGCTTCCATTCCCATAGATTGTTTGGGCGCTTTAGCTATTCCTAATGATAGCCCCGAGCCAGCTTGTCCCGAACGGTTGGAGGTACCTGTTTGCCTCCTACATTCTGTGGAGGACTGTTCTCGTGACTCAAATGTGATGAGAATCAACAAGCACCATTAAAAGATCTGTTGCATGTTCCAGTTGAGCCTATTACTAGAGCAAGATCCAAGAAGATCAAAGAAGCACTTAATGGGCTGATTCAAGAGATTTTGGGTGATTCTAAAATGGGGCATTCCAAACTTGGCCCAAAGGAAGATGAAGGCATAATAAATTTAATCCAAGCTATTGATGGGTGTAATTTTCTTAGCAATGGCATGTATTAATGATTGATTGACTTTCAAATTTCAGACCAATTAATTGGCTGATTGACTTGCCTATTTCATAACAATTAATTGGCTGATTGACTTGTAAATTCTATACCAATTAATTGGCTGATTGACTTGCCTATTATTAGTGCTAAATTTTAGGCTCCTATGTTTTTAGTCATTTTTATTTTTTTATTTATTTTTATCTATTTTCTTATTTTCGAAATACGTTAGTTTCATTTTCCTTATATTGGGCATGTAGGGCTGAAAAGGTTATAAATAGCCTACACTCATTGTAGTGAAGATCATTGAATGAAAATAAAAGAAAACGTGAGGTTTGTTTCCTCTATTGGTTCTTCAGAAAACTTGTGAAGTTATCAAGGATTCTTCCTTGTGGCATTCAAATTTTATAACTTCGGTTCATGATTCAATTATAATCACTAGGTTGGGGTTTGTTACTTTATACCTTTGGTTCGCGTTTCATTTATAAACATTGGGTTGGGGTTTTCTATCACAAATCTGAATTTTAACTTTCTTAGGGCAAATATTCCAATATTGTTTGTTGGGTCTCAAAGCGTGTCGGTTGAGGTTCGCATCATTTGATATTAAAGCCAAGGTTCTAAAATCAGGTTTACTATCATTTTATCTTTTGTTTCTTGTTATCATCTTATCTTGTTTCGTTTGTGTTCATCTTGTTATAATCCTATCTTGTTCCATTTGTGTTCATTGTTCCTTATTTTTGTTTCGTTTCATGCACCAAGTTCCAAAAAAAAAAAAAAAGAGGAAAAAAGAAGAAGGTGTTACTGAAGTAACAGATGCTATCATTTGCCGTGCTTATCAGAGGTTAATTTTTTTTCTTGAATCGTGACTTTTGTAGTTTCAATTTCTCTCAAAAAAATCTGATTTTTGTTCTCTTCCTCTGATTCGTTTTTCTATAATATTTTGCCGTTGGTATTGGTTTAAATACTACAAGTTGAATTTCTTGATCAAGTTTATTAGTTTAATAAAGAACTGAAAATGGGAAACTACGAGTGGAAAAAAGGCAAGAGAGTGTGAGACTAATATTAGGAAAAAGCCAATTTAAAAGTGAAACACGAGTGTGAGTGACATAATTTGAGTGCAAACACGTGAGGGAGTGTTGTGAGGAATTATTTCTAACATTTTCCTACAATTTCAAAAATATGGGTGACACATCGAACCAAGAAGGAAGGGAGGAGTCGTCCTTTGTGTTGCAGGTAGGGGTGTAAACAAGCTGAGCTATTCGTGAGCTTACTCGAGATCGGCTCGAATAAACTCGACTCGTGCTCAATCGATTATTAAATGAGCTATTCGTGAACACGAAAATCAAACTCGATTATTAAACGATGCAAACTCGTATAAATTCGACTTGACCCGGCTAAAGCTTGTGAACCTGCTCGTATAAGGATCGACTCGTTTATTAAGGCTCGACTCGTATATATATATAATGAATAATATACTATGTGTATTATGTAAGCATAAATTAAGTAACAAATAACAATAGTTATTGGTCAATATATATTAATTGGTCATATTTATATAAAATAGTAAAAATGAATAATATCAATAATTAATTGTTAGTCATATGATATAATGACAATCCATATACTTAATCAAATTATTCATGTAATATAATAAAATTATAATTTATAGGATTATATGATCATATAATAATATAACATTGTACCATACTACCATATGACATATAATTTATGTAAATATAAAATATGCAATCACTTTACTATATGCTATGAGTATTATCATTAAATATATAATAATCATTACATACGGATTGTTAGATCATGTTAATATGTTAAATATACTATCATATGATAATACTTAGATCATATGATCATATAATATTAGTATTATTAGTAGGTAATTATGAATTGTAATAAATTTGATAATTATGATTTATTACTCGTAAATTTATAAAAATCATACTTAATTACTTATTATAAATTCATAGATAATCTCATAAATCAAGTAATATGATATGATTCATAATTTATAATCATAAATATATATACATATTACTATATTAGTAACATATATAATTATAGCTATATAGTGTCATATATGATATAGACTATAGTATACAAATTCATATTAATATAATGGTTTAGTATTTAGATACTTACTTAGATACACTCATACACTTAATAAGTATGATTTATGATTTTAAGTATTTAATAATTATTAGTAATATTTAGATGCAATGAGTCAATGACTATGTATATAGATTACATACGTACGTTATAGTAATTATGAATTCACATTACTCATATGATATAATGACACTTATACGGGGGTAGAGAATAATTTTCCAAACGATTTTTTTTGTTTAATTATTAATTATAGATAAAAAAAAAAATTTGAAATTTGAAATTTTGATTTTGAAACATGGACGTTATTTTTTTTAAAAAAAAAAACCTCCCGGCCACCCAATTTTTTCCGTCCTTGAGAACTATAGTGTCTTCCTCGTTCCTCAGTTTCTCTGACCGAATGAAGTTCAAAGCCGTTGATTGTTCAAAAAATTAGAAGACAAATTCTAATCAAACCGTTCATTTGTTTGAAAATTCCTTTCATCCTTTCATTCCTTTGACATCAAACTTAGTTTTTATTTTTAAATTCTCACTCTGTCAGTCTCTCACGCTGCACGCAGGCAACCTGCAAAGAATTTATTGTGTTGCTGATGGTTCAGAACACAATTAATGCTTTGCTTTTAATGCAAAGTTTCCTCTCTCAATTACCCTCGTCTTTCCAGTTCTTCTTCTTCGTTTTTTAGCCTTTGATTTATTTTTAATTTTTGATCAAATGGCTTCTATCTTTCTATAGGATTTAGTTTTGAAATCTGTTAGAGTTTCTTTACATTTGTAGTCGAAATCGAACCAAAAGAATCGATCTATCTAAATCATCTGATGTTCCATCTTTCCGCTGCGTAGCCAAATCCCAACTTTTGTGAATTTTTTCTGTTCTTCTCACACGTATCGATGGCAGCAAGTCCAGCGACTAAGAACACTCTTGATCTGACTGAAGTGGTAGTAGTCAAGTACTGGGCTTTACATGAGTTGCGTGTGAATTGTGTGATGCTCTTGCTCTCACATTTCAATTATAAATTTGAGAGCAAGAGAGTCAAAAGACTCAGCCGCTCAACTCCTCAGTACTCAAGAATCAAGACTCAAATCTCAGTTAGTTAAGTATCAAATATCTGTTCTCTACTTCTCTTTCATCATTTCATTTTCATGTTCCGATATTCAAATTTTTTATTCTTTTACTTTGTAGCTAATCTTTCAATATTTTTAAGTTCTAAATTTCTAATGGTAATGTTGATATACCATATGACTGTTCAGGAATCAGGGACGTCCGTTCAGCCTTAGATCTTCTACTAGACTACTACCTCAGGTCCTCATTGATTTTGCAAGTTAATAAACAACTCAGGTTTCACTTTTTTTTTTTTTTTTTTTACATTATTTTATTATTTTTTGGTTATGAGTAATGATTATAAATTTATAATCAGCAAATCCCTCCATGAACAAACTGTTATGTTTTACAAATTATGTTGTGATTATGTAATGTATGCTCTATGTTTGGAAACTGTTCATAATGCTTATAAAATTTTCACAATGTTTAGAATTTAGAAATGTATGTTCTGAATCTTCTGATTATATAATGCTGAGTTTTGCTTTATTTCTGAATTAAGAAATGTATGCTCTATGTTAGACAGTTTTTTATAAGAAATGAACAATCGGTTTTTTTTATTTTTTTATTTTTTTTATTTTTTTTTAAATTAGGTCAGAAACTATAATCCTAAAAGTTAGACAGTTTTTTAATTACAAAACTTGAAGATGAAAAAATTGCAATTCCTTAGCAATTAAAAAAGAAAACGAACAATCTGTTTTTGTTTAAAAAAAAAAGATAGGGCAGAAACTATAATCTTAAAAGTTAGACAGTTTTTTAATTACAAAACTTGAATATAAAAAAGTTTAAGTTCCTTAGCAATTTATAAAAAATGAACAATCTGTTTTTTTTAAAAAAATAGGGGCAGAAAACTATAATTCTAAAAGTTATACAGTTTTTTAATAACAAAACTTGAAGATGAAAAAATTGCTATTCCTTAGCAATTAAAAAAGAAAATGAACAATCTGTTTTTGTTTAAAAAAAAAATAGGGCAGAAACTATAATCTTAAAAGTTAGACAGTTTTTAATTACAAAACTTGAAGATGAAAAAATTGCAATTCCTTAGCAATTAAAAAAGAAAATGAACAATCTGTTTTTGTTTTTTTTTTTAAAAAATAGGGCAGAAACTATAATCTTAAAAGTTAGACAGTTTTTTAATTACAAAACTTGAATATAAAAAGGTTGAAGTTCCTTAGCAATTTATAAAAAATAAACAATTTGTTTTTTTTTTTTTTTTTAAAAAATAGTGGCAGAAAACTATAATTCTAAAAGTTATACAGTTTTTTAATTACAAAACTTGAATATGAAAAAATTGCAATTCCTTAGCAATTAAAAAAGAAAATGAACAATCTGTTTTTGTTTTTTTTTTAAAAAAATAGGATAGAAACTATAATCCTAAAATTTAGACAGTTTTTTAATTACAAAACTTGAATATAAAAAATTTGAAGTTCCTTAGCAATTTATAAAAAATGAACAATCTGTTTTTTTTTTAAAAAAATAGGGGCAGAAAACTATAATTCTAAAAGTTATATAGTTTTTTAATTACAAAACTTGAATATGAAAAAATTGCAATTCCTTAGCAATTAAAAAAGAAAATGAACAATCTGTTTTTGTTTTTTTTTTTTAAAAAAATAGGGCAGAAACTATAATCCTAAAAGTTAGACAGTTTTTTAATTACAAAACTTGAATATAAAAAATTTGAAATTCCTTTGCAATTTATAAAAAATGAACAATCTGTTTTTTTTTTTTTTTTTTAAAAAATAGGGGCAGGAAACTATAATTCTAAAAGTTATACAGTTTTTTAATTACAAAACTTGAATATGAAATTTTTTATCTGGAGAAAAGACATGCAATATCTGATATTCCAAGAGAAAAAAAATATCCTGCCAATTCGACCCAAATTTATTTTTTTTTTAATAAAAGACACAAAAAAAATGCAATATGGAAATGACATCATATGTAAAGCAAAATCAAACCTGATGATGCCATTACAGAAAAATAGTCCCTCGACCTGCTCTTTCTGTTTTCCCCAATAAATACCTGCAAATGTCTCTAAACAAAATATAGGGGGCAAAACACAATACCACTGGTTCCTAGATTGCATATGAAATATAACAGCAAAATAAGCAACCAAATCTAATGCCGTAGGATTAGGAACCAAATCATAGGCATGGACACCCGAACCTGCTATGTGCATCTGGTGCCAACGAATGCCTTTGGTTTCGCTTGATTCGAACCATCTCCGTCGAGCCACTGCTTACAGCCTTCCGTAGTATGGGGACCTCGCCCCTACTCTCTAAAGCTTGCCACCCCTATTTATTAGTAAAGCTTGAAACACTTCCACGACCCCCTGTCCTTGGCCTTCCATGATGGTCCGCTAAGGACAGGGGATCGTGGTTGGGTCTAGAGAGAGTGTGACAATAAATTACACTGAATCATTCGAAAGGGATGGGCAAGGAAAGTCAGAGCTCAATTCCGAAGAAGGTCGGAGGGTATAAAACCAGAACCAGATCTACGTGTATTCAAAAATTCTGGTCTTCTTCAATCAGGTTCTCAAACCAATCAGGGAACTTCCAAAGACCAAACGATTCAATCCCAAACTATTTCTGGCGGAACCTTCCGAGTTTTTAGAGAAAAACCACGCTGAATTTTTGCGATATTTTGAAACTTATTGTTTCAAAGCGGCGAAAACTCTCGCGAAATTCCCACGACGAAACCTCGAGATACCTTTCACTTGTCTTCTGCGAGTCTGAGACCTTACTTCTGCGACTACTCGACGCAAGTCCTTATCTCGACAAAATCTCCTTAAAGTCTCCTCTATCTCAGAGTCTATTCTAAAAAAAAAAAGAATCCACCAATAGCCCTATAATGGATTGAGTTACATAGTGCCACCCAGGTTTGGAACCCACTTTTTAGAAGTTCATGTGCATGCATGCATGTGTCATCACCTCATTGATCGGAGGTCCAAGGGGTCCATAGAAAAATAAATTTATTTTTTCTTTTTATATTTTAGACTTTTAGTTTTTCTTAGAAGAGAGAAAGAGTAGAAACAAAGGGTACGCTCTCTAGAAGATTTGCTCGGGGCTGTTCACTTTCACTTGGTCGCCAGGTATCTTGAAACCTCTTTGCTTGCGGGGGCAGGAGTGGAAACGTCTGAGAGAGCGCTTCGCAAAAGAATCGTGTGGCGCGGTGAAAGGTTTCCCGTTGGGGTTTCCGGCCCCCCTGGTCTTCACCTAATTGTGGAAGAGGGGAGGTGAGTTGAGTATCAACTCTCTCTCTCGCGCCTTTCTTCAGCTTGTTCCTGTTTGTCTATTCGGGACGGGGCAGGCAGCTCACATACATGAAGAGAAGAAGAGATGGGGGGTTCCTTGATATTAAGGTGTCAAGGCGGTCGAAGAAGGCCACAAGTGGAGGCAACCGATGCTTTGGTCATTCAGTTCCCCCTCATGGGGTGACGGTCCTTCTTGATCCAAGTCTGCCTTCCTATGGGTGGTTGCTGGTATGACGTCATCATCCACTCCATCATATTCTGCATCCAGATAGGTGGCTCATTGTGGGGTTGATCTACTTCCACCTTTTGTGACCTTCTAAGGTGCTTGGCCGGTGCAAGCCGTTGCTGAGGCCACTGATACTGAGATGTCTGGACCCAAGGAGCATGAGACCAAGGTGCTTGATATTGATGAGCTTGATGCCTTGGTGCTTGTCTCCATGGTGCTTGATAAGGTGCCTGAGGCCATGGAGTCTGATGCTGGGCCGCAGGTCTAGTGCCATGATGAGCTTGTCTGGGCACTTCTTTCTTGGCTTTGGCCTTTTGTGCTTTCAGGAGGGAGCACTGAGGATGAACATGCCCACTTAGATCGCAGTGATGACATATAGGAGGTCTTCTGATGGAATGAGGCTCCTGAGTGCCTGGAACATCATCGTTGACCTTGTCCTTCCTTTTTTATCTTCAACAGTGGGAAGAGGTTCTGGGACTGTAGGCTTCACAAACACAGTCTTTGAGGAAGAGGGAGCTACATACCCGAGACCAGTCTTGTCAGTTGGGGTCTTTTGGATAGATAGCATACGAGTCAGCTTCTCATTAGTGACTCTCTCCAGCTGGAGCTGTGTCTCTAGTAGCTTTTCCTCGAGCTCTTATATTCTAAGCAGCAATGAACTCTTTTCAGTTTGCAGACTGTTCAGATCATAGAGGTGCTGCTTATGACCTTTCCTCAACTTCTCATACTCTAAGTAGAGTGTCTTGTAGGCCTCCTTGGGCTCTTCCCCATTATCACTGTGCTCCGAGTAATAAGAATCCTTCTTCTTCAACGAGCAGAGCCACAAAGGCTAGAAATTTCACGGACTCTAGAGCTTCTTCTTCTGACTCATCACTGAGAGTCACATTATAAGCCTTCCCCTTGCCCTTCTTAAGATTCCCGCAATCGGCCCAGATATGTCCAAAGCTTGAGCATTCAAAACATCGGGGTCCTCTGGGATCTTTCTTCTCTTCTTCCTCAGGTTCAGCTTTTCTGGGAGGTTTCTTTACTCTTTCAGAAAACTTCTTCTTAAACCGATCATCTTTTATCAGTCTTCTGAAATTTTTGGCTAACATAGCCACAACTTTTTCTTCATCCTCAGAGTCATCTTCAGATGATGCTTCTACCTTTTTCTTGGAAGCCTTTAGGGTAATAATGGTCTTCAACTTCTTGATCGGGGGCAGAGACAGCTCATATGTTTGAAGAGATCCCACCAGCTCTTCAATATTCATCTCCTCAAGATCTTTGCTTTCTTCAATTGTTGTGACCTTAATCCTGAAACGCTCAGGCAAAGATCTTAGATCTTAGAATCGCTCAGGCAAAGATCTTGAAATTGACTTCTTAAATAAATAGCAAGTGTGTGCACAAAGTGTCAGCAAAAATAATAATGCGAAAATTAAACGACACAGAGATTTTTGTTGACGAAGTGGAAACTCAATTAAGAGAAAAACCACTCTGGGGCAGCCAAACCCAGGATATCCACTATTCAGAAGACAAAGCTAGAGATACAAGATAGTAACACTCACATATACCCGATGCAGTGGTCGTACCTTGCTCTCTAACGTGTAACCCAACACGAACGCTTCCCAACCAGGTCTCCTACATGAAGGGGTCTTCAATGGAATCCTTTATCTTAGGGCCGACCCCTAAGATAGACTTCAGAGCGCAGCAACATCACACTTGCAATGGCTTCAGAGGAAAAATAACGTCTCTGAGCACTTGTGGAATTCAATACAGAATTCTTGCAATTCTCAATGCCCAGGGGCCTCTTATTTATAGGCTAAGGTGCAGAATGGGCGACTGCTGAAATATGTACGGATGCCGTCTGGATGGTGAACGTGGGCCGTCCAGATGGACAACTGTGCGACAGGATTTTCCGAGAATTTCGCTGAAGATCTTTCCTGTTGAGGGTCGCGTCCGGACGGTGAGACACTGTCGTCCGGACGGTCGCACGTCCGCTGCAAGTAATTTTCATATTAGGCTTCGCGCGTTTAGACCATGGGGGATGAGCGTCCGGACGGGTATATCAATTGATGGAGATCAAGGCACCGCTTCAAAGGATCTCGTTCAAGTACCAATTGGACCAGTTACGAGAGCACGAGCAAAGAAGTTCAAGGATGTAGTCAACGGACTCATCCAAGAGTTATGGGCTCAAGCAAATTCGTGGAGGCCCATTGAGCATGATCCACGTGGACAACAAAGAATCGTCACCTTGATTCAAGTTCTAGAAGGATCCGGTCAAGGCTAAGAATTGGCAAGAAATATTTTGGGTCTATTCTAGAAGGATCGGATTGCATGGTTATTCTAGGCGCCACTTTCTTTCCTTTTATGTTGTCTTTTGTTTCCTTCTATATGACTCTAGGCGTCCAGCTCTTCTTTCCTATTCCAGCTCTTTTTTTTTTTTAGGCAAGTAGGGATTTATTTTAGCTTTGATTAGGAGGGTGGGTGTCCAGCCTTTATTGCCTTATATGTCTTGTGTGTTTTAGGAAGGTAAAGATTTCTTTCTTTACCCATTTTCGGCATTAATTAGGTTTTATATGTTAGGGTTTTTTTTTTTTTTTTTTCTCTTGTAATGTTCAGCCCTTTAAATAGCAATGGAAAAGGCAGACATTGATTATTCATAAAACTTGTGAGGTTTATTCTCTTTAGTTCTTTGAAGAACTACGCGAACTTATCGGGATTTCCGGTGGCGTTCATCTCGACTTATCAAACGGAGTTTCCACCACCGTTTGTGGCGTCTTCCTTATACTGAGGTTCTTGTTTGTCATAAACAACGGGTCGAGGTCTTCCATTTGAATCTATCCATAGAATGATCTTGGGTTCCCTTTCGTTGGTGGGTCTCGTTATTCTTGAAGGGGTTCACATCATCAATCTTCCCTTATTCTGAACTTGGAAAGAATCTGAAGCTGATTGATCACTGAGAGGCATCCGGACGGGCTGGTGATACGTCCGGACGGATACAGGCTGGAATAGTAGCTTCTCAATACAGTAGATGTCCAGACGGAAAATGCACGTCGTCCGGATGTTAAGGCACATCGTCCGGACAGATGGAACAGCAGACAGATGGGTGTCCGGACGGGATGGCTCGATTGTCCGGACGGCTGATTGGGAACCGGAGATTTTCTGACTTGTAGACAGAATCTTCTGAAATTCTTCTGAATAGCGGAATCCCTTGTAAGACAGCATCTTTACAAACAAGTGATTTTGTCCAAACACAGAATGAGGCCAATAATACTAATATATACGTTAGAGTTCAAGGTACGACCACTGCATTAGGGGTATGTGAGGTCTACTATCTTGTAACTAGTATTGTCTTCTGAATAGTGGATATCCTAGATTTGGCTGCCCCGAGTGGTTTTTCTCATGTTAAGTTTCCACTTTATTAACAAAAATTCTTGTGTTATTTATTTTCCGCATTGTTAATTTTTGTTAACACTTTTGTGCACACACTCGCTTTATTTTAAAAGTCAATTTCATTTTTCAATTGGTATCAGAGCTTGGTACACTCTGAGAAGATTAATTTCTTGAGTGTTATTTTTTTTTTTTACTTCTATCATGTCTGATTTGAGTATGGATAATGTTGCTTCTATTTCTCATGCTATGTCTGTTCATAGAACTATGTTCATTAAACCTAGCATGTCTCATAATCATACTCAAGATAAGGAGCAAGTCATTCTATACCTACATGTCACCACTGCGGTGTAAATGGTCATATTCGTTCTCAAAAACCTTTGAATAAATCTCATGCTCCTAGAAAAGATGAACCAGGTTTTGAAGAACAAGTAAAGAAGTTAAGTGATCAAGTTAAACTCATTAGTGAGAAGTTAGCTTACCTCTCCCCTAATGAACAAAGATTTGTCCTGGTTAATAATCATAAGAAAGCTTCCAAACAAGTCTGGGTCAAAAAGGAAGATAATCTGTGTTTTGTTTCTCATACTGCACTAAAAATTCTTGATACGTTAGTTTCTTTTTCCTTATAGTGGGCATGTAGGGCTGAAAAGGTTATAAATAGCTTGCATTCATTGTAATGATGATCATTGAATGAAAAATACAAGAATATGCGAGGTTTGTTTTCTGTATTGGTTCTTTAGAGAACTTGTGAACTTATCAAGGATTTTTCCTTGTGGCGTTCAAATTTTATACATTCGGTTCATCATTCAATTATAATCATTGGGTCGGGGTTTGTTACTTTATACCTCCGGTTCGCATTTCATTTATAAACGTTGGGTCGGGGTTTTCTATCAAAAATATGAATTTTAGCTTTCTTGGGGCAAATATTTCAATATTGTTTTTGTTGGGTCTCAAAGCGGGTCGGTTGAGGTTTGCATCATTTGGTATCAGAGCCAAGGTTCAAAAATCAGGTTTACTATCATTTTTTATCTTTTGTTTCATGTTATCATCTTATCTTATTTCATTTGTGTTCATTATTCCTTGTTCTTGTTATCATCCTATCTTGTTCCGTTTGTGTTCATTGTTCCTTATTTTATTTTATTTTATTTCATGCACCAAGTTTTTTTTTTAAAAAAAAAAAGAGAAAAAAAAAATGGTGTTACTGAAGCAACAAATACTATCATTCGTCGTGCTTATCAAAGTTAATTTTTTCTTGAATCGTGACTTTTGTAGTTTCAGTTTCTCTCAAAAAATCTGATTTTTGTCTTCCTTTATTAGTTTAATATTTTCTTGCCGTCAGTATTGGTCTAAACACTGCAAGTTGAATTTCTTGATCAAGTTTATTAGTTTAATAAAGAACTGAAAAGGGGAAACTACAAGTGGAAAAAGGCAAGAGAGTGTGAGACTAATATTGGGAAAAAGCCAATTTAAGAGTGAAACACGAGTGTGAGTGACATAATTTGAGTGCAAACTCGTGAGGGAGTGTTGTGAGGAATTATTTCTAATAATGTTCTACAATTTCAAAAATATGGGTGACACATTGAACCAAGAAGGGAGGAGTCGTCCTTCGTGTTGCAGGCTATGCAACAACAATTGCACGCATGGACATGGTGTTTAATGAGATTCGGGATCAGATGGATAGGCAAGACGCTGTTATTATTGCTTTGCGTGAGGAGCGTCCCCAAAGAGTCCATAATGCTAGAAGGTGATGGTAGGTTCATGCCAAAGGGAGAAAGGCGTGGTAGAGGTTTTCGAAGAGATCCGATATAGCGAGATGGGATTGATAGAAACCTAGGAAACATCGAAATGAAGATACCGTCGTTCCAAGGGAAAAACGATCCTGAAGCGTACTTCGAATGGGAGAGAAGAAGGTGGAGTTGTTTTTTAAGTGCCACAACTATTCTAAGGAGGAAAAGGTAAAACTTGCTGTCATTGAGTTACTGACTATGCAATATGGTGGGATCAACTTGTCATGAATAGGAGGAGAAACCATGAGAGGCCTATTGCAATGTGGGAGGGAATGAAGGCCATCATGAGGAGGTGGTTTGTCCTTAGTCACTACTATAGGGACTTGTATTAGAAATTACATAGTCTTACTCAAGGCTATAGGAGCAAGGATGACTATTATAGAGGAGGATAGAGAAGCTACCATGGCAAGGTTTTTGAATGGGCTGAACCGCGTGGTGGAGTTGCAACACTATGTGGAGTTGGAGGACATGGTGGTGCACATGGCAATAAAGGTGGAACGACAACTTAAAAGGATAGGAACTCTGTCATTTCAAAATCCAGACTCCTCTACTTCATGGATGTCGAATTGGAGGAAGTACAAAAGGGTTGTTTTAAAGTTGAAAACTGAACTACAAAAAAAGGAGAGATGAAGTTTCCAGTGTGAACAAAGGTAAAACTGAATCCCAAACTCGTAATTGTGATATTAAGTGTTTTTGTTGTTTGGGAGTAGATCACATGGCTTCACAATGCCCAAACAAGAGGACTACGATCGTACATGTTGATGGAGAGGTGGAAACTAAAAGCTAGGGCGATGATGACCAAAGAGTATCCGGTGGAGGGTGAGTCACTTGTGGCTAGGCATGCTTTAAGTGCCCAAGTCAAAGAAGATGACGTGGAACAACAAAGGGAGAACATTTTTCATACTAGATGCCACATCAACAACAAGGTATGTAGTATGATCATTGATGGGGGAAGTTGTACTAATGTGGCTAGCACTACTTTAGCTGAAAAACTAAATTTACCTACCTTGAAACACCCTAGACTATATAAGTTGCAGTGGTTGAATGATTGTGGTGAGGTTAAGGTAAATAAGCAAGTGCTAATTTCTTTTTCAATTGGGAAGTACAAAAATGAAGTATTTTGTGATGTTGTTCCAATGCAAGCGGGTCACATATTATTGGGCAGGCCATGGCAATTTCACAGGAAGGTCGCTTGATATGACCTCCACCAACAAATGTGATGAAACCCGATAGCAATGATGGTTTGAAACCCCAAGATCGTGTAGACAAGAATTGTTGAGGCTTGACCCGTCACCTAACTAGATGAGAAACCAAGACTACGAAGGATTGAAACGCCACACCAAGAATCTGAATCTCTTCAAGAATCAAGGTGATAAGTTTGGTTGTTTGAACGCCACAAGATTAACTTGATAAGCTCAAGAAGTTCTTCCAAGAACTAAGAGGAACACAAGACCTCACAATAATAATTTTCTGAAAACAAAAATCTATATCACAAAATTCGTAATGCCCATCTATATACTTGGAACAACCCTCCAAGAATAGGAAAAGTCTTAACTATAGCTTTAAAAGCAGCACAAGTGCCAACATAAACAAGTCCCCACATTTTTAGGTCTTTTTGGACTTCTAGAGGCAGCCAAAATAACTAAATGACTAAATTCATAACCAGCCAAGACCAAGTTCATTCCCCTATTTAATATCCTTGAAACTCAACAAGTTCACACTCTTTAATGGTCAAACCATGCTGGTCACGTTTTTGCATGCTAATTATCCTCTTCAATTGCTTTGATGACATGGACTAAGCCTTGATTATTATTTGAGCCCAACTTGGTCTTTTTAGAATCAGCCCAATTCTCTTGGATTAGCCCATTTAGTGCTTCCTTGAAACGTTTGGCTCTAAGTCTTGTAATTGGGCCACTAGGAAGTGACAAAGGGTCTTGCGCAACTTCAGCTCCATTCTGATGTGAACCCCGTCAAGAATAACGAGACCCAACAACGAAAGGGAACCCAAGACCGTTCTAAGGACAGATTTGAATGGAAAAACCTCGACCCGTTGTTTATGACAAACAAGAACCTCGATATAAGGAAGACGCCATAAACGGTGGTGGAAATTCCGTTTGATAAGTCGAGATGAACGCCACGGGAAATCCCGATAAGTTCGAGTAGTTCTTCAAAGAACCAAAGAGAATAAATCTCACAAGTTTTATGAATAATCAATGTCTCCTCGATTACATGGCAGGTACACCTATTTATACAAGAAAATTACTTGCGGAGAAAGTAATTCTAATCCTAATAAGTAAACAAATCAATTCCTAGCAAGGAAAGAAGAAGAAAAAAAGTCCAAATCAATTCCTAGCAAGGAAAGAAAATAAATAAAGATGTTAGGTAGGTAAAGAAAATAAGTCTTGCAATCCGATCCTTCTAAATTAACGAACAATCTCAGCAGCTCTTAGCCTTGACCGGATCCTTCTAGAACTTGAATCAAGGTGACAATTCTTTGTTGCCCACGTGGATCATGCTCAATGGGCCTCCCCGAATTTGCTTGAGCCCATAACTCTTGGATGAGTCCGTTGAGCACATCTTTGAACTTCTTTGCTCGTGCTCTCGTAACCGGCCCAATTGGTACTTGAACGAGATCCTTCAAAGCGGTGCCTACTTGAACGAGATCCTTCAAAGTGGCGACTACATTCTCCTTACCTTGCTTGTACCGAATGACGTATGGAAACGTCTCTATGAACTCCACCCATCGCGCATGTCTTTTGTTTAGCTTACGTTGGCCCTTCAAGTGTTTCAAGGACTCATGATCGGTGTGAATCACGAACTCCTTAGGCCATAGATAGTGTTGCCACGTCTCTAAAGCCCGAACCAATGCATACAACTCCTTTATCATAAGTTGGGTAGTTTAAGGCTGCCCCGCTGAGTTTCTCGCTGAAGTAAGCAATTGGTCGTCCTTCTTGCATAAGAACGGCACCTATACCAATACCTGAAGCATCACATTCAATTTCAAACGTTTTCGAAAAGTTAGGTAAAGACAACAAAGGTGCGTTAGTCAGCTTCTCTTTGATTAATTGAAATGCTTTCTCTTGTTCTTCTCCCCACCGAAATCCAACGTTCTTCTTGATCACTTCGGTAAGCGGTGCGGCTAAGCTACTGAAGTCTCTCACGAATCGCCGGTAGAAACTAGCAAGTCCATGAAAACTACGAACATTACCAACACTTGTGGGGCTCGGCCAATCTTGGATTGCACGTACCTTCTCTTCATCAACCTGTATACCTTGTGCACTAACAACAAATCCCAAAAATACAAGCTTATCGGTGTAAAAAGTGCACTTCTTTAAATTAGCAAACAACTTTTCTTTCCTTAGCACATCTAAAACGGATTTCAAATGTACTACATGATCGTCTATGTTTTTGCTATAAATGAGTACATCATCAAAATAGACAACAACAAATCTGCCTATAAATGCACGCAAAACATGGTTCATAAGTCTCATAAAGGTGCTCAGAGCATTAGTCAAACCAAAAGGCATAACTAACCATTCATACAAACTATATTTTGTTTTAAAGGCAGTTTTCCATTCATCTCCTTCTTTTATCCTAATTTGATGATAACCACTTTTTAAATCAATCTTAGAAAATATGCAAGAACCATGCAGCTCATCTAACATATCATCTAAGTGTGGGATAGGATGACGATACTTTACCGTTATGTTGTTGATGGCTCGGCAATCAACGCACATTCTCCACGTCCCATCCTTCTTAGGTACAAGTAAGACCGGAACCGCACATGGGCTCATGCTCTCCCTCACGTGCCCTTTCTCCAACAATTCACTTACCTGCCGTTGAAGCTCCTTTGTCTCCTCGGGATTGCTCCTATAAGCTGGTCGGTTTGGGATGGTTGCACCGGGAACTAAATCAATTTGATGTTCAATCCCTCGGATTGGAGGTAACCCTGCAAAAGTGTTTCCTCGGTGAAGACATCCTCGTACTCCTGCAAAAGAGAAACAATAGAACTAGGCAAAGCAAGGTCAAGTTCGTTATTGTTTAAAAGTGCCTCTTTGTACAAAAGTACAATCATCGGCTGTTTTGAAAACATTGCCCGCTTGATCTCACTCACTTTTGCATAAAAATTCTTTTGTTTTCTCTCTGATTTTCTCTCAAGGGCCGAACTTTGATTTTCTTTCTCTCTCTCATTTTTCTCGGCCTCTCTCTGTTTTTCACTCTTTTTCTTTTGCTCACTCTCTTTCTTTTGATCACTCTCCTTTTGTAATCTCACTTGATCCTCGTATACTTGCTGCGGTGTCAATGGTACAAGTGTGATTGATCGTTGATTAAGTACAAAATAGTACTTGTTCGTAAAGCCATCATGCTTCACTTGCCTATTGAATTGCCATGGACGCCCTAGCAATAAGTGTCCCGCCTGCATCGGTACTACATCACACAACACTTCATCTTCATATTTACCGATTCGAAATGCAACTAACACTTGCCTGTTCACCCTTATCTCACCACTATCATTTAGCCATTGCAACTTGTACGGTCTAGGATGTTTTATCTTGGGCAATCCCAATTTCTCCACCATAATTGTGCTTGCAACATTAGTACAACTACCACCATCAATAATCACACTACATACCTTGTCTTTAACGTAGCACCTTGTGTGAAAGATGTTCTCCCGCTGTACTTCATCAACTTCTTTTGCTTGCAAGCTCAATGCTCTTCTCGCCACCAATGTCAATGCGTCAGGGGCTAAATACTCCTCATCGGAAACATCCTCCAATGGCGGCATGTTGTCGGTGTCGGAAACTTCATTATCGGTCACAATTTCTCCATTGGCTTGCAACACCATGGCTTGCTTGGTTGGACATTGACTTGCTATGTGGCCTCTGCCTTGACATCTAAAACACTTAATATCACGATTCCTAGAGGTTGAGGCTTCGGTTTTACCTTGAGGAACATGGCTGGTGGTCGCGAACTTGGGCTCGGGTTTGGGCGTTTGTGACTTGTCCAGCGGCTTGGCATGACTCGATTTCCAAGAGGTAGAACTAGAGTTATGGCCTGCACGTGTCCCACTCCCTCTCTTGAGTTGTTGTTCCACTTTGATAGCCATATGCACCATATCTTCCAATTCCACATAATGCTGCATCTCTACCTTATCATGGATCTCTCGGTTTAAGCCAAGTAAAAATCTAGCCATTGTAGCCTCCCGATCCTCCTCTACATTAGTACGGATTATAGCAATCTCCATCTCCTTGTAGTAATCCTCTACGCTTCGACTCCCTTGTCTAAGACCTTGTAGCCTTTTGTACAACTCTCGGTAGTAGTAACTTGGAACGAACCGTTTTCTCATCACTACTTTCATCTCCTCCCATGTGTCTATTGGGCGTTCTCTATTCCGCCTCCTGTTTATCACAAGTTGATCCCACCAAGTAATAGCATATTCAGAAAATTCAATCACGGCTAATTTTACCTTCTTTGTCTCGGAGTAGTTGTGACAGTCAAACACGAACTCCATCTTCTTCTCCCACTCAAGATATGCCTCAGGATCAGATCTACCTTGAAAGGACGGAATCTTGATCTTAATACCACCCAAGTTGTTATCTTCACGATTCCTAGCTTCTCTAAATCTTCCTCCAAGTCTCCTATTGTTAACAATGGAACCCCGATCTACTTCTTCATCAAAACCAGACCCATAACGCTCTTCATCCTCCTCCCTCGGTGGAACTCTTTCCCTTCTATGAAAATTACGACCGTTTTGTGGTTGTTTCCAAAATCCCAAACTTTCATATTCCTTCTATTTGTAATCTAAAAATTTCCATATTCCTTGTGTTCAAATTTGAAATTCCTTGATTAGTTCTGGGTGAATTGTTGCTGGAAATTTTGAGTTGTTTGTTTAGTTTCAAAAGAACTAAGAGAGAATTATCTAGTGGAAAAAGGCAAGAGTGGTGAGAACATTAGAGGGTAAAAGCCATATTATTTTGAGTGAAACACCTTCTTGAGTGTAAACACGTAAGGGAGTGATTCGTGAGGTTTTTTTTTTTTTTTTTTTTTTTTTTTTTTTTCTTTCTAAGCTTTGTTTTGCAGCAATCATGTCTCACGATAGTGGTAAAGAGTATTGCCAAAGATGATGCAAAATTGGCTGATCCGAAAATGTTTATGGAGGCCATGATGAGTGAGATGAGGCGTGTGATGAAGATGGAGATGGAGCAGGTTCATGAATGGATAGATTAGATGGAGAATAGACGTGAGGAGCAACTATAAAACGGTTGTAATTTTCGTAGAAGAGAAAGAGTTCCACCGAGGGAGGAGGATGAAGAGCGTTATGGGTCTGGTTTTGATGAAGAAGAAGATCGGGGTTCCATTGTTAACAATAGGAGACCTGGAGGAAGATTTAGAGAAGCTAGGAATCGTGAAGATAACAACTTGGGTGGTATTAAGATGAAGATTCCGTCCTTTCAAGGTAGATCTGATCCTGAGGCATATCTTGAGTGGGAGAAGAAGATGGAGTTCATGTTTGATTGCCACAACTACTCTGAGACAAAGAAGGTAAAATCAGCCGTGATTGAATTTTCTGAATATGCTATTACTTGGTGGGATCAACTTGTGATAAACAGGAGGCGGAATAGAGAACGCCCAATAGACACATGGGAGGAGATGAAAGTAGTGATGAGAAAGCGGTTCGTTCCAAGTTACTACTACCGAGAGTTGTACATAAGGCTACAAGGTCTTAGACAAGGGAGTCGAAGCGTAGAGAACTGCTACAAGGAGATGGAGATTGCTATGATCCGTGCTAATGTAGAGGAGGATCGGGAGGCTACAATGGCTAGATTTTTACTTGGCTTAAACCGGGAGATCCATGATAAGGTAGAGATGCAGCATTATGTGGAATTGGAAGATATGGTGCATATGGCTATCAAAGTGGAACAACAACTCAAGAGAGGGAGTGGGACACGTGAGGCCATAACTCTAGTTCTACCTCGTGGAAATCGAGTCATGCCAAGCCGCTGGACAAGTCACAAACGCCCAAACCCGAGCCCAAGTCCGCGACCACCAGCCACGTTCCTCAAGGTAAAACTGAAGCCTCAACCTCTAGGAATCGTGATATTAAATGTTTTAGATGTCAAGGCAGGGGCCACATAGCAAGTCAATGTCCAAACAAGCAAGCCATGGTGTTGCAAGCCAATGGAGAAATTGTGACCGATAATGAAGATTCCGACACCGACAACATGCCGCCATTGGAGGATGTTTCCGATGAGGAGTATTTAGCCCCTGACGCATTGACATTGGTGGCGAGAAGAGCATTGAGCTTGCAAGCAAAAGGAGTTGATGAAGTACAGCGGGAGAACATCTTTCACACAAGGTGCTACGTTAAAGACAAGGTATGTAGTGTGATTATTGATGGTGGTAGTTGTACTAATGTTGCAAGCACAATTATGGTGGAGAAATTGGGATTGCCCATGATAAAGCATCCTAGACCGTACAAGTTGCAATGGCTAAATGATAGTGGTGAGATAAGGGTGAACAAGCAAGTGTTAGTTGCATTTCGAATCGGTAAATATGAAAATTAAGTGTTGTGTGATGTAGTACCGATGCAGGCGGGACACTTATTGCTAGGGCGTCCATGGCAGTTCGATTGGCAAGTGGAGTTTACGAACAAGTACTCTTTTGTACTTAATCAACGATCAATCACTCTTTTGTTGGAGAAAGGGCACGTGAGGGAGAGCATGAGCCCATCTGCGGTTCCGGTCTTACTTGTACCTAAGAAGGATGGGTGGTGGAGAATGTGCATTGATTGCCGAGCCATCAACAACATAACGGTAAAGTATCGTCATCCTATCCCACGCTTAGATGATATGTTAGATGAGCTGCATGGTTCTTGCATATTTTCTAAGATTGATTTAAAAAGTGGTTAACATCAAATTAGGATAAAAGAAGGAGATGAATGGAAAACCACCTTTAAAACAAAATATGGTTTGTATGAATGGTTGGTTATGCCTTTTGGTTTGACTAATGCTCCGAGCACCTTTATGAGACTTATGAACCATGTTTTGCGTGCATTTATAGGCAGATTTGTTGTTGTCTATTTTAATGATATTCTCATTTATAGCAAAAACATAGATGATCATGTAGTACATTTGAAATCCGTTTTAGATGTGCTAAGGAAAGAAAGGTTGTTTGCTAATTTAAAGAAGTGCACTTTTTACACCGATAAGCTTGTATTTTTGGGATTTGTTGTTAGTGCACAAGGTATACAGGTTGATGAAGAGAAGGTACGTGCAATCCAAGATTGGCCGAGCCCCACAAGTGTAGTTAATGTTCGTAGTTTTCATGGACTTGCTAGTTTCTACCGGCGGTTCGTGAAGGACTTCAGTAGCTTAGCCGCACCGCTTACCGAAGTGATCAAGAAGAATGTTGGATTTCGGTGGGGAGAAGAACAAGAGAAAGCATTTCAATTAATCAAAGAGAAGCTGACTAACGCACCTTTGCTGTCTTTACCTAACTTTTCAAAAACATTTGAAATTGAATGTGATGCTTCAGGTATTTGTATAGGCGCCGTTCTTATGCAAGAAGGACGACCAATTGCTTACTTCAGCGAGAAACTCAGCGGGGCAGCCTTAAACTACCCAACTTATGACAAGGAGTTGTATGCATTGGTTCGGGCTTTAGAGACATGGCAACACTATCTATGGCCTAAGGAGTTCGTGATTCACACCGATCATGAGTCCTTGAAACCCTTGAAGGGCCAACACAAGCTAAACAAAAGGCATGCGTGATGGGTGGAGTTCATAGAGATGTTTCCATACGTCCTTCGGTACAAGCAAGGTAAGGAGAATGTAGTCGCCGATGCACTTTCTCCCAGGTATGCCTTACTCTCCACACTTGATGTAAAACTGCTTGGTTTTGAACACATTAAAGAATTATATGCTGAAGGCCTCGTATTTTGTGAGGAATATAGAGCTTGTGAGAAAATCGCCTCTAGTAAGTTCTTTAGGCTTGATGGATTCCTATTTCGAGAAATAAGCTATGCGTGCCTAACTGTTCTATTAGGGAGTTATTAGTGCAGGAATCACATGGTGGGGGGATTAATGGGACATTTTGGAGTTGCAAAGACTTTAGCTATTTTACAGGAACACTTCTATTGGCCTCACATGAAACGAGATGTCGAACGGATTTGTGGTAGATGTGTCACATGTAGGCAAGCTAGATCCAAAGTGCAGCCCAACGGTTTGTATACTCCTTTACCAATTCCTAGTGAGCCTTGGATTGATATTTCAATGGATTTTGTGTTAGGATTGCCTGGGACTAAACGTGGAAGAGATTCAATTTTTGTGGTCGTGGATAGATTTTCTAAAATGGCACATTTTATTCCATGTCACAAAACGGATGACGCTTCGCATGTTGCTGATTTGTTCTTTAGAGAGATTGTGAGATTACATGGCATGCCTAGGACAATTGTTTCGGATAGAGATGCTAAATTCTTGAGCTATTTTTGGAAGACTTTGTGGTGTAAGCTAGGTACTAAGCTATTGTTTTCCACTACTTGTCATCCACAAACCGATGGTCAAACTGAAGTAGTAATTAGAAAGAACATAGGACTTTGTCTACTGTTGGACAAAATAGGACCTTGTCTACTCTATTGAGGGCAATCATTAGAAAGAACATCAAAACATGGGAAGAATATCTACCACATGTTGAGTTTGCATATAATAGAGCTGTTCATTCTGCTACCAAATTTCGCCATTTGAAATTGTGTATGGGTTTAATCCTTTAACTCCATTGGATTTATCTCCTTTACCTTTGACGGAGCACGTTAATTTAGATGGCAAAAAGAAAGTTGACTTTGTGAAGCAGATTCATGAGAAAGCAAGACTCAACATTGAGCGAAGAACGGAGCAATATGCCACACAAGCCAACAAGGGACGTCGCAAGCTGGTTTTTGAACCCGGAGATTGGGTTTGGCTGCATATGAGAAAAGAAAGATTCCCGGCGAAAAGACGTTCCAAATTACTCCCAAGAGGAGATGGTCCTTTCCAAGTCCTCGAGCGTATCAATGACAACGCTTACAAGCTAGATTTACCTGGTGAGTTGTAAGTGCCACTTTTAATGTTACTGATTTGAGTCTTTTTGATGTAGGTGATGATTTGAGGGCAAATCCTTTTCAAGAGGAGGAGAATGATGGAGATCAAGGCACCGCTTCGAAGGATCTCGTTCAAGTACCAATTGGGTCGGTTACGAGAGCACGAGCAAAGAAATTTAAGGATGTACTCAATGGACTCATTCAAGAGTTATGGGCTCAAGCAAATTCGTGGAGGTCCAATGAGCATGATCCACGTGGGCAACAAATAATCGTCACCTTGATTCAAGTTCTAGAAGGATTCGGTCAAGGCTAAGAATTGGCAAGAAATATTTTGGGTCTATTCTAGAAGGATCGGATTGCATGGCTATTCTAGGCGCCACTTTCTTTACTTTTATATTGTCTTTTGTTTCCTCTATATGACTTTAGGCGTCTAGCTCTTCTTTCCTATTTTAACGTCTCTTTTTTAGGCAAGTAGGAATTTATTTTAGCTTTGATTAGGAGGGTGGGAGTCCAGCCTTTATTGCCTTACATGTCTTGTGTGTTTTAGGTAGGTAAGGATTTCTTTCCTTACCCATTTTCGGCTTTAATTAGGTTTTCTATGTTTGGGTTTTTTTCTTGTAATGTTCAGCCCTTTAAATAGGTGCATAAGCAATGGAAAACGTAGACATTGATTATTCATAAAACTTGTGCGGTTTATTCTCTTTAGTTCTTTGAAAAACTACGCGAACTTATCGGGATTTCCCGTGGCGTTCATCTCGACTTACATAACGGAGTTTCAACCACCGTTTGTGGCGTCATCCTTATACCGAGGTTCTTGTTTGTCATAAACAACGGGTCGAGGTCTTCCATTCGAATCTGTCCATAGAACGATCTTGGGTTCCCTTTCGTTGTTGGGTCTCGTTATTCTTGACGGGGTTCACATCATTTGGTATCAAAGCACAGTTTCTAGTTCAGTTTTGCCTATCCTTTAACATCTTTCATTCCTGTGTTTCTTCTTTAACCGTCCACATCTTTCAATCTTTGTTTGTCTTGTTGATGTCTAAACTATTGGTCTGGTCTCACATCTCTTAGTTATTTTGAAATCTTATTTCGTTATTCTCAAAAGCTAGTTGCTGATCATCAAAAAAAAAAAAAAAGAAAGGAGAGAGAGATTCGAAGAAGAAGAAGACAGAAAGGAGTCTGAAAAAAAAAAAAAAAAAAAAAAAAAAAAAAAAAAAATTCACTATTCTGTGCTTCCAAATTGCCATATTCCTTCTAATTCTAATCTAAAAATTTCCATATCCCTTGTGTTCAAATCTGAGATTACTTGATTAGTTCTGGGTGAATTGTTGCGGGAAATTTTGAGTTGTTTGTTTAGTTTCAAAAGAACTGAAAAAGAATTATCGAGTGGAAAAAGGCAAGAGTGGTGAGAACATCAGAGGGTAAAAGCCATATTCTTTTGAGTGAAACACGAGTGGAGAGTGATCCACATTCTTGAGTGTAAACACGTAAGGGAGTGATTCGTGAGGTTTTTTTTTTTTTTTTTTTTTTTTTTTTTTTTTTTTTTTCTAACCATTGTTTTGCATCAATCATGTCTCACGATAGTAGTAAGAGCATTGCCGAAGATGATACAAAATTGGCTAATCCGAAAGTGTTTATGGAGGCCATGATGAGTGAGATGAGGCGTGTGATGAAGATGGAGATGGAGCAGGTTCACGAACGAATAGATCAGATGGAGAATAGAAGGGGAAGAGTTCCACCGAGGGAGGAGGATGAAGAGTGTTATGGGTCTGGTTTTGATGAAGAAGAAGATCGGGATTCCATTGTTAACAATAGGAGACCTGGAGGAAGATTTAGAGAAGCTAGGAATCGCGAAGATAACAACTTGGGTGGTATTAAGATGAAGATTCCGTCCTTTCAAGGTAGATCTGATCCTGAGGCATATCTTGAGTGGGAGAAGAAGATGGAGTTCGTGTTTGATTGCCATAACTACTCCGAGACAAAGAAGGTAAAATTAGCCATGATTGAATTTTCTGAATATGCTATTACTTGGTGGGATCAGCTTGTGATAAACAGGAGGTGGAATAGAGAACGACCAATAGACACATGGGAGGAGATGAAAGTAGTGATGAGAAAGCGGTTCGTTCCAAGTTAATACTACCGAGAGTTGTACAGAAAGCTACAAGGTCTTCTTAGAAAAGGGAGTCGAAGTATAGAGGATTACTACAAGTAGATGGAGATTGCTATGATCCGCGCTAATGTAGAGGAGGATCGGGAGGCTACAATGGCTAGATTTTTACTTGGCTTAAACTGGGAGATCCATAATAAGGTAGCGATGCAGCATTATGTGGAATTGGAAGATATGGTGCATATGGCTATCAATGTGGAACAACAACTCCAGAGAGGGATTGGGACACGTGCAGGCCATAACTCTAGTTCTACCTCTTGGAAATCGAGTCATGCCAAGCCGCTGGACAAGTCACGAACGCCCAAACCCGAGCCCAAGTCCGCGACCACCAGCCATGTTCCTCAAGGTAAAACCGAAGCCTCTACCACTAGGAATCGTGATATTAAATGTTTTAGATGTCAAGTCAGGGGCCACATAGCATGTCAATGTCCAAACAAGCAAGTCATGGTGTTGCAAGCCAATGGTGAAATTGTGACCAATGATAAAGATTCCAACACCGACGACATGCCGCCATTGCAGGATGTTTCCGAGGAGGAGTATTTAGCCCCTGACGCATTGACATTGGTGGTGAGGAGAGCATTGAGCTTGCAAGCAAAAGAAGTTGATGAAGTACAGCGGGAGAACATCTTTCACACTAGGTGCTACATTAAAGACAAGGTATGTAGTGTGATTATTGATGGTGGTAGTTGTACTAATGTTGTAAGCACAATTATGGTGGAGAAATTGGGATTGCCCATGGTAAAGCACCCTAGACCGTACAAGTTACAATGGCTAAATGATAGTGGAAAGATAAGGGTGAACAAGCAAGTGTTAGTTGCATTTCGAATCGGTAAATACGAAGATGAAGTGTTGTGTGATGTAGTACAAATGCAAGCGGGACACTTATTGCTAGGGCGCCCATGGCAGTTCGATAGGCAAGTGGAGTTTACGAACAAGTACTCTTTTGTACTTAATCAACGATCAATCACTCATGTACCATTAACACCGCAGCAAGTATACGAGGATCAAGTGAGATTACGAAAGGAGAGTGAGCAAAAGAAAAAGAGTGAAAATCAGAGAGAGGCCGAGAAAAATGAGAGAGAAAAAGAAAATCAAAGTTCGGCCCTTGAGAGAAAACAAAAGAATTTCTATACAAAAGTGAGTGAGATCAAGCGAGCAATGTTTTCAAAACAGCCGATGATTGTACTTTTGTACAAAGAGGCACTTTTACACACTAACGAACTTGACCTTGCTTTGCCTAGTTCTATTGTTTCTCTTTTGCAGGAGTACGAGGATGTCTTCCCCGAGGAAACACCACATGGGTTACCTCCAATCCGAGGGATTGAACATCAAATTGATTTTGTTCCCGGTGCAACCATCCCAAACCGACCAGCTAATAGGAGCAATCCCGAGGAGACAAAGGAGCTTCAACGGCAGGTAAGTGAATTGTCGGAGAAAGGGCACGTGAGGGAGAGCATGAGCCCATGTGCGGTTCCGGTCTTACTTGTACCTAAGAAGGATGGGACGTGGAGAATGTACGTTGATTGCCGAGCCATCAACAACATAACGGTAAAGTATCATCATCCTATCCCACTTTTAGATGACATGTTAGATGAGCTGCATGGTTCTTGCATATTTTCTAAGATTTGATTTAAAAAGTGGTTATCATCAAATTAGGATAAAAGAAGGAGATGAATGGAAAACCGCCTTTAAAACAAAATATGGTTTGTATGAATGGTTAGTTATGCCTTTTGGTTTGACTAATGCTCCGAGCACCTTTATGAGACTTATGAACCATGTTTTGCGTGCATTTATTGGCAGATTTGTTGTTGTCTATTTTGATGGTATTCTCATTTATAGCAAAAACATAGACGATCATGTAGTACATTTGAAATCCGTTTTAGATGTGCTAAGGAAAGAAAGGTTGTTTGCTAATTTAAAGAAGTGCACTTTTTACACCGATAAGCTTGTATTTTTGGGATTTGTTGTTAGTGCACAAGGTATACAGGTTGATGAAGAGAAGGTACGTGCAATCCAAGATTGGCCGAGCCCCACAAGTGTAGTTAATGTTCGTAGTTTTCATGGACTTGCTAGTTTCTACCGGCGGTTCATGAAGGACTTCAGTAGCTTAGCCGCACCGCTTACCGAAGTGATCAAGAAGAACGTTGGATTTCGGTGGGGAGAAGAACAAGAGAAAGCATTTCAATTAATCAAAGAGAAGCTGACTAACGCACCTTTGCTGTCTTTACCTAACTTTTCTAAAACGTTCGAAATTAAATGTGACGCTTCAGGTATTGTTATAGGCGCCGTTCTTATGCAAGAAGGACGACCAATTGCTTACTTCAGCGAGAAACTCAGCGGGGCAGCCTTAAACTACCCAACATATGACAAGGAGTTCGTGATTCACACCGATCATGAGTCCTTGAAACCCTTGAAGGGCCAACACAAGCTAAACAAAAGGCATGCGCGATGGGTGGAGTTCATAGAGACGTTTCCATACGTCATTCGGTACAAGCAAGGTAAGGAGAATGTAGTCGCCGATGCACTTTGTCCCAGGTATGCCTTACTCTCCAAACTTGATGTAAAATTGCTTGGTTTTGAACACATTAAAGAATTATATGCTGAAGGCCACGAATTTTGTGAGGAATATAGAGCTTGTGAGAAAATCGCCTCTAGTAAGTTCTTTAGGCTTGATGGATTCCTATTTCGAGAAATAAGCTATGCGTGCCTAACTGTTCTATGAGGGAGTTATTAGTGCAGGAATCACATGGTGGGGGGATTAATGGGACATTTTGGAGTTGCAAAGACTTTAGCTATTTTGCAGGAACACTTCTATTGGCCTCACATGAAACGAGATGTCGAACGGATTTGTGGTAGATGTGTCACATGTAGGCAAGCTAGATCCAAAGTGCAGCCCAACGGTTTGTATACTCCTTTACCAATTCCTAGTGAGCCTTGGATTGATATTTCAATGGATTTTGTGTTAGGATTGCCTGGGACTAAACATGGAAGAGATTCAATTTTTGTGGTCGTGGATAGATTTTCTAAAATGGCACATTTTATTCCATGTCACAAAACGGATGACGCTTCGCATGTTGCTGATTTGTTCTGTAGAGAGATTGTGAGATTACATGGCATGCCTAGGACAATTGTTTCGGATAGAGATGCTAAGTTCTTGAGCTATTTTTGGAAGACTTTGTGGTGTAAGCTAGGTACTAAGCTATTGTTTTCCACTACTTGTCATCCACAAACTGATGGTCAAACTGAAATAGTAATTAGAAAGAACATAGGACTTTGTCTGCTGATGGACAAAATAGGACCTTGTCTACTCTATTGAGGGCAATCATTAGAAAGAACATCAAAACATGGGAAGAATATCTACCACATGTTGAGTTTGCATATAATAGAGCTGTTCATTCTGCTACCAAATTTTCGCCATTTGAAATTGTGTATGGGTTTAATCCTTTAACTCCATTGGATTTATCTCCTTTACCTTTGACGGAGCACGTTAATTTAGATGGCAAAAAGAAAGCTGACTTTGTGAAGCAGATTCATGAGAAAGCAAGACTCAACATTGAGCGAAGAACGGAGCAATATGCCACACAAGCCAACAAGGGACGTCGTAAGCTGGTTTTTGAACCCGGAGATTGGGCTTGGCTGCATATGAGAAAAGAAAGATTCCCGGCGAAAAGACGTTCCAAATTGCTCCCAAGAGGAGATGGTCCTTTCCAAGTCCTCGAGCGTAAAAGCCATATTATTTTGAGTGAAACACGAGTGGAGAGTGATCCACCTTCTTGAGTGTAAACACGTAAGGGAGTGATTCTTGAGGTTCTTTTTTCTTTCTAAACTTTGTTTTGCAGCAATCATGTCTCACGATAGTGGTAGAGAGTATTGCCGAAGATGATGCAAAATTGGTTGATCCGAAAATGTTTATGAGAAAGAACCGCTTTCTCGGTAGTAGTAACTTGGAACGAACCGCTTTCTCATCACTACTTTCATCTCCTCCCATGTGTCTATTGGGCGTTCTCTATTCCGCCTCATGTTTATCACAAGCTGATCCCACCAAGTAATAGCATATTCAGAAAATTCAATCACGGCTAATTTTACCTTCTTTGTCTCAGAGTAGTTGTGGCAATCAAACACGAACTCCATCTTCTTCTCCCACTCAAGATATGCCTCAGGATCAGATCTACCTTGAAAGGACGGAATCTTCATCTTAATACCACCCAAGTTGTTATCTTCGCGATTCCTAGCTTCTCTAAATCTTCCTCCAGGTCTCCTATTGTTAACAATGGAATCCCGATCTTTTTCTTCATCAAAACCAGACCCATAACGCTCTTCATCCTCCTCCCTCGGTGGAACTCTTTCCCTTCTATGCAAATTACGACCGTTTTGTGGTTCCTCCTCACGTCTATTCTCCATCTGATCTAACCGTTCGTGAACTTGCTCCATCTCCATCTTCATCACACGCCTCATCTCACTCATCATGGCCTCCATAAACACTTTCGGATCATCCAATTTTGTATCATCTTCGGCAATGCTCTTACAACTATCGTGAGACATGATTGCTGCAAAACAAAGGTTAGAAAAAAAAAGAACCTCACGAATCTCCCTTACGTGTTTACACTCAAGAATGTGGATCACTCTCCACTCGTGTTTCACTCAAAAGAATATGGCTTTTACCCTCTGATGTTTTCACCACTCTTGCCTTTTTCCACTCGATAATTCTCTTTCAGTTCTTTTGAAACTAAACAAATAACTCAAAATTTCCAGCAACAATTTACCCAGAACTAATCAAGGAATCTCATATTTGAACACGAGGAATATGGAAATTTTCATATTAGAATTAGAAAGAATATGGTAGTTTGGAATTTTGGAAGCA
This sequence comes from Alnus glutinosa, assembly GCF_958979055.1. Classification (NCBI taxonomy): domain Eukaryota; kingdom Viridiplantae; phylum Streptophyta; class Magnoliopsida; order Fagales; family Betulaceae; genus Alnus; species Alnus glutinosa. Next base: position 15,499,695 of record NC_084894.1, on the reverse strand, counting down.
CAGAATAGTGATTTTATTTTATTTTTTTGGACTCCTTTCTGTCTTCTTCGAGTCTCTCTCTCTCTCTTTTTTTTTTTTTTTTTTTTTTTGATGATCAGCAACTAGCTTTTGAGAATATTTCGAAACAACTAAGAGATGTGAGACCAGACCAATAGTTTAGACATCAATAAGACAAACAAAGATTGAACAGATAGGGTAAAGGAAATCCGGCTAAGAAGAGATAAATGATGTGGACGGCTAAAGAAGAAACACAGGAATGAAAGATGTTAAAGGATAGGCAAACCTGAACTAGAAACCGTGCTCTGATACCAAATGATGTGAACCCTGTCAAGAATAACGAGACCCAACAACGAAAGGGAACCCAAGATCGTTCTATGGACAGATTCAAATGGAAGACCTGGACCCGTTGTTTATGACAAACAAGAACCTTGGTATAAGGAAGACGCCACAAACGGTGGTGGAAACTCCGTTTGATAAGTCGAGATGAACGCCACGGGAAATCCCGATAAGTTCGCGTAGTTCTTCAAAGAACCAAATTGAATAAACCTCACAAGTTTTATGCATAATCAATGTCTGCATTTTCCATTGCTTATGCACCTATTTAAAGGGCTGAACATTACAAGAGAAAAAAAAAAAAAAAAAAAAAAAAAAAAAAAAAAAAAAAAAAAAACCCTAACATAGAAAACCTAATTAAAGCCGAAAATGGGTAAGGAAAGAAATCCTTACCTTCCTAAAACACACAAGAAATATAAGGCAATAAAGGCTGGACGCCCACCCTCCTAATCTAGTCTAAAATAAATCCCTACTTGCCTAAAAAAAAAAGAGCTGGAATAGGAAAGAAGAGCTGGACGCCTAGAGTCATATAGAGGGAAACAAAAGACAACATAAAAGGAAAGAAAGTGGCGCCTAGAATAGCCATGCAATCCGATCCTTCTAGAATAGACCCAAAATATTTCTTGCCAATTCTTAGCCTTGACCGGATCCTTCTAGAACTTGAATCAAGGTGACGATTCTTTGTTGCCCACGTGGATCATGCTCAATGGGCCTCCACGAATTTGCTTGAGCCCATAACTCTTGCATGAGTCCGTTGAGTACATCCTTGAACTTCTTTGCTCGTGCTCTCGTAACCGGCCCAATTGGTACTTGAACGAGATCCTTTGAAGCGGTGCCTTGATCTCCATCATGTAGAGAATGCCAAAATCTCAGGATCAGTTCGAAAGAAAACACACACAACACAACATGATCGAACAGGCAAAAAGTAGTGTGTGTGCGTGTGTTTGGCAAAGTAAGCAAAAAGCTCGCGTCCGGACTGCATGCTGTCTGATAATAGATCAACAGAGTCGAGCGCGTCCGGACACAAGAACATTACTGTCTGGACGCTTCACTCTAGAAGCTGAAAAACAGAGGGAAATATGCAAAAATAAAAAAATTAAAAAAAAAATAATCCTAACATTAGCTTCAAAACATGCATGTATAAATAACTGATAAAATAGTTAAATAGCATTTCAAAAATATACCAAGATGTAATTGAGAGTTAAGAGTCAATAAGCACAAAAATTTCCCTGCAGATAGAAATTTTTCAATAGTAAACTTAACACAAGCAATGCGTGTGTGTGTATGAAAGCTTTCTCAATAAGGTATGAAGTTCACTGATATGACTTAAATCAACCAGATTTTCTAAATAAGAGAGAAAATCAATGTTAAATCAGTCAAAAGTCAAACCTTATTTTACTAGGGCCTGACCACCCTTATCTGATACACTCCCCCTAAGCTGCAGCACTTTTATTTTACTTCATCATTTAGTGACCGTCTATTTCCGCGATGATTTGGTCGATCTTTTTATTTATCCATATTTATTTAGTTTTGAATGCTTTTTATCACTTAGTGCTACAACCTAGAAAGAATGCCATAATTTATGGGTTTTAGGTTCAACTATCAAATTGGTCAATTTGACCATCTTAAAAAAAATCTCTCTCATTTGAATTTCTAGAAGCTAAATGTGAGAAAAAAAAAATGTACCTTAGGGGAGGTTTGGATAGTGTACAATTTTTCATCGCATGAGAAAAGCAATTATCAATCATATATAAGCATATTCAATTAATGCACAATAAACTGAGATATCAGGCAAAAATACATACAATATCTGAAAGGCTATCAAAAAAAAAAAAATATTCTGCATCTTCTTCCCCCCCTTTTATTTTTTGAAAAATAAAAACGGAAAAACAACAAAGACATGCTTAAAAGGAAAAGAACGTATGTCTAGACAGCATGTAGGTAAGAGCAAACCTGTCCTCAGGGAGAGAGGTTTGACTATACTAAGACAGAAAATCAGTGACATGCTTTCTCTGTCATCCCTAGAACATACCTGCAGAAAATTTTCAAAACAACCAAGAGAAAATTTAGGGATAGAAAAGGTGGTTCCTCAAATAGAATGCAAGGCAAAAATAGGATATATAAGATATGACAATCAATGCAATGCAAGCATACCTGGTATGCACTAGGATTTAGGAACCAAAATCCTAGGCTTGGGGAGGCTGTACCTATACTAGGTGAGTCCATTCCCCCTCAAGGGGTGAATGGTCTCATCCTTTCTGACCCAACCCTGGTGTACCCATGGTAGATGTGATCGAGTATTGCTCATACTGTCCATTATCGTCTACATCCCTCGTAACAAGCTCAGCAACCTTTCATAGGCCTGGTTGCTATCTGGCTTTTGATGTGAACACCGTCAAGAATAACGAGACCCAACAATGATAGGGAACCCAAGATCGTTCTATGAACAGATTCGAATGGAAGACCTCGACCCGTTGTTTATGACAAACAAGAACCTCGGTATAAGGAAGACGCCACAAATGGTGGTGGAAACTCCGTTTGATAAGTCGAGATGAACGCCACGGGAAATCCCGATAAGTTCGAGTAGTTCTTCAAAGAACCAAAGAGAATAAACCTCACAAGTTTTATGAATAATCAATGTCTATCTTTTTCTTTACAACCACATGCTTAAATAGGCTTTACAAAAGACTAGCAAACTCTTTATCCCTACGCAATCTCTTGCAGTCCAATCAATTATTTGGGCAACAAACCCATTATGGAAAACTTAGAAATATCAAAATCAAAATATACTTAAATATCTAACTTAAATAAGGCATGAAATCACTCTAAATATGGTACTCTTCATATTTCCATGCCAGTCCACCATCAATTTATTCTGCATCAATTTGGTTTAGATTTCCTGCGATTGTTTTCTTGCCAATTCTTAGCCTTGACCGGATTCTTCTAGAACTTGAATCAAGGTGACAATTCTTTGTTGCCCACGTGGATCATGCTCAATGGGCCTCCACGAATTTGCTTGAGCCCATAACTTTTGGATGAGTCCGTTGAGCACATCCTTGAACTTCTTTGCTCGTGCTCTCGTAACCGGCCCAATTGGTACTTGAACGAGAGATCCTTCGAAGCGGTGCCTTGATCTCCATCAGCTTTTGTGGCTTTTTCTTGTAGTTCTTTGATGTGTTCTTCAGAAGAGACTGCTGTTGTTGCCGCTGATGCCATGGAACCTGATGTCCCGCCGAAGGTAGAGTACCTAATGTGGTCTTAGTAGGCAACTTCCTTTGTGCCTTCTTCTTCTGAGCTTGGAGTTGTGGACATTTGGGTCGAATGTGACTAGTGATGCCACAATGATGACAGGTGGGCAGGCTTCTTTTGTTGGAATGCTACTTGACTTTCTCTGCAGAAATATGGTTAGCATTCTTACAAACAATATTGCCCTTACCTTTTTTATATGTCTCCTATGCGGAGGGACATATTTTGATGAGGAAGAATCTTCAACTTCACTTTTTCTCAGAGCATCCTGCTTAATCCAAAGTCTGTGAGATTTCAACAAATAATAATTTGGCCTAATATGACCAATCTTCCCACAATTATGACACTTAGGAATAAACTTACCTTGTATTCCTGATTCCTTGAAGTTAGGCATCACATGATTATTTAAGCAAGAATTATCTAAATAAGCTGTATCTTCTATCACCGGCGTAATATCAATAAAATCTAATTAAATCAGAAGCATGTGAAGTAGAAGTACTTAAATCAATAACAATTAAATCAGGCTTATTAGAAATATATGTATGAATACAAAGCATACTTTTCAAATTATTACTAGAGAATTTTTCCAAGAGATCATCTGATTCTTTTTAATTTATTCTCTAGTGCATCAACAGTATCAAAAAAGCATGATATTCTCAGATTTCAAAGAGTTAATCAAAACATGTGATTCAGGTAATTGTAAAATCAAAGACTCTTTTCCTTGCTTAATCTTCTTGAGTTCTCTACTTGATTTCGTAAAGAGTTTACCTAACAAAAGGGTATCTTTAGAGAAATCATAAAAATCATCTTCAGAGAACTCAGGAAGATTTATGTTAGAAGAAGTCATGGATCACACTTAGGAAATAAATTCAAACACAAGTGTACCCGCTCTGATACCAATTGAAAATAAATATTGACTTCTAATTTAACCAAGTGTGTGTGTTTGTGTGCAACAAAATATCTTAAATGCGGAATTTAAATAAGATAAGATATTTGTTACGAAGTGGAAACTCTGTGAAGAGAAAAACTACTCCGGGACAGTCAAACCCAGGAATTCCACTATCTAAAAACAAAGCTAGTTACGTGACACTCGCACTCACATACCCTTATGCTGTAGTCATACATCTTTAACTCTAACACGAAGCCTATCGTGAACGCTTCTCAACCAAGTCTCCAACTTGAAGGTGTCTTCAATAGATTCATTTACCTTAGGGCCGATCCCTACTTCACAAGAATTGTTTGAGCACACACCGACAATGGCTTGAGAGCTAACAGATCTTCGATTCTCCCTAAACACCCTCTCAAAGCTAAGAGAATTCAATACCGAATTCTGTACAATTGACAAGCCTAGGGCCCTCTATTTATTGGCTTACAAAAAACCTAAAATTGTTGAGATTCAGACTCTGGCTGTCAAGCGTCTGAACGGAAGTTAGCCACATCTAGACGGTCTTCTATGATATCCTTTCAGAAAAAGCGCAATTCTATCCTTATCAGGTCCATGTCTGGACGGCTTGGCCGAGCATTCAGACGGTCTTCGCTATAACAACTTTATGCGTTTGAACGAACACTGGAATATTCTCAAAAGCTAGACAGCATCCGGACATGTTGCCACGTCGTCTGGACAACTTGCAGAGACTTCCCAAATAGTGTCGACTTCTGAAATCCAACTTCATGTTGAATACTGATTGACCTAGCCATCCGGACGGTGTTACTCTATCGTTTGGACGTCTTGAAAGCAAACTGATGGACACTGAGGGGCGACCGGACGCCTTCAAATGCTCGTCCGGGCCATTGCACTGGAACCGGTTTATTTGGCTTGGAATTTGCAAGGACTCTTCATGGACATCTTCTAGAAGCTTGTGATTAGTCACATGCTTTGATTTGAACACTGTCTGAATACATGAAGATTCTGAATTGAGAACCGACAGTCCTGTTAATTCGCAACCATTACCTAAAGTGTTTTTTGTTATCTAGAATATAGCCAATATAAAATACTAACATGCCCAAAAATCCTAACCAAAACTCATCAATTGAAACCCAAAATAACCTAAACAAGAGATAATCCAACCCAAGAGAACCCATCCGGTTCTACCAAAAATCAAAGGAAACATCTTCACAAAATCAGAAACAAGGGGAAGAGGAACTCACCGAAACAGAGCTAGAATCCAGTGCCCAGCTGCTGCCTCCACGCTCCGACAGTGGCCCAGCCACCACAGCCCAAAATCGCTCCACCACCGGCCAAGAGCTGCACTCCACACTCTCAGGTTTCTCTCTCTCACACTGGGTCTCTCTCCCTTGGGCTATTGGTGCGTGAGTGACTGAAGGAAGAAGAAGAAGAAGAGAAGAGAAAGGGGGAGAGAAGAGAGGTGTTGTCGGGTGGGGGAGGGAGGAAGAAAAAGAGAGAAGAGTGTGCGAGAGAGGGGGAGAGGAGAACGTGCGGGTGAAGGGAAGAGAGAGAGAGAAAAAAAAAAGGAAAAGAAAGAAAAGGAAGAGAGAGAAGAAGTGGAACACATGTCAAATTTTGGGTGGTTGGGAAGAGATAATGTTATCTCCTCCTATCCAACTGTGTGCTGACACGTAGCAAATGGAGAATCCCTATATTTTTAAAGCCCCCAACTTTAATAAATCGCTGCAGATCCCGCACTATATTAAAACCCTCTCTTTTAACAATTAAAATATAGCCCTACATTTAATTTAACTACACTCTACCGACACAATTATTTATTTATTTCATTAGGACTCATTATTATTGTTATTCTAATTCTATTATTTTATCTAAAACTCATTTTATTTAATAAATACAATTTATTAATCGATAAATGCCCTATTTATTTTCTTGGTCTTTAAACTTTGTCTCCTTGGTCTTTACACTGGTCGGTTAGAAATTGACGCACCTGGCACAAAATCAATTTGATTCTCTATTCCTCTAATAGGTGGCAATCCACTAGGCACATCGTTAGAAAACACGTCCTCATATTCCTGCAACAAAGAGACAACAACACTAGGCAAAGATTCGTCAAGTTCGTTTGTATAAAAACATGCCTCTTTGTGCTAGAGTACAAACATAGGCAAGTTTGTATTAAAAGCACTCTTGACATCACTCGCCTTAGCATAAAAACTCACTTGTTTTTTTGTTTTTCTCTCATCTTCTTCTCTCTCTCTTTTCTTTTCACTCTCTTTTTTCCTTTCACTCTCTTTTTCATCATCTTTTTTTAAACTCTCGGCCTCACAATTGTTTTTCAACTCATTCTCTCTTTTCAATTTCATTTGATCTTCATACACTTGTCTTGGAGTCAACGATACAAGAATAAAAGTTTTATTGTGTTTTACAAAAGAATGCCTATTCTTAAACCCGTCATGAGTGATGATGGAAACCAAGGAGCTGGACATGTTGATCATACACAAGGGAATGTGATGGAGATCAAGGCACCGCTTTGAAGGATCTCGTTCAAGTAGGCACCGCTTTGAAGGATCTCGTTCAAGTACCAATTGGGCCGGTTACGAGAGCACGAGCAAAGAAGATCAAGGATGTGCTCAACGGACTCATCCAAGAGTTATGGGCTCAAGCAAATTCGGGGAGGCCTATTGAGCATGATCCACGTGGGCAACAAAGAATTGTCACCTTGATTCAAGTTCTAGAAGGATCCGGTCAAGGCTAAGAACTGCTGAGATTGTTCGTTAATTTAGAAGGATCGGATTGCAAGACTTATTTTCTTTACCTACCTAAGATCTTTATTTATTTTCTTTCCTTGCTAGGAATTGATTTGGACTTTTTTTTTTCTTCTTTCCTTGCTAGGAATTGATTTGTTTACTTATTAGGATTAGAATTACTTTCTCCGCAAGTAATTTTCTTGTATAAATAGGTGTACCTACCATGTAATCGAGGAGACATTGATTATTCATAAAACTTGTGAGGTTTATTCTCTTTGGTTCTTTGAAGAACTACTCGAACTTATCGGGATTTCCCGTGGCGTTCATCTCGACTTATCAAACGGAATTTCCACCACCGTTTGTGGCGTCTTCCTTATACCGAGGTTCTTGTTTGTCATAAACAACGGGTCGAGGTTTTTCCATTCGAATTTGTCCTTAGAACGGTCTTGGGTTCCCTTTCGTTGTTGGGTCTCGTTATTCTTGACGGGGTTCACATCATTTGGTATCAAAGCTCAGTTTCTAGTTCAGGTTTGCATATCCCTTCACATCACTATTTTGAAATTTTATTTCATTATTCTTAAAAGCCAGTTGCTAATCATCAAAAAAAAAAAAAAAAAAATCGTGTCAAAATTCAGATTTGTGATTTTCGCAAATCTTTGCTTTAATTTTTCAGATTTGAAATTTTCAGATTTGAATTCCATTCTTAATTGATTACGCGAATCTTTGCTTTAATTTTTCAGATTTGAAATTTTCAGATTTGAATTCCATTCTTAATTGATTACGCGAATCTTTGCTTTAATTTTCAGATCAATAATTTCAAGATTTCGATTTTCTCTCCATATCTGCAACTTCCATCTTTGAATTACATGTCGCTTTCAATTGTCCTTTGTATAGTTTCATGTGCTTGTTGAAATCTGATCAATCGTTTTTGGCAATTACAATTATTATTGCTGCTTGTGACTAGAAAAAAAAAAAAAAAAAAATTCATTATTCTTGCTTCCAAAATTCCAAATTGCCATATTCCTTCTAATTCTAATTTGAAAATTTCCATATTCCTTGTGTTCAAATCTGAGATTCCTTGATTAGTTCTGGGTAAATTGTTGCTAGAAATTTTGAGTTGTTTGTTTAGTTTCAAAATTATTGAGTGGAAAAAGGCAAGAGTGGTAAGAACATCAGAGGATAAAAGCCATATTCTTTTGAGTGAAACATGAGTGGAAAGTGATTCACATTCTTGAGTATAAACACGTAAGGGAGTGATTCGTGAGGTTCTTTTTTTTTTTTTTTCCTAACCTTTGTTTTGCAGCAATCATATCTCACGATAGTGGTAAGAGCATTGCCGAAGGTGATACAAAATTGGCTGATCCGAAAGTGTTTATGGAGGCCATGATGAGTGAGATGAGGCGTGTGATGAAGATGGAGATGGAGCAGGTTCACGAACGGATAGATCAGATGGAGAATAGACGTGAGGAGCAACCACAAAACGTTCGTAATTTGCATAGAAGGGAAAGAGTTCCAACGAGGGAGGAGGATGAAGAGCGTTATGGGTCTGGTTTTGACGATAATAACTTGGGTGATATTAAGATGAAGATTCCGTCCTTTCAAGGTAGATCTGATCCTGAGGCATATCTTGAGTGGGAGAAGAAGATGGAGTTCGTTTTTGATTGCCATAACTACTCCGAGACAAAGAAGGTAAAATTAGCCGTGATTGAATTTTCTGAATATGCTATTACTTGGTGGGATCAGCTTGTGATAAACAGGAGGCGGAATAGAGAACTACCAATAGACACATGGGAGGAGATGAAAGTAGTGATGAGAAAACGGTTCATTCCAAGTTACTACTACCGAGAGTTGTACAAAAGGCTACAAGGTCTTAGACAAGGGAGTCGAAGCGTAGAGGATTACTACAAGGAGATGGAGATTGCTATGATCTGCGCTAATGTAGAGGAAGATCGGGAGGCTATAATGGCTAGATTTTTACTTGGCTTAAACTGGGAGATCCATGATAAGGTAGAGATGCAGCATTATGTGGAATTGGAAGATATGGTGCATATGGCTATCAAAGTGGAACAACAACTCAAGAGAGGGAGTGGGACACGTGCAGGCCATAACTCTAGTTCTACCTCTTGGAAATTGAGTCTAGCCAAGCCGCTGGACAAGTCACAAATGCCCAAACCCGAGCCCAAGTCCGTGACCACCAGCCACGTTCCTTAAGGTAAAACTGAAGCCTCTACCTCTAGGAATCGTGATATTAAGTGTTTTAGATGTCAAGGCAGGGGCCACATAGCAAGTCAATGTCCAAACAAGCAAGCCATGGTGTTGCAAGCCAATGGAGAAATTGTGACCGATAATGAAGATTCCGACACCGACAACATGCCGCCATTGGAGGATGTTTCCGATGAGGAGTATTTAGCCCCTGACGCATTGACATTGGTGGCGAGAAGAGCATTGAGCTTGCAAGCAAAAGGAGTTGATGAAGTACAGCGAGAGAACATCTTTCACACAAGGTGCTACGTTAAAGACAAGGTATGTAGTGTGATTATTGATGGTGGTAGTTGTACTAATGTTGCAAGCACAATTATGGTGGAGAAATTGCGATTGCCCATGATAAAACATCCTAGACCGTACAAGTTGCAATGGCTAAATGATAGTGGTGAGATAAGGGTGAACAAGCAAGTGTTAGTTGCATTTCGAATCGGTAAATATGAAGATGAAGTGTTGTGTGATGTAGTACCGATGCAGGCGGGACACTTATTGCTAGGGCGTCCATGGCAATTCGATAGGCAAGTGAAGCATGATGGCTTTACGAACAAGTACTCTTTTGTACTTAATCAACGATCAATCACTCTTGTACCATTGACACCGCAGCAAGTATACGAGGATCAAGTGAGATTACAAAAGGAGAGTGATCAAAAGAAAGAGAGTGAGCAAAAGAAAAAGAGTGAAAAACAGAGAGAGACCGAGAAAAATGAGAGAGAGAAAGAAAATCAAAGTTCGGCCCTTGAGAGAAAATCAGAGAGAAAACAAAAGAATTTTTATGCAAAAGTGAGTGAGATCAAGCGGGCAATGTTTTCAAAACAGCCGATGATTGTACTTTTGTACAAAGAGGCACTTTTAAACAATAACGAACTTGACCTTGCTTTGCCTAGTTCTATTGTTTCTCTTTTGCAGGAGTACGAGGATGTCTTCCCCGAGGAAACACCACATGGGTTACCTCCAATCCGAGGGATTGAACATCAAATTGATTTAGTTCCCGGTGAACCCATCCCAAACCGACCAACTTATAGGAGCAATCCCGAGGAGACAAAGGAGCTTCAACGGCAGGTAAGTGAATTGTTGGAGAAAGGGCACGTGAGGGAGAGCATGAGCCCATGTGCGGTTCCGGTCTTACTTGTACCTAAGAAGGATGGGACGTGGAGAATGTGTGTTGATTGCCGAGCCATCAACAACATAACGGTAAAGTATCGTCATCCTATCCTACGCTTAGATGATATGTTAGATGAGCTGCATGGTTCTTGCATAATTTCTAAGATTGATTTAAAAAGTGGTTATCATCAAATTAGGATAAAAGAAGGAGATGAATGGAAAACTGCCTTTAAAATAAAATATGGTTTGTACGAATGGTTAGTTATGCCTTTTGGTTTGACTAATGCTCCGAGCACCTTTATGAGACTTATGAACCATGTTTTGCGTGCATTTATAGGCAGATTTGTTGTTGTCTATTTTGATGATATACTCATTTATAACAAAAACATAGACGATCATGTAGTACATTTGAAATCCGTTTTAGATGTGCTAAGGAAAGAAAAGTTGTTTGCTAATTTAAAGAAGTGCACTTTTTACACCGATAAGCTTGTAGTTTTGGGATTTGTTGTTAGTGCACAAGTTATACAGGTTGATGAAGAGAAGGTACGTGCAATCCAAGATTGGCCGAGCCCCACAAGTGTTGGTAATGTTCGTAGTTTTCATGGACTTGCTAGTTTCTACCGGTGATTCGTGAGAGACTTCAGTAGCTTAGCCGCACCGCTTATCGAAGTGATCAAGAAGAACGTTGGATTTCGGTGGGGAGAAGAACAAGAGAAAGCATTTCAATTAATCAAAGAGAAGCTGTCTAACGCACCTTTGTTGTCTTTACCAAACTTTTCGAAAACGTTTTAAATTGAATGTGATGCTTCAGGTATTGGTATAGGTGCCGTTCTCATGCAAGAAGGACGGCCAATTGCTTACTTCAGCGAGAAACTCAGCGGGGCAGCCTTAAACTACCCAACTTATGATAAGGAGTTGTATGCATTGGTTCGGGCTTTAGAAACGTGGCAACACTATCTATGGCCTAAGGAGTTCGTGATTCACACCGATCATGAGTCCTTGAAACACTTGAAGGGCCAACACAAGCTAAACAAAAGACATGCGCGATGGGTGGAGTTCATAGAGACGTTTCCATACGTCATTCGGTACAAGCAAGGTAAGGAGAATGTAGTCGCCGATGCACTTTCTCGCAAGTATGCCTTACTCTCCACACTTAATGCAAAATTGCTTGGTTTTGAACACATTAAAGAATTATATACTGAAGACCACGAATTTTGTGTGGAATATCGAGCTTGTGAGAAAATCGCCTCTAGTAAGTTCTTTAGACTTGATGGATTCCTATTTCGAGAAAATAAGCTATGCGTGCCTAATTGTTCTATGAGGGAGTTATTAGTGCAGGAATCACATGGTGGGGGATTAATGGGACATTTTGGAGTTGCAAAGACTTTGGCTATTTTGCAGGAACACTTCTATTGGCCTCACATGAAACGAGATGTCGAACGGATATGTGGTAGATGTGTCACATGTAGGCAAGCTAAATCCAAAGTGCAGCCCAACGAGCACATTAATTTAGATGGCAAAAAGAAAGCTGACTTTGTGAAGCAGATTCATGAGAAAGCAAGACTCAACATTGAGCGAAGAACGGAACAATATGCCACACAAGCCAACAAGGGACGTTGTAACCTGGTTTTTGAACCCGGAGATTGGGTTTGGCTGCATATGAGAAAAGAAAGATTCCCGGTTAAAAGACGTTCCAAATTGCTCCCAAGAGGAGATGGCCCTTTTCAAGTCCTCGAGCGTATCAATGACAACGCTTACAAGCTAGATTTACCTGGTGAGTACAATGTCAGTACCACTTTTAATGTTACTGATTTGAGTCCTTTTGATGTAGGTGATGATTTGAGGGAAAATCCTTTTCAAGAGGAGGGGAATGATGGAGATCAAGGCACCGCTTTGAAGGATCTCGTTCAAGTAGGCACCGCTTTGAAGGATCTCGTTCAAGTACCAATTGGGCCGGTTACGAGAGCACGAGCAAAGAAGTTCAAGGATGTGCTCAACGGACTCATCCAAGAGTTATGGGCTCAAGCAAATTCGGGGAGGCCCATTGAGCATGATCCACGTGGGCAACAAAGAATTGTCACCTTGATTCAAGTTCTAGAAGGATCCGGTCAAGGCTAAGAACTGCTGAGATTGTTCGTTAATTTAGAAGGATCGGATTGCAAGACTTATTTTCTTTACCTACCTAAGATCTTTATTTATTTTCTTTCCTTGCTAGGAATTGATTTGGACTTTTTTTTTTTCTTCTTTCCTTGCTAGGAATTGATTTGTTTACTTATTAGGATTAGAATTACTTTCTCCGCAAGTAATTTTCTTGTATAAATAGGTGTACCTACCATGTAATCGAGGAGACATTGATTATTCATAAAACTTGTGAGGTTTATTCTCTTTGGTTCTTTGAAGAACTACTCGAACTTATCGGGATTTCCTGTGGCGTTCATCTCGACTTATCAAACGGAATTTCCACCACCGTTTGTGGCGTCTTCCTTATACCGAGGTTCTTGTTTGTCATAAACAACGGGTCGAGGTTTTTCCATTCGAATCTGTCCTTAGAACGGTCTTGGGTTCCCTTTCGTTGTTGGGTCTCGTTATTCTTGACGGGGTTCACATCAGAATGGAGCTGAAGTTGCGCAAGACCCTTTGTCACTTCCTAGTGGCCCAATTACAAGACTTAGAGCCAAACGTTTCAAGGAAGCACTAAATGGTCTAATCCAAGAGAATTGGGCTGATTCTAAAAAGACCAAGTTGGGCTCAAATAATAATCAAGGCTTAGTCCATGTCATCAAAGAAATTGAAGAGGATAATTAGCATGCAAAAACGTGACCAGCATGGTTTGAGCATTAAAGAGTGTGAACTTGTTGAGTTTCAAGGATATTAAATAGGGGAATGAACTTGGTCTTGGCTGGTTATGAATTTAGTCATTTAGTTATTTTGGCTGCCTCTAGAAGTCCAAAGAGACCTAAAAATGTGGGGACTTGTTTATGTTGGCACTTGTGTTGCTTTTAAAGCTATAGTTAAGACTTTTCCTATTCTTGGAGGGTTGTTCCAAGTATATAGATGGGCATTACGAATTTTGTGATATAGATTTTTGTTTTCAGAAAATTATTATTGTGAGGTCTTGTGAACTCTTAGTTCTTGGAAGAACTTCTTGAGCTTATCAAGTTAATCTTGTGGCGTTCAAACAACCAAACTTATCACCTTGATTCTTGAAGAGATTCAGATTCTTGGTGTGGCGTTTCAATCCTTCGTAGTCTTGGTTTCTCATCTAGTTAGGTGACGGGTCAAGCCTCAACAATTCTTGTCTACACGATCTTGGGGTTTCAAACCATCATTGCTATCGGGTTTCATCACATTTGTTGGTGGAGGTCATATCAAGTGACCTTCCTGTGAAATTGCCATGGCCTGCCCAATAATATGTGACCCGCTTGCATTGGAACAACATCACAAAATACTTCATCTTTGTACTTCCCAATTGAAAAAGAAATTAGCACTTGCTTATTTACCTTAACCTCACCACAATCATTCAACCACTGCAACTTATATAGTCTAGGGTGTTTCAAGGTAGGTAAATTTAGTTTTTCAACTAAAGTAGTGCTAGCCACATTAGTACAACTTCCCCCATCAATGATCATACTACATACCTTGTTGTTGATGTGGCATCTAGTATGAAAAATGTTCTCCCTTTGTTGTTCCACGTCATCTTCTTTGACTTGGGCACTTAAAGCATGCCTAGCCACAAGTGACTCACCCTCCACCGGATACTCTTTGGTCATCATCGCCCTAGCTTTCAGTTTCCACCTCTCCATCAACATGTAAGATCGTAGTCCTCTTGTTTGGGCATTGTGAAGCCATGTGACCTACTCCCAAACAACAAAAACACTTAATATCACAATTACGAGTTTGGGATTCAGTTTTACCTTTGTTCACACTGGAAACTTCATCTCTCCTTTTTTTGTAGTTCAGTTTTCAACTTTAAAACAACCCTTTTGTACTTCCTCCAATTCGACATCCATGAAGTAGAGGAGTCTGGATTTTGAAATGACAGAGTTCCTATCCTTTTAAGTTGTCGTTCCACCTTTATTTCCATGTGCACCACCATGTCCTCCAACTCCACATAGTGTTGCAACTCCACCACGCGGTTCAGCCCATTCAAAAACCTTGCCATGGTAGCTTCTCTATCCTCCTCTATAATAGTCATCCATGCTCCTATAGCCTTGAGTAAGACTATGTAATTTCTAATACAAGTCCCTATAGTAGTGACTAGGGACAAACCGCCTTCTCATGATGGCCTTCATTTCCTCCCACATTGCAATAGGCCTCTCATGGTTTCTCCTCCTATTCATGACAAGTTGATCCCACCATATTGCATAGTCAGTAACTCAATGACAACAAGTTTTACCTTTTCCTCCTTAGAGTAGTTGTGGCACTCAAAAACCAACTCCACCTTCTTCTCTCCCATTCGAAGTACGCTTCAGGATCGTTTTTCCCTTGGAACGACGGTATCTTCATTTCGATGTTTCCTAGGTTTCTATCAGTCCCATCTCGCTATATCGGATCTCTTCGAAAACCTCTACCACGCCTTTCTCCCTTTTGCATGAACCTACCATCACCTTCTAGCATTATGGACTCTTTGGGGACGCTCCTCACGCAAAGCAATAATAACAGCGTCTTGCCTATCCATCTGATCCCGAATCTCATTAAACACCATGTCCATACGTGCAATTGTTGTTGCATAGCCTGCAACACGAAGGACGACTCCTCCCTTCTTGGTTCAAAGTGTCACCCATATTTTTGAAATTGTAGAACATTATTAGAAATAATTCCTCACAACACTCCCTCACGTGTTTGCACTCAAATTATGTCACTCACACTCGTGTTTCACTCTTAAATTGGCTTTTTCCCAATATTAGTCTCACACTCTCTTGCCTTTTTCCACTTGTAGTTTCCCCTTTTCAGTTCTTTATTAAACTAATAAACTTGATCAAGAAATTCAACTTGCAGTATTTAGACCAATACTGACGGCAAGAAAATATTAAACTAATAAAGGAAGACAAAAATCAGATTTTTTGAGAGAAACTGAAACTACAAAAGTCACGATTCAAGAAAAAATTAACTTTGATAAGCACGACGAATGATAGTATTTGTTGCTTCAGTAACACCATTTTTTTTTTCTCTTTTTTTTTTTTAAAAAAAAAAACTTGGTGCATGAAATAAAATAAAATAAAATAAGGAACAATGAACACAAACGGAACAAGATAGGATGATAACAAGAACAAGGAATAATGAACACAAATGAAATAAGATAAGATGATAACAAGAAACAAAAGATAAAAAATGATAGTAAACCTGATTTTTGAACCTTGGCTCTGATACCAAATGATGCAAACCTCAATCGACCCGCTTTGAGACCCAACAAAAACAATATTGAAATATTTGCCCCAAGAAAGCTAAAATTCATATTTTTGATAGAAAACCCAGACCCAACGTTTATAAATGAAATGCGAACCGGAGGTATAAAGTAACAAACCCCGACCCAATGATTTTAATTGAATGATGAACCGAATGTATAAAATTTGAACGCCACAAGGAAGAATCCTTGATAAGTTCACAAGTTCTCTAAAGAACCAATACAGAAAACAAACCTCGCATATTCTTGTATTTTTCATTCAATGATCATCATTACAATGAATGCAAGCTATTTATAACCTTTTCAGCCCTACATGCCCACTATAAGGAAAAAGAAACTAACGTATTTCGAAAATAAGAAAAAAAAAAATATATATATATATATATATATATATATATATATATATAAAGACAAAACATAGGAGCCTAAAATTTAGCACTAATAATAGGCAAGTCAACAAGCCAATTAATTGATATAGAATTCACAAGTCAATCAACCCATTAATTGGTATGAAATAGGCAAGTCAATCCAATTAATTGGTATGGAATTGGCAAGTCAATCAGCCAATTAATTGGTCTGAAATTGGAAAGTCAATCAGTCATTAATCCACACCATTGCTAAGGAAATTACGCCTATCAATAGGTTGTATTAAATTTGTTACGCCTTCATCTTCCTTTGGGCCAAGCTTGGAATGCCTCGTTTTAGAATCACCCCAAATCTCTTGAATTAGCCCATTAGATGCTTCTTTGATCTTCTTGGATCTTGCTCTAGTAACAGGCCCAACTGGAACATGCAATGGATCCTTTAATGGTTCTTGTTGATTCTCATCACTTGTTGCCCCCACTAAAGGATTATTTGTTTACTCCCTGTCAAATACCATGGGGCGTAATTCCCCCAATAATATTTGCCATGTACGGTGGTATTTGCTCCTCCCATTAAAGGTTTTTCTGCTTACTCCCTGTCAAATACCATGGGGCGTGATTCCCCCAATAATATTTACCAGGTACGGTGGGACTTGCTCCCCCAAC
Source organism: Alnus glutinosa (assembly GCF_958979055.1). Lineage (NCBI taxonomy): Eukaryota > Viridiplantae > Streptophyta > Magnoliopsida > Fagales > Betulaceae > Alnus > Alnus glutinosa. The sequence goes on along the minus strand of NC_084894.1, from coordinate 15,482,670 downwards.
TAATAGATTATCTATTCATTTTTCATGCTCAATGCTCATGCTCAAATACTATACAATTAATTTCATAATTATGTCTTCAACACATGCATTCTTCATAAAACATAAATAGTTCAACATGTCATTTTCTCAAACAATTTGCATAACTTAAATTCGAACCGCAGCAGGCATCAAATATAAAAGTAGATCGATCAACACACTGTTCAAGTAGATCGATCGACTTAGAAATCGATCGATCGACTTTCTGCAGAAAATAGATTCATGCACCGAATCATCTAGGATTCGATTTTAATTACCAAATCTTCGTCCCTGCCGTTGGATACGATCATTTTAGAGTGATCTAGGCCGTCCATTTCACTATATAAGGAGCCCATTTCTTCCCTTCACAATCACTCATCCTCTCTCAAATTCAATTCTCTCTCTCTCTCTCTCTCTCTCTCTCTCTCTCTCTCTCTCGGTTTGGGTCCAGCAGCAAGAAGAAGAGAAGATCATAAGGTAATTCTCTTTCTCCATCTCTCTTGTTCGTGGGCACTTGCAGTAGATAGAAGTGAAGAAGAAAGAAGAAGAAGAAGAAAGAAGAAGAAGGAAAAAGAAGAAAAGAAAGGGAAAAAAGAAAAAAAAAATGATATTTGGTTTTTAGTTAAAGTTTTATTTTAATATTGTTGATTATGTGAGTTTTTAATCTAACATTTTTAAGTCGTGGTTTAAATAGGGTATTCAAAGCGGAGTTATTATATATAAAAATACGTCGTTATAATGGCCGAATTAAAAGTTACTATTTTACAAAAGTGTCGTTATGCTGCTAAAATATTTTTAAGTATTTTTATGCATTCAATATATTAATGCCATTGTTCTACCCAATTTTATGAAAAGATAAAAATTATTTTATAACTATGGCAATTAGTTATATTAATTGTTATGTTTAAAAATAAATATTACGCTAATATGATTTAAAAGTGAAAAGGGCAATTTTTATTAAAAAGGGATATTTTGGCAATTATTTATAAATGCTATTATAATGCCCACATGAAATATGCGGCATAATTAATATCCATTACAAAAAAGCATAAGTGAAAATTTTTCAATTTTCACGTGACGTTACTATAACACCTTCAGAGTTAAGATTTGGCAACGGAATAAAAAAGGTATCCAACCGGTTTGGAATGAATAACACGACAGAACTTCTAACTGAAATACTTCTAGATGTTCATAAAGAAAATGTTTAGACAAATACATGTAAACATGTGTCAATAGTGACACAAGAGAATACATGGAAATTATTAGCAATCTTGTCAACGTAAAACGTTATAAACACAGAAAACTAAAAACAAAATGCAAACTATGCGTCCTTAGCTTTAAAACCTCTTGAGCTCTAATCCTTGTCTATAAACCTGCACAAATGTATATATATATATAGAAACAAAAAACGTAAAATAATAAAGTGAGTCCACTATCTCTAATAATATAATGAATGCTGATTTATTTAATTAATGCAATACAATGCAATGGCCTTAGAATCACATGTATATACAAAATATAATCTATGACCGCGAAAAATGAACATAAACATAATCATAAAGCAATGACAGTTTTAAGTGCAAAGTTTTAGGAATTTCCCTTTTTCCACTACTCTGTTGGCCTTGGCACGGTTAACGTGTTATTTGAAACCTTGGTTTCCTCACTTTAACTTTTAAGTATATTCTTTGGGAGCCTTGGTTCCTGGAAACCTTGGTTTCCCTGGTGACCTTGGTACACCAGTTTTTGTATTTATTATTCTCTTTTCAGGTACTTCCTCATTCACCGAGAACCTTGGAACTCTAGTGAAGCCTCATGTACCCACTGTGGATCTTGATCCAATAGCTTGTTACTAGACAGATTATTAAAAATATTAAAATATGCAAATCACATGCCCAAACAAGTAAATAAAGCAGTAATCATAATATTATAGGAAAAATCAACCAGCTTCATGATGGAGATCAAAGCACCGCTTCGAAGGATCTCATTCAAGTACCAATTGGGCCGGTTACGAGAGCACGAGCAAAGAAGTTCAAGGATGTACTCAACGGACTCATTCAAGAGTTATGGGCCCAAGCAAATTTGTGGAGGCCCAATGAGCATGATCCACGTGGGCAACAAAGAATCGTCACCTTGATTCAAGTTCTAGAAGGATCCGGTCAAGGCTAAGAATTGGCAAGAAATATTTTGGGTCTATTCTAGAAGGATCGGATTGCATGGCTATTCTAGGCGCCACTTTCTTTCCTTTTATGTTGTCTTTTGTTTCCTTCTATATGACTCTAGGCGTCCAGCTCTTCTTTCCTATTTTAGTGTCTTTTTTTTTTTAGGCAAGTAGGGATTTATTTTAGCTTTGATTAGGAGGGTGGGCATCTAGCCTTTATTGCCTTATATGTCTTGTGTGTTTTAGGAAGGTAAGGATTTCTTTCCTTACCCATTTTTTGGCTTTAATTAGGTTTTCTGTGTTAGGTTTTTTTCCTAGTAATGTTCAGCCCTTTAAATAGGTGCATAAGCAATGGAAAATGGGACATTGATTATTCATAAAACTTGTGAGGTTTATTCTCTTTAGTTCTTTGAAGAACTAGGCAAACTTATCGAGATTTCCCGTGGTGTTCATCTCGACTTATCAAATTGAGTTTCCACCACTGTTTGTGGCGTCTTCATACCGAGGTTCTTGTTTGTCATAAACAACGGGTCAAGGTCTTCATTCGAATCTGTCCATAGAATGATCTTGGGTTCCCTTTCGTTGTTGGGTCTCATTATTCTTGATGGGGTTCACATCATTTGGTATCAGAGCACGGTTTCTACTTCAGGTTTGCCTATCCTTTAACATCTTTCTTTCCTGTGTTTCTTCTTTAGCCGTCCACATCATTTATCTCTTCTTAGTCGAATTTCCTTTACCCTATCTGTTCAATCTTTATTTGTCTTGTTGATGTCTAAACTATTGGTCTGGTCTCACATCTCTTAGTTATTTTGAAATCTAATTTCGTTATTCTCAAAAGCTAGTTGCTGATCATCAAAAAAAAAAAAAAAAAAAAAAAAGGAAAGAAAAGAAAAGAAAGGAGAGAGAGACTCGAAGAAGAAGAAGACAGAAAGGAGTCCGGAAAAAAAAAAATAAAAAAATAAAAAAAAAATAATTCACTATTCTGTGCTTCCAAAATTCCAAATTGCCATATTCCTTCTAATTCTAATTTGAAAATTTCCATATTCCTTGTGTTCAAATCTGAGATTCCTTGATTAGTTCTGGGTAAATTGTTGTTGGAAATTTTGAGTTGTTTTTTTAGTTTCAAAAGAACTAAAAGAGAATTATCGAGTGGAAAAAGGCAAGAGTGGTGAGAACATCAGAGGGTAAAAGCCATATTCTTTTGAGTGAAACACGAGTGGAAAGTGATCCACATTCTTGAGTGTAAACATGTAAGGGAGTGATTCGTGAGGTTCTTTTTTTTCTAACCTTGGTTTTGCAGCAATCATGTCTCACGATAGTGGTAAGAGCATTGCCGAAGGTGATACAAAATTGGCTGATCCGAAAGTGTTTATGGAGGCCATGATGAGTGACATGACGCGTGTGATGAAGATGGAGATGGAGCAGGTTCACGAACGGATAGATCAGATGGAGAATAGACGCGAGGAGCAACCACAAAACGGTCATAATTTGCGTAGAAGGTGATATGAACTCCACCAACAAATGTGATGAAACCCGATAGCAATGATGGTTTAAAACCCCAAGATCGTGTAGACAAGAATTGTTGAGGCTTGACTCGTCACCTAACTAGATGAGAAACCAAGACTACGAAGGATTGAAACGCCACACCAAGAATCTGAATCTCTTCAAGAATCAAGGTGATAAGTTTGGTTGTTTGAACGCCACAAGATTAACTTGATAAGCTCAAGAAGTTCTTTCAGGAACAAGGAGGAACACAAGACCTCACAATAACAATTTTCTGAAAACAAAAATCTACATCACAAAATAACTAAATGACTAAATTCATAACCAGCCAAGACCAAGTTCATTCCCCTATTTAATATCCTTGACACTCAACAAGTTCACACCCTTTAATGGTCAAACCATGCTGGTCACGTTTTTGCATGCTAATTATCCTCTTCAATTGCTTTGATGACATGGACTAAGCCTTGATTATTATTTGAGCCCATCTTGGTCTTTTTAGAATCAGCCCATTTAGTGCTTTCTTGAAATTTTTGGCTCTAAGTCTTGTAATTGGGCCACTAGGAAGTGACAAAGGGTCTTGCGCAACTTCAGCTCCATTCCCATGTGTATGATCAGCATGTCCAGCTCCTTGGTTTCCATCATTCTCCCCCTCTTGAGAAGGATTTGTCCTCAAATCATCACCTACATCAAATGGAGACAAATCAGCAACATTAAAGCTTGCACTAACACCATACTCACTCGGTAAGTCAAGTTTGTAGGCATTATCATTGATGCACTCCACTACTTGGAATGGTCCGTCACCCCGAGGTAGGAGTTTTGAACGCCGTTTCTCTGGAAAACGTTCCTTCCTTAAGTGTAACCAAACCCAATCTCCTGGTTCAAATACTACCTTCTTGCGTCCCTTGTTGGCTTGATGGACATATTGTTGAGTCCTCCTTTCAATGTTCAGCCGTGCCTTTTCATGAATCATCTTTACAAATTCTGCCTTCTTTTTGCCATCTAAGTTCACACGTTCACTCAAAGGTAAAGGAGTTAAATCCAAAGGTGATAATGGGTTAAAGCCATAAACAATTTCAAATGGTGAAAACTTAGTTGCAGAATGTATACTTCTATTGTAAGCAAATTCAACATGTGGCAAACAATCTTCCCATGTTTTCAAATTCTTTTTAATGATAGCACGCAACAAAGAAAGACAAAGTTCTATTTACTACTTCAGTTTGACCATCCGTTTGTGGATAACAAGCAGTAGAAAACAACAATTTGGTTCCCAACTTTCCCCACAAAGTCTTCCAAAAGTAACTCAAAAACTTTGCATCCCTATCAGAAACAATGGTCCTAGGCATGCCATGTAACTTAACAATTTCTTTGAAGAACAAATCAGCTATATGTGATGCATCATCAGTTTTATGACAAGCAATGAAGTGTGCCATCTTGGAAAATCTATCTACCACCACAAAAACTGAATCTCTCCCCCTCTTAGTCCTAGGTAAACCTAAAACAAAATCCATAGAAATATCTGTCCAAGGTTCACTAGGTATTGGCAAAGGGGTGTACAAACCATGGGGTTTCAACTTAGACTTAGCATGTTTACACGTGATACACTTCTCACAGATTCTTTCCACATCACGTTTCATATGAGGCCAAAAAAAATGATCATGCAAAATTCCTAAAGTCTTAGCTACACCAAAATGACCCATCAAACCACCACCATGAGCTTCTCTCACAAGCAATTCATTCAAAGAACACATAGGGACACACAGTTTATTTTCCCGAAACAAAAATCCATCTTGCCTATAAAACTTATCAAACGCCACTTTTTCACATGCATTGAACACATCACCAAAATCAGAATCTTGTGCATACAAATCCTTAATATATTCAAAGCCAAGCAATTTTGTATCTAAAATGGAAAGTAAAGCATACCTTCGGGACAATGCATCAGCCACCACATTTTCCTTACCTTGCTTGTATCTGATCACATATTGAAATGTTTCAATGAATTCCACCCACTTGGCATGGCGTTTGTTCAACCTTTGCTGTCCTTTCAAATGCTTCAAAGATTCATGATCTGTGTGAATCACAAATTCCTTTGGCCATAGATAGTGCTGCCAATTTTTCAAAGCCCTTACCAAGGCATACATTTCCTTATCATAAGTGGGGTAATTTAGGGCTGCCCCACTCAACTTTTCACTGAAATAAGCAACTGGATGACCAACTTGCATTAAAACAGCTCCAATACCTGTTCCTGAAGCATCACACTCAATTTCAAAAGTTTTAGCAAAGTTTGGTAAAACAAGCGAAGGTGCATTAGTTAACTTTTCTTTGATCAGATTAAATGTATTTTCTTGTTCTTTTCCCCACTTAAACGGCATATTTTTCTTGATGACTTCAGTAAGAAGGGCGGCTAAGCTACTAAAATCACGCACAAACCGTCTATAGAAGCTAGCTAAACCGTGGAAACTCCTTACTTAACTGATTGTTGTAGGCGTTGGCCACTCTTGGATTGCCTTCACCTTTTCCTCATCCACCCCAATTCCTCTCTTACTAACAACAAAACCAAGAAACACAAGCTTATCCGTGCAAAAGGTGCACTTCTTGAGGTTAGCAAACAACTTTTCTTTCCTCAGAATTTCCAAAACAGATTTTAAATGCATCATGCATCACATGTTCTTCCAAGTTTTTGCTATAAATTAGGATATCATCAAAATACACAACTACAAATCTGCCAATAAATGCACGTAAAACATGGTTCATCAAACGCATAAATGTGCTCGGCGCATTAGTTAAGCCGAAAGGCATCACTAACCATTCATACAAACCATATTTAGTTTTAAAAGCAGTTTTCAATTCATCACCTTCCTTCATCCTAATTTGATGATATCCACTCTTAAGATCAATTTTTGTAAAGACACAAGAACCATGCAATTCATCCAGCATATCATCTAACCTAGGAATAGGATGACGATACTTTACCGTTATGTTGTTGATGGCCCGGCAGTCAACACACATTCTCCATGTTCCATCCTTCTTAGGAACTAATAGCACCGGGACCGCACAAGGACTCATGCTTTCACGCGCACACCCTTTCTCCAATAATTCACCTACTTGCCTCTGAAGTTCCTTGGTCTCCTCGGGATTGCTCCTATAAGCAGGTTGGTTAGGAATTGATGCACCGGGTATGAAATCAATTTGATGTTCAATCCCTCGGATTGGAGGTAAGCCACTAGGTACCTCTTCGGGAAAGACATCTTCAAACTTCTGCAAAAGAGAAACAATATTGCTCGGCAAAGCACCGACGAGATCATTAGTACATAAAAGAGCCTCCTTGTACATGAGTACAATAAGGGGCTGGTGTGAAAATAATGCTCTCTTGATCTCACTTTTTTTTGCAATGTAATTGAATTTTTCCTCTCTTGCTCTTACTATGGCCGAAATCCTCTCTCTTTCTTTTTCACTCTGATCAATGTTTTTCTCTCTTTCTTTTTTTTTCAACTCTTTTTTTCCACTTTCGGCCTTCCTTTCTTTTTCTTTTTTCTTTTCATTTGATCTTTGTAACTTTAGTTGGTCCTCCATGACCTGTTTTGGAGTTAATGGCACAAGAGTAATAGGTTGCCTTTTAAGAGTGAAAGAATACCTATTTGTGAATCCATCATGCGTAACCCTCCGATCATACTGCCATGGTCTTCCCAACAATAAATGGCATGCATGCATAGGAACCACATCACAAAGCACCTCATCCTCATATTTGCCAATGGATAATGCCACCAACACTTGCCTTGTCACCTTGATTTCGCCACATTCATTTAGCCACTGAAGCCGGTAAGGGTGAGGATGTTTCAAGGTGGTTAAGGCCAATTTTTCCACCAAATAAGTGCTGGCTACATTTGTGCAACTCCCACCATCAATAATGACGCTGCAAACTTTGTTATTTACAAAGCACCGAGTATGAAACAAGTTTTCCCTTTGGTTGCTTTCTTCCTCCTTAACTTGCACATTGAGAACTTGCCTTGCTACCAATAAATCTCCAACCACAGCATTTTGCTCATCATCGGCATCCTCCAAAGGTGGCATGTCATCATCATCTACTTCTTCCTCATTCTTCGACTCAAGCTCTCCTTGGGCGTTTATCACCATCACCCTTTTGTTTACACACTGGCTGGCTATGTGTCCCCGCCCCTGACATTTAAAACACTTAATATCACATGTTTTAGAAATAGAAGCCTCGGTGTTACCTGAAGTAGTGGTGGTTGTTGGTTTGGCATTCTTAGAGGGTTCAAATTTTTGCTTATTTTGAAGCTACTTGTCCCTTTTTGTAGCTGTCTTCCATGGGCTGGTGGTAGCCATAGGTTGTCCCCTCCTAGCCAATCCCTTCCGTTTAAATTGTTCCTCCACTTTTATGGCTTGATGCACCATATCCGTTAACTCAACATAGTGCTGTAACTCGACTATATCTGCAATCTCACGATTTAAACCGTACAAAAACCTAGCCACACTCTTGGAACCTTGAGTTAACCTCTGCAACTTTTGATACAATCCCCTATAATAATGGTTGGGTACAAAACGCCTCCTCATAAGCATTTTCATCTCCTCCCAAGTGTCCACGGGTGGCTCTCTATTTCTCCTCCTATTAATCAGTAATTGATCCCACCAAACAATGGCATAATCTGTGAATTCAATTGCAGCCAACTTAACCTTCTTTATCTCCGAGTAGTTGTGACAATCAAACACCATCTCCATTTTAGTTTCCCACTCCAAATAAGCTTCAGGATCATTTTTACCTTGAAAAGACGGGATTTTAATCTTTATGTTTCCTAAATCATTATCCCTCTTAGGCCTACCCATCCTAGCTTCTCTATTCCCATACCCACGCTCAAACCCGCCTCGGTTCAAATATGGCTCATCAAATTCCTCCAACTCCGCCTCTTCCTCAACATTCCGCCACGGAACACATATGCCTATTGGGATATGTGTTCCAATAGGCATATGTTGCCTATTGGGATTGTCATGTTGCTGTCCCCTAGGAGTTTCTGCTTCTACCCTGTCCAACCTCTCGTGAATAGGTTCTAATTCAGCCCTCAACATATGCCTCATCTCCCCTAACAACGCATGCATTTGGAGGTTCGAAGCTGCGGGTTGTCGAAATTCTTCGATTCTATCTTCTTCTTGATTATTGGACATGTTTAGAATCTGCAAAACAAGGTTAGAATCCTCACAAGCACTCCCTCACGTGTTTCACTCAAGAATTAATACACTTACACTCGTGTTTTCACTCTAAACGGCTTTTACCCTCTTTTGGTCTCACACACTCTTGCCTTTTTCCACTCTTTTGTGTCTTCTTAGTTCTTAATCAAACTTCAAGAAACTAATTCAAAATAATCCTGCAGCAATTGAGAAATAACCAAAACTCATCAAAAAGGTCAAGAACTTGAATAATGTGAGAAACAAGATAGAAAGGAAGAAATTTTCTTACTCAGAAAGGTCAAGAACTTGAATAAGGTGAGAAACAAGATTGAAAGGAAGAAATTTTCTTATTGGAATCGAGTACTTTTTCTTTTCTTTTCTTTTCTATTTTTCGTTTTTTTTTTTTTTTTTCATAGTAGGGAACAGGAAATTAAATAATAATAATAATAATAATAAAAGATAGTCAAACTTGCCTTAGAACCAAGGCTCTGATACCAAAATGATATGAACTCCACCAACAAATGTGATGAAACCCGATAGCAATGATCGATTGAAACCCCAAGTTCGTGTAGACAAGAATTGTTGAGGCTTGACCCGTCACCTAACTAGATGAGAAACCAAGACTACGAAGGATTGAAACGCCACACCAAGAATCTGAATCTCTTCAAGAATCAAGGTGATAAGTTTGGTTGTTTGAACGCCACAAGATTAACTTGATAAGCTCAAGAAGTTCTTTCAAGAACTAAGAGGAACACAAGACCTCACAATAATAATTTTCTGAAAACAAAAATCTATATCTTACAAAATTCGTAATGCCCATCTATATACTTGGAACTCCAAGAATAGGAAAAGTCTTAACTATAGCTTTAAAAGCAACACAAGTGCCAACATAAACAAGTCCCCAACATAACTAAATGACTAAATTCATAACCAGCCAAGACCAAGTTCATTCCCCTATTTAATATCCTTGAAACTCAACAAGTTCACACCCTTTAATGGTCAAACCATGCTGGTCATGTTTTTGCATGCTAATTATCCTCTTCAATTGCTTTGATGACATAGACTAAGCCTTGATTATTATTTGAGCCCATCTTGGTCTTTTTAGAATCAGCCCAATCCTTGAAACGTTTGGCTCTAAGTCTTGTAATTGGGCCACTAGGAAGTGACAAAGGGTCTTGCGCAACTTCAGCTCCATTCCCATGTGTATGATCAGCATGTCCAGCTCCTTGGTTTCCATCATAACAAGTCAAAGTCAAGTAATCAAACCTTATGGCTTAGGATTAGGAACCAAATCCTAGGCATGAACACCTTCTCCTGCTAGGTGTGTCCATTCCCCCTCATGGGGTGAATGTTATTCTTCTTCTTGACCCAAGCCTGCCTTCCGGTGAGTGGTTGCTGGCAGGACTTCATCTGCTGACCCATCCACTTCATCATGCTCTTCATCCAAATAGGTGGCTCACTGTAGTATTGATCCTCTTCCACCTTCTGCGACCTTTTAGAGTGCTTGGATTTGATCTTCAATTTGCCACTGTGATTGGCAGGTACAAATCGCTGCTGAGGTCGCTGATGCTGAGATGCCTGGTGCCAAGGTGCATGAGACCAAGGGGCTTGATATTGAGGAGCTTGATGCCTTGGTGCTTGCCTCCATGGAGCTTGGTAAGGAGCCTGATACCATGGAGTCTAATGCTGGGTTAGAGGTCTAGTGCCATGATTAGCTTGTCTGGGCACTTCTTTCTTAGCCTTCGCCTTTTGTGCTTTAAGGAGGGAGCACTGGGGTCGGACATACCCACTTAGACAGCAGTGGTGGCATACAGGAGATCTTCTGATGGAAAGAGGCTTCTGAGTGCCTGGAACATCATCATTAATCTTGTCCTTCCCTTTATCTTCAGCAATGGGGGGAGGCTTTGGGACTGCAGGTTTGACAAATACAATCTTGGAAGTAGAAGTGTCAGGGGGAGGAGCTACATTCCCAAGACCAGTCTTGTCGGTTGGGATCTTCTGAATAGTTAGCATGTGAGTCAGCTTTTCATCAGTGACTCTCTCTAATTGGAGCTGTGTCTCTAGTAACTTCTCCTCTAACTCTTGAATTTTCTGCAACAAAGAACTTTTCTCGGTCTGCAAGCTGTTCAGATCATGAAGGGGTTGCTTACGTCCTTCCCACAGCTTTTCATACTCTACATAGAGAGTTTTGTACGCCTCCTTGAGTTCTTCCCCATTATCACTATGCTCCGAGTAATAAGAATCCTCTTCTTCAACAAGAGGAGCTACAAAGGCTAGAAATTTTTCAAACTCAGGAGCTTCTTCTTCTGACTCATCACTAAGAGTCACATTGTAAGCCTTCCCCTTGCCCTTCTTGAGGTTCCCACAATCAGCTCGTATATGCCCAAATCCTGAGCATTCAAAACATCTTGGACCTCTGGGATCCTTCTTTTCTTCTTCCTCAGGTTCAATTTCTCTAGGAGCTTTCTTCATCTTTTCAAAAAACTTCTTCTTGAATCGGTCATCTCTAACAAAACTTCTTCTTCTTCTGAAATTTTTGGCCAGCATAGCCACAGCTTTTTCTTCCTCCTCAGAGTCATCTTCAGATGAGGCTTCTACCTTTTTCTTGGAAGCTTTCAAGGCGACGGTCTTTAGCTTCTTGACCGGGGGCAGAGCCAGCTCATAAGTTTGAAGAGATCCCACCAACTCTTCAATCTTCATTTCTTCAAGATCTTTGCTCTCTTAAATAGTAGTCACCTTGATCCTGAAACGCTCAGGCAAAGATCTTAGAATCTTTCGGATGAGTTTTACATCCGAGACAGGCTTCCCAAGACTCACCATGGAGTTTCTCAGGTCACTCATCTTGGAGTAAAACTCTTCAAATGTCTTTTCTTCCAACATCTTAATTTCTTCAAATCTGGAAATCAACATTTGAAGTTTGGCAGATTTTACAAGTTTAGTGCTTTCATATGTTGTTTCCAAGATTTGCCACACTTCTTGAGCAAATTCACAGTTTGAAATTTTTGCAAATTCAGACGGTAAAAGTGCTTGACATAGAGCATGGAGGGCTTTATCGTTTGAAAGTCGTGCGCTATTCTGAGGGACTAGTTCGAGTGCTACATCTGCTAGTTTAGTCCAACCAGTTTCAACAATACTCCAACAGTCAATAGATTTTAAAAAGAACCGCATACGTGCCTTCCAATAGCCATAGTTCGTACCGTCAAAGGCATGAACAATATTAAGAGTTTGAGACATTTTAACAGATAGAAGTCAAAAATAACACTCAAGAATTGAATCTTAATAGAGTGTCCCAAGCTCTAATATAAAATACCAAATGAAAAATTGAAATTGACTTCTAATATAAAACAAGTGTGTGTGTGCACAATGTGTTAATAAAATAATACGAAAATTAAATAACACAAGATTTTTGTTAACGAAGTGAAAAACTGAATATGAGAAAAACCACTCTGGGGCAGCTAAACCTAGGATATCCTCTATTCAGAGGACAATACTAGATACAAAGTAGTAACACACATACCCCTGATGTAGTGGTCGTATCTTGCTCTCTAACATGTAACCCAACACGAACGCCTCCCAACCAGGTCTCCTACCTGAAGGGGTCTTCAATGGAATCATTTACCTCATGGCCAACCCCTAAGATAGACTTCAGATTAAGCGCAGCAACAGCACACCCAGCAACGGCTTTAGAGAGATCAACTCAGCTCAACAATCTCACAATATAGCTCTCTAAGCACTAATGGAATTCAATACGGAATTATTGCAGTTCTCAAGCTTAGGGGCCTCTATTTATAGGTTGACAGTTCAAATGAGCGTCTGGCTTGATAAAACTGGGCGCCGTCCGGATGGACAACTGTGCGACCGAAATTCCAAAAATTTAGCTGAAAAATCTTTCCTGTTTGAGAGCCTCATCCGGACGGTGTTGCCTTGTCATCCGGATGGTCGCACGTTCGTTGCAAGTAATTTCCATATAAAGGCTTCGCGCGTCCAGACGAGGAGGATGGTCGTCCGAACGGTTGATCTGATGCACATAATTTTCCATATTTGATAAACGCGCGTCCGGACCATGATGACTGGCGTTCGGACGTTTGGATTTGAATTGCGATACTTGCCTTATGGATGAGGGCGTCCAGATGGAAATCCACGTGGTTCGGACGGTTGCAGCAATCTTTCCATATCTGTGTTTTGGAAAGAAATCCTGAAGCTTGATCAAACACTGAGAGTCGTCCGAACGGGCTGTTGAATCGTTCGGACAGATGCAAGCTGGAGCAATTCAAAGCTTCTCGACACAGAGGATGGTCCGGACAGAAATCTACGTCGTCCAGACAGATGATGCTTTAGTTTGATGTGCGTCCGAACTGTATGACACATCGTCCGGATGGCTGGCAGGGAACCAAATTTTCTAACTTGCAAACTGTGCAGAATCTTCTGGAAACACTTCTGAATAGCGGAATCCCTGTTAAAGAGCATCTTTACAAGGAAGTGATTTTGTCCAACAGAATGCGGCCAATTTCAAACTAACACATGCATTTTTTTTTTTGAGTAATTGGTTCGACAGCTGTAGCCTCTAGCTTTTAATTGTAGTCAACCAGATTCTACAATCTGCCAAACATCAATGGATTTTAAAAAGAAACGCATATGAGCTTTCCAATAGCCATAATTCGTGCCATCAAAGACAGGAACGAAGTTAAGAGTTTGAGTCATGATAAAGTAACTAAAAGTCAAAGATCACGCTCATGAAATTAATCTAAAAGGAGTGTACCAAGCTCTGTACCAATTGAAAAATAAATAGACTTCTAATTTACGATGTGTGTGTGTATGTGTGAGCTATGTGTAACAAAATATCATAAGCGTGGAATTTAAATGAGACATATATTTTGTTAATGAAATAGAAACTCAATTAAGAGAAAAATCACTTTGGGGCAGCTAGACCCAGGAATTCTACTATTCAGAAGACAAAGCTAGTAATAAGACAGTAAGACTCACATACCTTTATGCAGCAATCGTATCTTGCACTCTGACACGTAACCCAACATGAACGCCTCTCAACCAAATCTCATACTTGAAGGGGTCTTCAATGGATTCTTTTAGGTTAAGGCTCCTCCCTAAGCTAGACTTCACACGAACAAAGTAACAACACACTGACAACAGCTAGAGAACTAATAGATCTTCACAATATCTCCCTAAACCTCTAAGCTAAAGGCCTCCATTTATAGCCTTAGAAAACCTAAATTGCAACTGATTCGGATTTCTCTAGGCGGCGTCCGGACGGAAGCATAAAGCGTCCAGACGGTGAACTATGCAACCACCTTTTCATAATGCGCTTCACGCTTTCCTTATTAAGGCCACGTCTGGACAATGTTGCCCATGCATCCGGACAGTTGCAAGCAGTCTTTCTTGATCCGTGTCTGTAAAGGAAAATTGGAATCTTCTTGAACTCTGAAAAGTGTCCGAACATGTTGCCTTGATGTCCGAACGGATGCAACGCTGAGCTTGTCAAAATTTTCTAGAAATTGGAGGGTGTTCGGACGCATGACTGTACCACCTGGACGGAAACAAGGGATCCGACTTTTCTGAGTTGTCAACCGCGCAGAATCTTCCTTAAACTTCTGAAATTGCCTTCTTGATGCTTGTGACACTGAACCTGTCATAATAAGGCTCTTTCTGTCTTTAGAGAAATAAACTCTGATAAACTGGAGATTCTGAATAATACGGTAACCCTGTTTACGATAGCAACATTACATGACAGTGATTTGTCAACAGAATAAAGCCAATCAAACTAAAAATTTACACTTTAAACATTTAATTAATATCTTAGATATTACAGTCTTTTTGGGGATATGCTTTAGAAATAGCAACACACTTGCTAAATTTGGTTCCATCTAAAACTGTTTTCAAGATACCTGCTGAATTGTGGACAGGGCGAAAGCCCAGTATGAGATACATCCACATTTGGGGTTGCCCAAAACATATGCTAAAAGGAAAGACTGATAAGTTGGAACCAAAAACAAAAGGATGTTTGTTTGTTAGATATCCAAAAAGGACAAGGGGTTATTTGTTTTATAGTCCTAACGAAATGATAGTATTTTTTTTACAATAGAGTGGTTCAACAGCCACCATTTGGCTAGGGTGGCCTGCGAGTCACCCCAAGAGGAGGATGTTTCTTGCCCGATTCTTTTCTTTTCCCTTGAGTTTCTAAGGACAAAGTCATCTTTTACTGTTATACTTAACCGAAGCAGCTTTCACGCATAAATATGAGTAGTCCTAGTTACGAGCGTCCCAAGAAAAAAAGTAGAAGTAGAATAAGAATGATCGAATGGTGATGGGTGTTCGTGGAGGCAAGTGAGCTGTGGGACGAGGTGCTGGAGTTTACCAAGACGATGCTCTAGGCAGTGCAGCTAAGAGCCGACCTGAGCATGACAAGGGTGGAGTTGGCCCATCTTCTGGTTGGGGGTGGCGACAAGCCACCCCCAGCCTCCTCTTGGGGTGGCTCGCAAGGCACCCCAACCAAGAGTGGGGGCTGACGAGCCACCCTCTTTCTTTCCCTTTTTTTTAAAAAAAATAATAATTCTTAGTTTTTAATTTATTTAATTTTTTAGTTATGACAATGGAAGCAAGTTACCACAGAATGGGCAATTACTACCGAATGAAAATCTACCACAATCATTTATCTCATTAAGCATTCTTTTTTCTGCACCCTATGAACCAGAATAGAGCTATGCTCGGTGTCTTAATAATTTATCCTAATGTTCTCATTATTATAATTAGGGTGCTCATGCCATCCACTGGGATAGTTTTCTCGTCTTTCAGTATTCAATTTTTTTGTATTATATTTTATTATATTCTATCATATTCAAAATTTTGAATACTAAAACAATTTGAGTTTTAAAATTATCTTTGAATGGTTTAGAGAATTTAAAATAAAAATTTGAAAAAGATGTTTGGTAGTGTGAATTGAATTGAATATAATTGAGAATATATATATATATATATATATATATATATATATATATATATATATATATATATATATATATATATATATATATATATATATAACCAAAAAACTCATTTAAAAAAAATTTTAAAAACCACCCCAGCTGTAACGCCCAGTAATTTCAAGCTCTTAAGAAATCATTGATATTATTGAGGAGACAATATCCACATGTTTTTATAAGCAAACCTAAAGTTGTTTGTTTTGAAAAAATTAAAAGATCAAAACCTAAAAACCCTTAAAAACTTAAAGTAACATTTTGATGGAAATCAAGGCACCGCTTTGAAGTATCTTGTTCAAGTACCAATTGGGCCGGTTACGAGAGCACGAGCAAAGAAGTTCAAGGATGTGCTCAACGGACTCATCCAAGAGTTATGGGCTCAAGCAAATTTGTGGAGGCCCATTGAGCATGATCCACGTGGCCAACAAAGAATTGTCACCTTGATTTAAGTTCTAGAAGAATCCGGTCAAGGCCAAGAATTGGCAAGAAAACAATCGCAAAAAATCTAAACCAAATTGATGCGGAATAATTGATGGTGGGCTATATGGAAATACGTTGGACCACAAAGACAATTGATGGTGAACCGGCATGGAAATAGGAAGAGTACCATATTTAGAATGATTTCAAGCCTTATTTAAGTTAGATATTTAAGTATATTTTGATTTGTTTACTTTTTGGATTAGGACCTTATTTTCTTTCCTTGCTAGGAATTGATTTGTTTTATTTTAGGATTAGAACTACTTTCTCCGCAAGTAATTTTCTTGTATAAATAGGTGTACCTACCATGTAATGGAGACATTGATGATTCATAAAACTTGTGAGGTTTTATTCTCTTTGGTTCTTTGAAGGACTACTCGAACTTATCGGGATTTCCCGTGGCGTTCATCTCGACTTATCAAACGGAATTTCCACCACCGTTTGTGGCGTCTTCCTTATACCGAGGTTCTTGTTTGTCATAAACAACGGGTCGAGGTTTTTCCATTCGAATCTGTCCTTAGAACGGTCTTGGGTTCCCTTTCGTTGTTGGGTCTCGTTATTCTTGACGGGGTTCACATCATTTGGTATCAGAGCACAGTTTCTAGTTCAGAGCCAACTATGTCTATAACACTCTCCAAAGAATCATGGGCAGAACTTAACCGGTGGAAAGATCAATTTTTCCAGCAATGGAGAGATGAAATTGCGGCACGTCAGGTACGATTCTCATCTGTTTCATTAGAACACCCACCCGAACAACTGCCAAAACCCACAACCCCACCACAAATCAACCCGGCAGAACCATCACTGCCCAAAACCACAGCCCCACCACCATGCAAAGACCCCGAACCCATCACTGCACGACTACAAGACCAACCACCACCATCACCCTTAGAAAAACCACTCAAACAACAACCCACAAAAGCCACCCTACCACCACCATCAACCCTTGAAAATTTTCCAGAAAGACAACCACTGGCTATACCCACAGTCATAGCAACACCTCCGAAATTCCCACTATGTTCGTCAATCACCCAGCCACTCCATCAACCACGGTACCCACCCCCGAAACCTCAAAACCCAGCCACCCTCTACACGATTCCCTCAACCCAACGTTTCCCATACCTCAAGATCACCCATGGTCAGCCACAAACCAAAAGGATCAAACCAAAAAAACAATCCCCACCATGGAAGCCCAATTTTTTTCACATAGATTGGTTCAAAAGGAAGAAACGGGCCAGATACAAAATGAGCAACAGAGGACCGAAGAAGAAGAGGCAGGTGTTGAGGGCCAACATCCAGGGGTTCACAATTCTGACGATTTGGCGTTTAGCAAGAAAGAGGCTCGGGGAGCCGACCCAAACTGGGCCGTGGCCTAGAGCATCGTTCCCTGGCCGGCAGCAAGACCTAGAAGCTGGAACGATGAAGGGAGATCCGGCGAAGCAAGCTTCTTCACCGGGCTATTTCTCCGGTCACCGGCGGCCACCCAAACGCCCCCAGACGACGATTACCCACCGAACGACAATTTTGGCGTGAAGAGCGGCAGACCAGAATCTTCCATCGAGCACAGGGGCGAGCCTCCACGCGATTCTGTGACAGATGCAGAGACACCGGCCGATGATCAACAATTTCCGGTGAGCGAGGTGGACAGAGGAGGCCGTTCGGGGACTGCTGCTGGAAGGAAATTGAGAGGAATTTTTGATGGGGGAGGAAGGACGTGCGACTATAGGGGCTTGAAGGCAGGGATTTGTAATGCCCAACGCACAAAAAAAAAAAAAAAAAAAAAAAAAAAAAAAAAAAAAAAAAAAAAAAAAAGAGATGGCCCTTTCAAAGTCCTCGAGCGTGGTGATTTGAGGACAAATCCTTTTCAAGAGGAAGGGAATGATGGAAATCAAGGCACCGCTTTTAAGTATCTTGTTCAAGTACCAATTGCGCCGGTTACGAGAGCACGAGCAAAGAAGTTCAAGGATGTGCTCAACGGACTCATCCAAGAGTTATGGGCTCAAGCAAATTTGTGGAGGCCCATTGAGCATGATCCACGTGGCCAACAAAGAATTGTCACCTTGATTTAAGTTCTAGAAGAATCCGGTCAAGGCCAAGAATTGGCAAGAAAACAATCGCAAAAAATCTAAACCAAATTGATGCGGAATAATTGATGGTTGGCTATATGGAAATACGTTGGACCACAAAGACAATTGATGGTGAACCGGCATGGAAATAGGAAGAGTACCATATTTAGAATGATTTCAAGCCTTATTTAAGTTAGATATTTAAGTATATTTTGATTTGTTTACTTTTTGGATTAGGACCTTATTTTCTTTCCTTGCTAGGAATTGATTTGTTTTATTTTAGGATTAGAACTACTTTCTCCGCAAGTAATTTTCTTGTATAAATAGGTGTACCTACCATGTAATGGAGACATTGATGATTCATAAAACTTGTGAGGTTTTATTCTCTTTGGTTCTTTGAAGAACTACTCGAAGTTATCGGGATTTCCCGTGGCGTTCATCTCGACTTATCAAACGGAATTTCCACCACCGTTTGTGGCGTCTTCCTTATACCGAGGTTCTTGTTTGTCATAAACAATGGGTCGAGATTTTTCCATTCGAATCTGTCCTTAGAACGGTCTTGGGTTCCCTTTCGTTGTTGGGTCTCGTTATTCTTGACGGGGTTCACATCATTTGGTATCAGAGCACAGTTTCTAGTTCAGAGCCAACAATGTCTATAACACTCTCCAAAGAATCATGGGCAGAACTTAACCGGTGGAAAGATCAACTTTTCCAGCAATGGAGAGATGAAATTGCGGCACGTCAGGTACGATTCTCATCTGTTTCATTAGAACACCCACCCGAACAACTGCCAAAACCCACAACCCCACCACAAATCAACCCGGCAGAACCATCACTGCCCAAAACCACAGCCCCACCACCATGCAAAGACCCCGAACCCATCACTGCACGACTACAAGACCAACCACCACCATCACCCTTAGAAAAACCACTCAAACAACAACCCACAAAAGCCACCCTACCACCACCATCAACCCTTGAAAATTTTCCAGAAAGACAACCACTGCCTATACCCACAGTCGTAGCAACACCTCCAAAATAATTCTCGGAGTAGGCTGTGATGTGAACCCCGTCAAGAATAACGAGACCCAACAACAAAAGGGAACCCAAGACCGTTCTAAGGACTGATTCGAATGGAAGACCTCGACCCGTTGTTTATGACAAACAAAAAACCTCGGTATAAGGAAGACGCCACAAACGGTGGTGGAACTCCGTTTGATAAGCCGGTTCACCATCAATTATCTTTGTGGTCGAACATATTTCCATGTCAGTCCACCATCAATTTATTCCGCATCAATTTGATTTAGATTTCCTGCGATTCTTGCCAATTCTTAGCCTTGACCAGATCCTTTTAGAACTTGAATCAAGGTGACGATTCCTTGTTGCCCACGTGGATCATGCTCAATGGGCCTCCACGAATTTGCTTGAGCCCATAACCTTGGATGAGTCTGTTGAGCACATCATTGAATTTCTTTGCTCGTGCTCTCGTAACCGGCCCAATTGGTACTTGAACGAGATCCTTCGAAGCGGTGCCTTGATCTCCATCATTCCCCTCCTCTTGAAAAGGATTTGCCCTAAAATCATCACCTACATCAAAAACACTCAAATCAATAACATTAAAAGTGGTACTTACATTGTACTCACCAGGTAAATCTAGCTTGTAAGCGTTGTCATTGATACGCTCGAGGACTTGGAAAGGGCCATCTCCTTTTGGGAGCAATTTGGAACGTCTTTTCGTAGGGAATCTTTCTTTTCTCATATGCAGCCAAACCCAATCTCCGGGTTCAAAAACCAGGTTGCGACGTCCCTTGTTGGCTTGTGTGGCATATTGTTCCGTTCTTCGCTCAATGTTGAGTCTTTCTTTCTCATGACTCTGCTTCACAAAGTCAGCTTTCTTTTTGATTAATTGAAATGCTTTCTCTTGTTCTTCTCCCCACCGAAATCCAACATTCTTCTTGATCACTTCAGTAACTGGTGCGGCTAAGCTACTGAAGTCCTTCACGAACCACCAGTAGACTTTAAGCAAGTCCATGAAAACTATGAACATTACCTACACTTGTGGGGCTCGGCCACTCTTGGATTGCACGTACCTTCTCCTCATCAACCTGTATACCTTGTGCACTAACAACAAATCCCAAAAATACAAGCTTATCGGTGTAAAAAGTGCACTTCTTTAAATTAGCAAACAACTTTTAAAGCTTTCCTTAGCACATCTAAAACGGATTTCAAATGTACTACATGATCGTCTATGTTTTTGCTATAAATGAGTATATCATCAAAATAGACAACAACAAATCTGCCTATAAATGCACGCAAAACATGGTTCATAAGTCTCATAAACGTGCTTGGAGCATTAGTCAAACCAAAAGGCATAACTAACCATTCATACAAACCATATTTTGTTTTAAATGCGGTTTTCCATTCACCTCTTTCTTTTATCCTAATTTGATGATAACCACTCTTTAAATCAATCTTAGAAAATATGCAAGAACCATGCAGCTCATCTAACATACTTAAGCGTGGGATAGGATGACGATACTTTACCGTTATGTTGTTGATGGCTCGGCAATCAATGCACATTCTCCACGTCCCATCCTTCTTAGGTACAAGTAAGACCGGAACCGCACATAGGCTCGTGCTCTCCCTCACGTGTCCTTTCTCCAATAATTCACTTACTTGCCGTTGAAGCTCTCCTTTGTCTCCCCAGGATTGCTCCTATAAGCTGGTCGGTTTGGGATGGTTGCACCGGGAACAAAATCAATTTGATGTTCAATCCCTTGGATTGAAGGTAACCCATGTGGTATTTCCTCGGGGAAGACATCCTCGTACTCCTGCAAAAGAGAAACAATAGAACTAGGCAAAGCAAGGTCAAGTTCGTTAGTGTTTAAAAGTGCCTCTTTGTACAAAAGTACAATCATCGACTGTTTTGAAAACATTGCCCGCTTGATCTCACTCACTTTTGCATAGAAATTCTTTTGTTTTCTCTCAAGGGCCAAACTTTGATTTTCTTTTTCTCTCTCATTTTTCTCGGCCTCTTTCTGTTTTCACTCCTTTTCCTTTGCTCACTCTCTTTCTTTTGTTCACTCTCCTTTTGTAATCTCACTTGATCCTCGTATACTTGCTGCAGTGTCAATGGTACAAGAGTGATTGATCGTTGATTAAGTACAAAAGAGTACTTATTCATAAAGCCATCATGCTTCACTTGCCTATCAAACTGCCATTGACGCCCTAGCAATAAGTGTCCCGCCTGCATCGGTACTACTTCACACAACACTTCATCTTCATATTTACCGATTCGAAATGCAACTAACACTTGCTTGTTCACCCTTATCTCACCACTATCATTTAGCCATTGCAACTTGTACGGTCTAGGATGCTTTATCATGGGCAATCCCAATTTCTCCACCATAATTGTTTCTCACCTTATTCAAGTTCTTGACCTTTATGAGTAAGAAAATTTCTTCCTTTCTATCTTGTTTCTCACATTATTCAAGTTCTTGACCTTTTTGATGAGTTTTGGTTATTTCTCAATTGCTGCTGGATTATTTTGAATTAGTTTCTTGAAGTTCGATTAAGAACTAAGAAGACACAAAAGAGTGGAAAAAGGCAAGAGTGTGTGAGACCAAAAGAGGGTAAAAGCCGTTTAGAGTGAAAACACGAGTGTAAGTGTATTAATTCTTGAGTGAAACACGTGAGGGAGTGCTTGTGAGGATTCTAACCTTGTTTTGCAGATTCTAAACATGTCCAATAATCAAGAAGAAGACAGAACCGAAGAATTTCGATAACCCGCAGCTTCGAACCTCCAAATGCAAGCGTTGTTAGGGGAGATGAGGCGTATGTTGAGGGCTGAATTAGAACCTATTCACGAGAGGTTGGACAGGGTGGAAGCAGAAACTCCTAGGGGACAGCAACAAGACAACAAGGTGGGCGTGTTCCGTGGCGGAATGTTGAGGAAGAGGCAGAGTTGGAGGAATTTGATGAGCCATATTTGAACCGAGGCAGGTTTGAGTGTGGGTATGGGAATAGAGAAGCTAGGATGGGTAGGCCTAAGAGGGATAATGATTTAGGAAACATAAAGATTAAAATCCCGTCTTTTCAAGGTAAAAATGATCCTGAAGCTTATTTGGAGTGGGAAACTAAAATGGAGATGGTGTTTGATTGTCACAACTACTCGGAGATAAAGAAGGTTAAGTTGGCTGCAATTGAATTCACAGATTATGCCATTGTTTGGTGGGATCAATTACTGATTAATAGGAGGAGAAATAGAGAGCCACTCGTGGACACTTGGGAGGAGATGAAAATGCTTATGAGGAGGCGTTTTGTACCCAACCATTATTATAGGGGATTGTATCAAAAGTTGCAGAGGTTAACTCAAGGTTCCAAGAGTGTGGATGAGTATTACAAGGAGATGGAGGTAGCTAATGTAGAAGAGGACCGAGAAGCCACCATGGCTAGGTTTTTGCATGGTTTAAATCGTGAGATTGCAGATATAGTCGAGTTGCAGCACTATGTTGAGTTAACGGATATGGTGCATCAAGCCATAAAAGTGGAGGAACAATTTAAACGGAAGGGATTGGCTAGGAGGGGACAACCTATGGCTACCACCAGCCCATGGAAGACAGCTCCAAAAAGGGACGAGCAGCTTCAAAATAAGCAAAAATTTGAACCCTCTAAGAATGCCAAACCAACAACCACCACTACTTCAGGTAACACCGAGGCTTCTAAAACACGTGATATTAAGTGTTTTAAATGTCAGGGGCGGGGACACATAGCCAGCCAGTGTGTAAACAAAAGGGTGATGGTGATAAACGCCCAAGGAGAGCTTGAGTCGGAGAATGAGGAAGAAGTAGATGATGATGACATGCCACCTTTGGAGGATGCCGATGATGAGCAAAATGCTGTGGTTGGAGATTTATTGGTAGCAAGGCGAGTTCTCAATGTGCAAGTTAAGGAGGAAGAAAGCAACCAAAGGGAAAACTTGTTTCATACTCGGTGCTTTGTAAATAACAAAGTTTGCAACGTCATTATTGATGGTGGGAGTTGCACAAACGTAGCCAGCACTTATTTGGTGGAAAAATTGGCCTTACCCACCTTGAAACATCCTCACCCTTACCGGCTTCAGTGGCTGAATGAATGTGGCGAAATCAAGGTGACAAGGCAAGTGTTGGTGGCATTATCCATTGGCAAATATGAGGATGAGGTGCTTTGTGATGTGGTTCCTATGCATGCATGCCATTTATTGTTGGGAAGACCATGGCAGTATGATCGGAGGGTTACGCATGATGGATTCACAAATAGGTATTCTTTCACTCTTAAAAAGCAACCCATTACTCTTGTGCCATTAACTCCAAAACAGGTCATGGAGGACCAACTAAAGTTACAAAGATCAAATGAAAAGAAAAAAGAAAAAGAAAGGAAGGCCGAAAGTGGAAAAAAAGATTTGAAAAAAAAGAAAGAGAGAAAAACATTGATCAGAGTGAAAAAGAAAGAGAGAGGATTTCGGCCATAGTAAGAGCAAGAGAGGAAAAATTCAATTACATTGCAAAAAAAAGTGAGATCAAGAGAGCATTATTTTCACACCAGCCCCTTATTGTACTCATGTACAAGGAGGCTCTTTTATGTACTAATGATCTCGTCGGTGCTTTGCTGAGCAATATTGTTTCTCTTTTGCAGAAGTTTGAAGATGTCTTTCCCAAAGAGGTACCTAGTGGCTTACCTCCAATCCGAGGGATTGAATATCAAATTGATTTCATACCTGGTGCATCAATTCCTAACCGACCTGCTTATAGGAGCAATCCCGAGGAGACCAAGGAACTTCAGAGGCAAGTAGGTGAATTATTGGAGAAGGGGTATGTGCGTGAAAGCATGAGTCCTTGTGCAGTCCCGGTGCTATTAGTTCCTAAGAAGGATGGAACATGGAGAATGTGTGTTGACTGCCGGGCCATCAACAACATAACAGTAAAGTATCGTCATCCTATTCCTAGGTTAGATGATATGCTGGATGAATTGCATGGTTCTTGTGTCTTTACAAAAATTGATCTTAAGAGTGGATATCATCAAATTAGGATAAAGGAAGGTGATGAATGGAAAATTGCTTTTAAAACTAAATATGGTTTGTATGAATGGTTAGTGATGCCTTTCGGCTTAACTATTGCGCCGAGCACATTTATGCGTTTGATGAACCATGTTTTGCGTGCATTTATTGGCAGATTTGTAGTTGTGTATTTTGATGATATCCTAATTTATAGCAAAAACTTGGAAGAACATGTGATGCATGATGCATTTAAAATCTGTTTTGGAAATTCTGAGGAAAGAAAAGTTGTTTGCTAACCTCAAGAAGTGCACCTTTTGCACGGATAAGCTTGTGTTTCTTGGTTTTGTTGTTAGTAAGAGAGGAATTGGGCTGGACGAGGAAAAGGTGAAGGCAATCCAAGAGTGGCCAACGCCTACAACAATCAGCCAAGTGAGGAGTTTCCACGGCTTAGCTAGCTTCTATAGACGGCTTGTGCGTGATTTTAGTAGCTTAGCCGCCCCTCTTACTGAAGTCATCAAGAAAAATGTGCCGTTTAAGTGGGGAAAAGAACAAGAAAATGCATTTAATCTGATCAAAGAAAAGTTAACTAATGCACCTTTGCTTGTTTTACCTAACTTTGTTAAAACTTTTGAAATTGAGTGTGATGCTTCAGGAATAGGTATTGGAGCTATTTTAATGCAAGGTGGTCATCCAGTTGCTTATTTTAGTGAAAAGTTGAGTGGGGCAGCCCTGAATTACCCCACTTATGATAAGGAAATGTATGCCTTGGTAAGGGCTTTGGAAAATTGGCAGCACTATCTATGGCCAAAGGAATTTGTGATTCACACAGATCATGAATCTTTGAAGCATTTGAAAGGACAGCAAAGGTTGAACAAACGCCATGCCAAGTGGGTGGAATTCATTGAAACATTTCCTTATGTGATCAGATACAAGCAAGGTAAGGAAAATGTGGTGGCTGATGCATTGTCCCAAAGGTATGCTTTACTTTCCATTTTAGATACAAAATTGCTTGGCTTTGAATATATTAAGGATTTGTATGCACAAGATTCTGATTTTGGTGATGTGTTCAATGCATGTGAAAAAGTGGCATTTGATAAGTTTTATAGGCAAGATGGATTTTTGTTTCGGGAAAATAAACTGTGTGTGCCTATGTGTTCTTTGCATGAATTGCTTGTGAGAGAAGCTCATGGTGGAGGTTTGATGGGTCATTTTGGTGTAGCTAAGACTTTAGGAATTTTGCATGATCATTTTTTTTGGCCTCATATGAATCGTAATGTGGAAAGAATCTGTGAGAAGTGTATCACGTGTAAACATGCTAAGTCTAAGTTGAAACCCCATGGTTTGTACACCCCTTTGCCAATACCTAGTGAACCTTGGACTGATATTTCTATGGATTTTGTTTTAGGTTTACCTAGGACTAAGAGGGGGAGAGATTCAGTTTTTGTGGTGGTAGATAGATTTTCCAAGATGGCACACTTCATTGCTTGTCATAAAACTGATGATGCATCACATATAGCTGATTTGTTCTTCAAAGAAATTGTTAAGTTACATGGCATGCCAAGGACCTTTGTTTCTGATAGGGATGCAAAGTTTTTGAGTTACTTTTGGAAGACTTTGTGGGGAAAGTTGGGAACCAAATTGTTGTTTTCTACTGCTTGTCATCCACAAACGGATGGTCAAACTGAAGTAGTAAATAGAACTTTGTCTTCTTTGTTGCGTGCTATCATTAAAAAGAATTTGAAAACATGGGAAGATTGTTTGCCACATGTTGAATTTGCTTACAATAGAAGTATACATTCTGCAACTAAGTTTTCACCATTTGAAATTGTTTATGGCTTTAACCCATTGTCACCTTTAGATTTAACTCCTTTACCTTTGAGTGAACGTGTGAACTTAGATGGCAAAAAGAAGGCAGAATTTGTAAAGATGATTCATGAAAAGGCACGGCTGAACATTGAAAGGAGGACTCAACAATATGTCCATCAAGCCAACAAGGGACACAAGAAGGTAGTATTTGAACCAGGAGATTGGGTTTGGTTACACTTAAGGAAGGAACGTTTTCCAGAGAAACGGCGTTCAAAACTCCTACTCAGGGTGACGGACCATTCCAAATAGTGGAGCACATCAATGATAATGCCTACAAACTTGACTTACCGAGTGAGTATGGTGTTAGTGCAAGCTTTAATGTTGCTGATTTGTCTCCATTTGATGTAGGTGATGATTTGAGGACAAATCCTTCTCAAGAGGGGGAGAATGATGGAAACCAAGGAGCTGGACATGCTGATCATACACATGGGAATGGAGCTGAAGTTGCGCAAGACCCTTTGTCACTTCCTAGTGGCCCAATTACATGACTTAGAGCCAAACATTTCAAGGAAGCACTAAATGGGCTAATCCAAGAGAATTGGGCTGATTCTAAAAAGACCAAGATGGGCTCAAATAATAATCAAGGCTTAGGCCATGTCATCAAAGCAATTGAAGAGTTTCAAAGATATTAGCATGCAAAAACGTGACCAGCATGGTTTGACCATTAAAGGGTGTGAACTTGTTGAGTTTCAAGGATATTAAATAGGGGAATGAACTTGGTCTTGGCTGGTTATGAATTTAGTCATTTAGTTATTTTGGCTGCCTCTAGAAGTCCAAAGAGACCTAAAAATGTGGGGACTTGATAACTTGGCACTTGTGTTGCTTTTAAAGCTATAGTTAAGACTTTTCCTATTCTTGGAGGGTTGTTCCAAGTATATAGATGGGCATTACAAATTTTGTGATATAGATTTTTGTTTTCAGAAAATTATTCTTGTGAGGTCTTGTGTTCCTCTTAGTTCTTGAAAGAACTTATTGAGCTTATCAAGTTAATCTTGTGGCGTTCAAACAACCAAACTTATCACCTTGATTCTTGAAGAGATTCAGATTCTTGGTGTGGCGTTTCAATCCTTCGTAGTCTTGGTTTCTCATCTAGTTAGGTGACGGGTCAAGCCTCAACAATTCTTGTCTACACTATCTTGGGGTTTCAAACCATCATTGCTATCGGGTTTCATCACATTTGTTGGTGGAGTTCATATCAAAGTAGTTGTGGCAATCAAACACGAACTCCATCTTCTTCTCCCACTCAAGATATGCCTCAGGATCAGATCTACCTTGAAAGGATGGAATCTTCATCTTAATACCACCCAAGTTGTTATCTTCACGATTCCTAGCTTCTCTAAATCTTCCTCCAGGTCTCCTATTGTTAACAATGGAACCCCGATCTTCTTCTTCATCAAAACCAGACCCATAACGCTCTTCATCCTCCTCCCTCGGTAGAACCCTTTCCCTTCTACGAAAATTACGACCGTTTTGTGGTTGCTCCTCACGTCTATTCTCCATCTGATCTATCCGTTCGTGAACTTGCTCCATCTCCATCTTCATCACACGCCTCATCTCACTCATCATGGCCTCCATAAACATTTTCGGATCAGCCAATTTTGCATCATGAGACATGATTGCTGCAAAACAAAGGTTAGAAAGAAAAAAGAACCTCAAGAATCTCCCTTACGTGTTTACACTCAAGAAGGTGTGGATCACTCTCCACTCGTGTTTCACTCAAAATAATATGGCTTTTACCCTCTAATGTTCTCACCACTCTTGCCTTTTTCCACTCGATAATTCGCTCTTAGTTCTTTTGAAACTAAACAAACAACTCAAAATTTCCAGCAACAATTCACCCAGAACTTCTCAAGGAATTTCAGATTTGAACACAAGGAATATGGAAATTTTCAGATTAGAAATAGAAGGAATATGACAGTTTGGAATTTTGGAAGCACAGAATAGTGAATTTTTTTTTTTTTTGGACTTTTTTTTTTCTTTGTCCGGATTTTTATTTTTTTATTTTTTTAGTCACAAGCAGCAATAATAATTGTAATTGCCAAAAACGATTGATCAGATTTCAACAAGGACATGGAACTATACAAAGGACAATTGAAAGCGATGTGTAAATCAAATCTGGAAATTGTAGATATGGAAAGAAAAATCCAAATCTTGAAATTATTGATCAGATTTCAACAAGGACATGGAAATAGACAAAAGGACAATTGATAACGACATGTAATTCAAATATGGAAGTTGCAGATATGGAAAGAAAATCCAAATCTTGAAATTATTGATCTGAAAATTAAAGCAAAGATTCGCGTAATCAATTAAGAATGGAATTCAAATCTGAAAATTTCAGATCTGAAAAATTAAAGCAAAGATTTGCGAAAATCACAAATCTGAATTTTGACACGATTTTTTTTTTTGATGATCAGCAACTAGCTTTTAAGAATAACGAAATAAAATTTCAAAATAGTGATGTGAAGGGATATGTAAACCTGAACTAGAAACCGTGCTCTGATACCAAATGATGTGAACCCCGTCAAGAATAACGAGACCCAACAACAAAAGGGAACCCAAGATCGTTCTATGAACAGATTCGAATGGAAGACCTCGACCCGTTGTTTATGACAAACAAGAACCTCGGTATAAGGAAGACGCCACAAACGGTGGTGGAAACTCTGTTTGATAAGTCGAGATGAACGCCACGGGAAATCCCGACATGCTTAAATAGGCTTTACAAAATACTAGCAAACTCTTTATCCCTACGCAATCTCTTGCGGTCCAAGCAATTATTTGGGCAACAAACCCATTATGGAAAACTTAGAAATATCAAATCAAAATATACTTAAATATCTAACTTCAATAGGGCATGAAATCGTTCTAAATATGGTACTCTTCATATTTCCATATCAGTCTACCATCAATTTATTCCGCATCAATTTGGTTTAGATTTCCTGCTATTGTTTTCTTGCCAATTCTTAGCCTTGACCGGATCCTTCTAGAACTTGAATCAAGGTGACAATTCTTTGTTGCCCACGTGAATCATGCTCAATGGGCCTCCATGAATTTGCTTGAGCCCATAACTCTTGGATGAGTCCGTTGAGCACATCCTTGAACTTCTTTGCTCGTGCTCTCGTAACCAGCCCAATTGCTACTTGAACGAGATCCTTCGAAGCGGTGCCTTGATCTCCATCACTTGTTTGTCTATGTAAATATGATGACGTCATATTTGCATAGTTACTGATGCAGATCTGGAGAATGAAGGCATGGACCCATATGCCAGTTTTGATGCTTTTTGAAACCATCAACGAACTATCATGTACCAGCTTAAAAATTACTAGTTGCGCTTATATGTGTTTTGTTTTATGGCATGTAAATATTTATAACAATGTCATGTTCGACATGTTTTATGTTATATGCTTATGTGCCGCCTGTGGCACTAATTTTGATGCACCTAATGTGCATATAGGATGTAAAGATAAACCTAAGTAACTTTTAATAAATGTATCGAGGTATTTCAATCAACTCTAAATGTGTTATGCTATCAATTCCTAAGGCTTTAGAAGAAAAAAAATATATTCTGCTGCGAGAGTTTATCTCTGATGTAGTAATGTCACGTGGAAACCGGAGGTTTCTGCTTACGAATTTGCAGGCTCAAATTTGGGGCGTTACAGTATGGTATCAGAGCAGTTCGCTCAGGTGACCATCGGAATTGACCTACCTAGAAACTAGGGCATAACCAAGAGCTACTTTTAATAAATGATTTTATAAACCACGTAAAAGATTTCGTTTGAAGAATGTAGTGTTGAGTCGTGAATAATAGTAAATGAATAATTATAGAACTGTAGAAGCATCAGTGTTGTTTAATATGCTATGTACTTTAAGTAAAATAAAAACTTTTGTGTGTGTAATATTTCTTTGTAAGAATTAGAGAGTGATAGGCTTTTGAAGCTAATCAATATATATATCCATGTGATTAAATGTATTGTGTAGTATTTAAATTCATTATTATTTTGATGATTAACTTAATGCGATGATACAGAATTATGGCACCTCAACGTTACCCCGTTCGTAATGAAAACTACGGAAACCATCGTCATGGCAACCGTGATGATGAATTCCCACTTGCACCTCCACCATTTAATCATGGACTGAATCCGGCCTCAGCTCAATTTATGGCTGAAACTATTAGGCAGTTTGCCGAAGTAGTGGCAAGAATTCCACAGCCTACTGGCCGATTGGCACAAGTATTGTTCTATGCGCGATTTTGCTAGCCAGCAATTTCGCCTATTTGATGGAATGCAAGGACCGTTAGTTGCTGAAGCTTGGATTACGGATATCGCGCTATTGCATGAGACCCTTGGCTGTACTGATGAGCAAAAGGTTAATTATACAGGACTAAGGTTAACCGATGAAGTTGCAAGATGGTGGAAGTCTAAGAAAGGACTCTTAGGAATAGAGTTGGGACATGGGGTTGCTATCCCTTGGGATAGGTTTGTAGAGGAATTCAATGGGTGTTTCTTTCCAAGGGCACAAAGGCAGATACGGGCCATTGAATTCTAGAATCTGGTGCAAGGCACATGACGGTAGAGCAATATTCCTCTAGGTTTATTGAACTAGCGAGGTTTGGCCTCAACCTAATCCCAGACGAAGAATCGAAGGCGGAACGTTTTGAAAATGGCCTTAATCCTCGTGTTAAGGAGAGAGTTATGTGTCATGAAATTAGGAACTTTGTCAAACTAGTCGATATAGCATCGATTGCCAAATGTGGAATGCGCGAATCATCCGCCGCTTACGAACTGAAGAGGCGAGCAGCATCACAGGTGACATACCCATCCAAACAACCTGCACTTAGTACTGGAAGCAGGCTAGCTGAGAAGAGGAATTTCCCTCCTACAATAGGGAATCAGGCGACTTCATGCCATAAGTGCGGGAAGGTGCATGCTGGAGAGTGCGAGGCTAGCGAACCAAACTGCTTCAGGTGTGGTCAATTTGGCCACTTCAAGAGGAATTGTCCACTGGATGCCCCAAAAGGATCCCGACCCCCAGGAAACAACTTTCCACCAAGGCGACCTGCCCAAGCGAGGGTGTATACCTTAACTCCGGTTGAGGTAGACGAAGAAGACGAACGAGGTGTTAACGATGTTGTGACAGGTACCATCTTTTTGTTTGGTATCCTTGCGTGTACTCTTTTTGATTCAGGAGCTACACATTCATTCATTTCTGAAGCATACATAAAATTACGTCATGTTAGCACACGACCTTTAGTACAAAGTCTTACGGTTGAAACCCTTGGAGGAAAGAAATTCGTATGCGATAAAATGGTAGAGAACTGTCCAATCATTATAAAAGGAAGGAACCTACCCATCAATCTATCAATTTTTAAATCTCTAGGATATGATGTAATCCTAGGCATGGACTGGTTATCAAAGTATTATGCGAATATAAATTGTAGAAAAGGTAGTCGTTTTTCAATTGCCAGGTGTTGAAAAATTTAAATTCAACGGATTTTCTACGCGAGCTACTCCACTGCTACTTTCCGCAATGCAAGCTACAAGGAATATACGACAAGGAGCATCAGCGTTCTTAGCTTATGTGACGGCAAAACCAGAAGCTGAGCGTACATTGGAAGATATTCTAGTGGCATGCAATTACCCAGACGTGTTTGCCGAGGTTGTGACAGGATTGCCACCTGATCATGAGATTGAATTTACCATTGACTTGATCCCGGGAACTCAACCCATTCACAAAGCACCTTATCGCATGGCGCCCGCCGAGTTGAAAGAGCTGAAGAAACTACTCCAAGAACTTTTGGACAGAGGATTCATACGCCCAAGTGTATCACCGTGGGGAGCACCGGTATTGTTTGTCAAGAAGAAAGATGGGACTATGCGACTATGCATAGACTACCGGGAGCTAAACCGCGTTACCATAAAGAATAAATATCCTCTGCCAAGGATTGATGACTTGTTCGACCAATTGAAGGAAGCCAAAGTATTCTCGAAAATCGACCTTCGATCGGGATACCATCAACTTAAGGTAAATGAAGAAGATGTGCAAAAGACGGCGATTCGAACGAGGTATGGTCATTACGAATTCCGAGTCATGCCTTTTGGGGTGACTAACGCACCGTCTGTATTTATGGATCTAATGAATCGTGTTTTCCATATGTACCTCAATTTGTTTGTAGTTGTGTTTATTGATGATATTTTAATTTACTCGACTAATCATCAAGAGCACGGAGAGCATTTGAAAACAGTACTAAATGTTCTAAGGGAAAAGCAGTTATTTGCTAAACTCAAGAAGTGTGAATTTTGGATGGAGAAAGTTTCATTCTTAGGGCACGTTATCTCAAAAGATGGAATAGCAGTTGATCCTAGCAAGGTTGAGGTTGTCGTCAACTGGGAGCGGCCAACCAACGTTCATGAAATCCGCAGCTTTCTTGGATTGGCAAGTTACTACCGAAGATTTGTAGAAGGTTTTTCCAATCTTTCCGGCCCTTTGACTGCCCTCACTAAAAAGAATGCTCATTTTCAATGGAACGATAAGTGCGAAGCAAGCTTTCAAGAGATGAAAAAGAGGTTAGTAACTGCACCGGTCCTTGTTCTGCCAAGAGAGTCTGAGAAATTCGTAGTTTTTAGTGATGCCTCTCCTAAAGGACTAGGGTGCGTACTCATGCAGCAAGATAAAGTTATAGCTTACGCCTCTAGACAGTTGAAGGACCACGAGAGAAACTATCCTACTCATGACCTTGAACTAGCTGCTGTAGTTTTTGCTTTAAAAATTTGGAGACATTATCTTTTTCGTGAGAAGGTAGAAATTTATACTGATCATCAAAGTCTAAAATATATCTTCTCGCAAAAAGAATTGAATATGAGGCAGCGTAGGTGGTTAGAATTGTTAAAAGACTACGACTGCTATATTCTATACCATCCAGGGAAAGCAAATGTAGTCGCAGACGCTTTGAGTAGGAAATCGCTTGGTGCATCAACGAACTCAACGCCTACCCCTAATCAACTCGCCAAGCTATTGGGAATGATCCAGCTGGATGTGGCGCCAAGCGTGAAGGATGCCGTCCTAGCAGCTCTTATTATCCGTCCGTTAACTGCTGACAAAATTAAGATTGCTCAGGAGAACGACCTAGGGTTGCAACAACTGATGGAGAAGACAAGCTAGGGTAAAGCTCCAGGTTTCTATTTCACAAAAGATGACCTTTTAAGGACAGGTGATGCCAGAACTGTTATACCCAATGATGCAGAATTGAGAAGAGACATACTCAACGAAGCACATAAAACTAGGTACACTGTACACTCGGGAAGCACGAACATGTACCAGGATTTGAAAAAGGGATTTTGGTGGTAGGGAATGAAGCGTGATATCGCAGAATATGTAGCGCAATGCCCCACTTGTCAGCAAGTGAAGGCAGAACACCAAAGACCAGCCGGTCCACTCCAACCTCTCAACGTGCCAGAATGGAAATGGGATCAAATTACAATGGACTTCGTTGTAGGTTTGCCAAAAACACTCAATGGGCATGATGCTATTAGGGTCGTTATTGACAGACTTACGAAAAGTGCTCATTTCATCCCTATCAAAATTACCGACCCTGTTCCTAAGCTGGCAGAATTATATATAAGAGAGATTGTCAGACTGCATGGAATACCTGCTTCTATTGTATCTGACCGTGATGCGTGATTCACCTCTCATTTTTGGCAATGTTTACAAGATGCAATGGGGACAAAGCTAACTCTTAGCATGGCATACCATCCTCAAACCGATGGCCAATCGGAAAGAACCATTCAAATTTTGGAAGATATGTTGAGACTTTGCGTATTGGACTTTAAAGGTAAATGGATTCAATATTTACCGTTAGTTGAGTTTGCCTATAACAATAGTTTTCAGGCAACTATTGGAATGGCTCCATATGAAGCGCTCTGTGGACGGAAATGCAGATCACCACTATATTGGGATGAAGTTGGGGAAAGATAGCTAGTAGGACCGGAGATAATCCAGGATACTAAAGACAAGATTACCCTAATTCGAAAGCGGATGCTGGCCGCATAGAGTCGCCAAAAGAGTTATGCTGATACACGACGACGCAAGCTAGAATTCGAAGTTGGTGACCAAGTATTCCTGAAAGTATCACCAATGAAGGGAGTCATGCGGTTTGGTAAAAAGGGAAAGCTAAGTCCAAGGTATGTCGGTCCCTTTTTAGTGACGGAGGTCGTAGGTCCGGTCGCCTATAGAGTTGAATTACCATCTAACCTAGCCGGTGTACATGACGTATTCCACATTTCCACGCTACGAAAATACGTGCACGACCCGTGACACGTGATAGACTTTGAACCCTTATAAGTTCAAGCGGATTTGAAATATGAAGAGAAGTCGGTGCAAATCTTGGATCGAAAAGTACAACAACTGAGGACAAAGACAATACCACTAGTAAAAGTTCTATGGCAGAACCATGAAGTAGAAGAAGCTTCTTGGGAGTTAGAACAAGAGATAAGGAGCAAATACCCGTACCTATTCCCATGAGCCACTTTGAAGTAGGTATGTTTAATACTTTCGTGATTTATGACGTAGTATTTTTAATTAAATAACTTTTACGGTAGTAATTGTGTTTAAAATAGTTTGCGAGTAGTAGCTGTGAATACATACTGTAGTCGGTATGTCGAGCCCATAAATAGATCATGGTACTATATAAAACCAAATACCCAGGTAAAGATAGTATGATTTGAAAAACATTATTTTCTTACACCCTTTTTGATAATTGTCAAATATCATGGAGTTAACATAAAGTTGAAAACTCTGTACATCAAACCATACCTCAAGATCAACCAGAGAGAGAGTTACCTCAGTCCTCCACTAAGCCATGTCTCAGTGACTTTGAAGATGATTAAGGTAAGTAACATCACTGCTTGAAATTTTTTCTTACTTAGTGTAAATTTTTTTCTTTTGGCATAACTTGGTTTACAAATTTTGGGGACGAAATTCCGATAAGGTGGGTAGGATGTAACGCCCAATAATTTCAAGCTCTTAAGAAATCATTGATATTATTGAGGAGACAATATCCACATGTTTTTATAAGCAAACCTAAAGTTGTTTTGAAAAAATTAAAAGATCAAAACCTAAAAACCCTTAAAAACCTAAAAGTAACATTTAAGCTTTAAATTTTGATTAAACCTAAAATAGGTCAAACAGACTCAGATTTAGATAATTCAAAAACCATTGTGCTTACAAAAGAAAGATCTATCATGTGGCAAAAGTTAGTAAAAAGTCCACCAGTTGACTTTTTGACCCGAGCCTAAATAACCCAATTGTCGATATTAAAAAAAAAACTGTCAAGAAAAATATCTCCTTGCTTCTAGAAACATTTATGTATAAAAAACAAGAGTAATGATGAAAGGATAGGATATCTCAAGAGTAATCATGACAAGAAAGAAAAATCAATAAAGCAAGTGTGAACGCAGAAAGTGGATAAAAGATATTTTGGCTTTATAGACAAAAACTTTGACTTTATTGGAACTAAGTCAAAACGAACTCGAAATGGGATGAACCAAAAAGAGAAAATGTTTGTCATGAAGTCCTCTATCTACCTTCAAAATTTTACGTTAATCAGAGTAGGTTTGACCATCGAAATAATTCTCGGAGTAGGCTGCCCTCTAGTTGGACGAAAATTCTAAAATCCAAATTTGCAAGACATTATCCAATAAGCTAATTCTTTTATTACATTTTGGACCTAAATACCACTGCTTTCCTTCTATAAATAAGCATGCAAGGCCCTTTGTTTTTCCACACAAATCCTAGACAACTTTCAAGAAAGCTTTTGCTTTGGTTTTCTCTCCATTTTTCTCTCCTTCTACCACACAACCACTTTGGTGTTCTTGAAGTTATTTTTCTCTCCAAATCAAATTGGTGAGTAAATCTTGACACCTCTTCCTTACTATTTGATTTCATTTGTATTTATTACTACGGAGTTGGTTTAACAACCCCCGTATTTATTTACTTGTTTATTTATTGCGTTACTACGGAGTTGGTTTAACAACCCCCGTATTTATTTACTTGTTTATTTATTACGTTACTACGGAGTTGGTTTACAAACCCCGTATTCATTTACTTTAAAATGCAATCCTACAAAGTGGCTGTGCCGCAAATTTCCCTATCCCTTTACATAAAAATATTATCCTGTTAGGATTCATGTTTAAGTGTTATATTACCAAGAGCATTATGCTGCGTTTCGGTGCTTAAACATGAAACGTTGTAATATTTTCTCAATGAATCGTTGTAGGATTCATGTTGAAGTAATTACCTTTTAATTGATAACTAAAAACGATGAGTAAAGTGATGTAAAAATATACACATTTTTAATATTGGAAAAAGGACTGATGTATATATCATCTTCTTTGTATATATTTGTTACAGAAAATGAGCTAAGAAACTACACCAAGGAGAGTAAGTATGGATGTACTTACTGAGAAATGATTCTACGTTTCATTAAGACTGTGTGGTGTGTGTTTATTGCATGTGGTTGTTCATGCATTGCATGTTGTGTCCAATTAATATAACGGCTGATGAGATAGCCATCAACAAGCTGATGTAGTAGCAAGTGGAAGGAAGGCTAGTCAGTGGATCCAGGGGGTTCATAGTGACCCAGGGTGAGTCCAAAGTCCTAATATATAACTAATGCTGGGACCGGTAGGATTCCAGTGTAAACAGGTAAGACTTTAAGTGTGAGGAAAAGGACATGAACGGGTTTGGATACCTAAGAACGAGAGGTCTAGAGTAAGATGGTCATAAAACACAAACCAAAAGGTTACTACAATGCATATTCATACAACTCTTGTATTTATTGTAACGCCCAGTACTTTCAAGCTCTTAAGAAATCATTGATATTGTTGAGGAGATAATATCTACATGTTTTTATAAGCAAACCTAAAGTTGTTTTGAAAGATTAAAAGATCAAAACCTAAAAACCCTTTAAAAACCTAAAAGTAACATTTAAGCTTTAAACTTTGATTAAACCGAAAACAGGTCAAACAGACTCAGATTTAGATAATTCAAAACCATTGTGCTTACAAAAGAAAGATCTACCATGTGGCAAAAGTTAGTAAAAAGTCCACCAGTTAACTTTTTGACCCGAGCCTAAATAACCCAACTGTCGATATTAAACGAAAAACTGTCAAGAAAAATATCTCCATGCTTCTAGAAACATTTATGTATAAAAAACAAGAGTAATGATGAAAGGATAGGATATCTCAAGAGTAATCATGACAAGAAAGAAAAATCAATAAAGCAAGTGTGAACGCAGAAAATGGATAAAAGATATTTTGGCTTTATAGACAGAAACTTTGACTTGATTGGAACTAAGTCAAAACGAACTCGAAATGGGATGAACAAAAAAGATAAAATGTTTGTCATGAAGTCCTCTATCTACCCTCAAAATTTCATGTCAATCGGAGTAGGTTTGACCATCGAAATAATTCTCGGAGTAGGCTGCCCCCTAGTTGGACGAAAATTCTAAAATCCAAATTTGCAAGACATTATCCAATAAGCTAATTATTTTATTACATTTTGGACCTAAATACCCCTGCTTTCCTCCTATAAATAAGCATGCAAGGCCCTTTGTTTTTCCACACAAATCCTAGACAACTTTCAAGAAAGCTTTTGCTTTGGTTTTCTCTCCCTTTTTCTCTCCTTCTACCACACAACCACTTTGGTGTTCTTGAAGTTATTTTTCTCTCCAAATCAAATTGGTGAGTAAATCTTGACACCTCTTCCTTACTATTTGATTTCATTTGTATTTATTTTACCATTACTACGGAGTGGTTTAATCCCCCGTATTTATTTTATTATTTATTGCGTTACTACGGAGTGGTTTAATCCCCCGTATTTATTTTATCATTTATTGCCTTACTGAGTGGTTTAATCTCCCGTATTTATTTTATAATTTATTGTATTCCTACAAAGTGGCTATGCCGCTAATTTCCCTATCCCTTTATATAAAAATATTATCCTGTTAGGATTCATGTTTAAAGTGTTATATTACCAAGAGCATTATTCTGTGTTTCGGTGCTTAAACATGAAACGTTATAATATTTTCTCATGAATCGTTGTAAGATTCATGTTGAAGTAATTACCTTTTAATTGATAACAAAAAACGATGAGTAAAGTGATGTAAAAATATACACATTTTTAATATTGGAAAAAGGACTGATGTATATATCATCTTCTTTGTATATATTTGTTACAGAAAAGGAGCTAAGAAACTACACCAAGGAGTGTAAGTATGGATGTACTCACTGAGGAATGATTCTATATTTCATTAGGACTGCGTGGTGTGTGTTTATTGCATGTGGTTGTTCATGCATTACATGTTGTGTCCAATTAATATAACGGCTGAGGTGATAGCCATTAACAAGCTGATGTAGTAGCAAGGGGAAGGAAGGCTAGTCAGTGGATCCAGGGGGTTCATAGTGACCCAGGGGTGTCCAAAGTCCTAATATATAACTAATGCTGGGACCGGTAGGATTCCAGTGCAAACAAGTAAGACTTTAAGTGTGAGGCAAAGGACATGAACGGGTTTGGATACCTAAGAACGAGAGGTCTGAAGTAAGATGATCATAAAACACAAACTAAACGGTTACTACGATGCATATTCATACAACTCTTGCATTTATATTATTTATGAACTGTTATTAATCTGATGATAACTTGATATGAAAATGGATGACTCACTTGTTTGTCTATGTAAATATGATGACGTCATATTTGCATAGTTACTGATGCAGGTCTGGAGAATGAAGGCATGGACCCATATGCCAGTTTTGATGGTTTTTGAAACCATCAACAAACTAACACGTGCTAGCTTAGAAATTACTAGTTGCGCTTATATGTATTTTGTTTTATGGCATGTAAATATTTATAACAATGTCATGTTCGACATGTTTTTATGTTATATGCTTATGTGCCGCCTGTGGCACTAATTTTTATGCACCTAGTGTGCATATAGGATGTAAAGATAAACCTAAGTAACTTTTAATAAACATATCGAGGTATTTCAGTTAGCTCTAAATGTGTTATGCTATCAATTCCTAAGTCTTTAAAAAGAAAAAAATATATTCCGCTGCGAGAGTTTATCTCTGATGTAGTAATGTCACGTGGAAACCGGAGGTTTCTGCTTACGAATTTGCAGGCTCAAATTCGGGGAGTTACATTTATATTATTTATGAATTGTTATTAATCTGATGGTAACTTAGTTATGAAAATAGATGACTCATTTGTTTGTCTATGTAAATATGATGACGTTATATTTGCATAGTTACTGATGCAGATCTGGAGAATGAAGGCATGGACTCATCTGCCAGTTTTGATGATTTTTGAAACCATCAACGAACTATCATGTGCTAGCTTAGAAATTACTAGTTGCGCTTATATGTGTTTTGTTTTATGGCATGTAAATATTTATAACAATGTCATGTTCGACATGTTTTATGTTATATGCTTATGTACCGCCTGTGGCACTAATTTTGATGCACCTAGTGTGCATATAGGATGTAAAGATAAACCTAAGTAACTCTTAATAAATGTATCGAGGTATTTCAGTCAACTCTAAATGTGTTATGCTATCAATTCCTAAGGCTTTAGAAGAAAAAAAATATATTCCGCTGCGAGAATTTATCTCTGATGTAGTAATGTCACGTGGAAATCGGAGGTTTCTGGTTACGAATTTGAAGGCTCAAATTTGGGGCATTACACTAGTAGCTATTTGGGCGCGCCACCCCTGAATCTAATAGAGGTGGCCGAGCCACCCCCAACCGCTCTTTTGGGGGTGGCTGAGATGGGGGGTGGGTCACAAAAATCAGTTAAGGGTGGTTCGGCCACCCCTATTAATGTCGGGGTTGGCCGATCCACCCCCGAACATCTGAGGGTGGTCTGACCACCTCTGTCAGACGCCCAGGGGTGGTTCGACCACCCCTAGGTTTTAATTTTTTTAATTTTTTGTTTTTTTTTTTTTATTATTTTTGAGTTGGGTTAAAGACAGGTCAAAAAGTGGGTCGAGTAAAACCCCGAATATAATTTTAATTTTAAAAACCCACCAAAACAACATTTTCAAACATAATAAAATATAATTCAATATTGTTAAACACCCAAACATACCCTATTTGACTTTTAAGTGAGTTGATTCGAGATTAACCCCTTTATTAAACAGATTAATTTAGATCAACTCAAATTTAATTATACAAAATCTTAATTAACTAAATTCGTGTTCATTTAACGTTGAATTCGTGAATCGCGTAAAAAATTATCAACCTTACTTTTTGATAAGCGTAGAATGTTGAACATTTAAGCCCCTTAACTTGAATATGTTAATTCCTTAGCAATGTTATTTGTTTGATTTTGTGTTGTTTTATTGTTTTCAGGTTTAAAATAAAGATGCAATTAATTCTATTGATTTTGGGCTTAAAGCACACTTTGAGAAGACCTAGAAGATAATGGTAAGCTTAACCAATCATAATAGAAGACTTATATGATGTGGTTAAATTTATGCTCCGTTTATTTCGACGTAAAATGATTTCCGTCGTAAAATGATTTCGACGAAATTATTTTCAGAAAAAATGATTTTCTTGAAAATATTTTTCGGTGTTTGGTTCGCACGAAAAAATTACAAAATGTAAAAATCAGAGTTTGACAAATGTCGCCAGAATCCGGCAACGCCCGGTCGCTGTCACCGGATTCCAGCGAAAAAGTTTGACCGAATCCGACCAAAATGGCCGGATTTCGGCCGGAATCTTCCGGATCCGGCTGGATAAATGGCCGAATCCGGTCATATCCGACTGGACCCCGGCCATTTTGGCCAGATCCAGCCGGAATATTCCGGATCCGGTCATATCCGGCCGGATCCTGGCCGTTTTGGCCAAATCCGGCTGGATCAATAGCCGGATCCGTCTAGATCCGGCCGGATCCCGGCCGTTTTGGCGAGATCCGGCTGTCTTGGTTGGAAACCGGTAAATTCCAGCCGGAATTTGGTCATCCCGTGGCCGGATTCCGGCGCCGGCACAATTCCGGTAACTTGATTCCCGCGCCGGCGGGATTCCGGCGACCGGATGTTCTCGGACTCCGGCGCCGACTGGATTCCGACGACCGGATGTTGTCAGACTCCAACGCTGACCGGATTTCGACGACCGATAATTGTTAAATTCTGACGATCGGATATCAAACATGCGTGTAAGGACGAAGAGTTTTATTTCGGAAAATGATTTACGGTTTTAAAAATCGTAAATCGTTTTCCGAAAATTAAAAAAGCTTTTACGGTCAAACCGAAAATGATTTTCGTTGACCATTATTTTTGCCCCTACCAAACACCGAAAAATGCCGAAATCGTTTTCCAGAAATCATTTTACGCTGAAACAAACGGAGCATTAATTAAATCAAGGGAATGATTAAATCAGAATTTCTCCACTAAGAGTCAAAATCGGATTGAATTCAAATTTGGATTTTGCACATGTCTCAGTGTTTTGATCATAATTTTCTGCTCAGATATTATATTTCAATGAAATTGGTGGTGTTGGAAAGCTAATAAAAACTTCAACAAATATCTTAGAAATATATTTTTCCTAATTCGGATGTGTACTATGTAAAAATCGCCCTGCAACAAAGGACCACAAATCTGGACAAATTTGAAATCCTTTTCCTACTTGGATTGAAGTTTCAATCTCATACTTGGACTAAGAGACTAAGTTCAAATTTTTCTTGGATTTTTAAAGCTTTTAGGCCTCTCCTAGTCTCTATAAATAGAGCCCTAAGCTTCAAGAGAAGCGGTGCTTGTGTTTAGCTTTAGATAGAAAATTCTTCTTGGAGGATTGACAAGTTGAAGAGGAGAAGAACATCGCAGGAGGCCATCCCAGCACCACGATGAGCAGCTAAATTCGTACTAGGGTGTTGATGTTGCCCTTTCCAAGTAACAATGGTTTAATTGTATTTTAATTTGGTATTTTCTATATGCATGATGGATGTATAACTGTGAGAATTGATCTTAATGTTTATATTCAATCATTATAAATTTCTTATCTTGTCTTAGAAAGTCTTTTATATTGATTGAACTCCATACTTCATATTTTTCTGTGATTATGTGAATGATGATTATACAACGGGTTTAATTGACATTTGATCAAGAGGGTTAGATAGGTCATGCTTAGGAAAGACGGATTGTACTACACCCTAGTTTAGTGTAATTTAGGTAGACAGTTCGTACCAACCAAAGATGGGTTATACTATTCCATTGATTGTGTGTATCCTATCAAAGACGTAGCTAATCCATACCTAGGGAAGACGGGTCGTACTGCATTTTAGTGGTTAGGCAGACGGTCCGTGCCAACTGAAGATGGATTATACTTATTCTTTAGAGGTAATTTCTTGACTACTCGAGTGAGATGAGCCCTATATCATGCATAGTATGAATTTCCCTTGTTAATTTATGATTGACCATTGTTATGCGGTGAGTGGTAAAATCAATCCCTATTCTTTCTCTCATCACAACTCTCTTTATTTTTATGCATTTAACTTAGTTAAAATCCAAATCAAACATCTTTTAAATTAAGTTATATTTAATCTTGAAAGACTTGATAGCAATTCCTACGCAGGCCTTGAGGTTTGACACCCTCAATATAGCTCTATCTTACAAGGATTCGTACTATTGCGAGTGGTAATTTCATTATTGATATTTTTGTACACAAAACGACCACATCAATTTTTGGCGCCGTTGCCGGGGATTGCAAACGGTTATGTTATTAAATTTTAAAGATTAAATTTAACTTGATTCTTTTTTTTTATTTTTTTTTTATTTTTTTTTTTAGTTTCTTTATTTTTATTTTTTAGTTTTATTTTCTTTTGTTTTATTTTTGTCAATTTAGTTCATGTGGGGAGGCATTCCAACACTCCATGGACTATGTTCATATTACTATAGTCCTTATCACCATGTTGAAGATTATCCTACTATAGGATAATTTTCTAACTATTCTTAAGAGCATATGAACAAACTGTTCTCTAGACCGAGGAATGACTCTTACTCTGATTCCTATGACCCGGGATAGAGCAACCAGTCTAATACCTTGTGGCAAGCTCAAGCCCCTGAAAATTATGCTTCATAATTTCATGAACTATACCATGAGGCTGAACCACCTCCTCCTCCGATGAGTTCTGACTTTCAAGATCAAATGATGAAATTTATGAGCAAGATGGATCAAATAATAGACTCTTAGAATCAGATGGTGAACTCTCACTCTGAATCCATTGCTAAGATAGAAGCTCATGAAGAGGAGCCATCGGGAATCTACTGGCCTCCACAACAACAATACCATGCCGAACCACTTGCTCCAATGAATTCTGACCTTCAAGATCAGCTGTTGAAATTTATGAGTAAGATGGATCATATCAAAAATTTGGAGCATGAAGTGCAATTATATTTATTTTGTTTTTTGGAGGGGGTATCCAAATTAATATTATCAATTAGAATAATTTATGGTATAGAATAATTTATAGTTGGCTCAATTGGACCAATAAAATGAAGTATCCAGGCTCCGTTTAGAAAAAACCCAATTAGTAATATATCTATGATTACTATGTTTATCATATTCTATTTATAAACAGGAGCGATCTCAAACTGTTTAATCAATCGAGTAATATAATAGGGATAATTGCACCATTGGTCCCTGCGGTATGCCATAATTTTTTTTCAGTCCCTATGGTTTAAAAAGTTCATGGGAGGTCCTCGTGCTATGCAATAATTACAAATCGATCTCTGGCATCAAATTCTGTTAAAATTTTTAACAGATTCCGTCAAATGCCACGTTAGCAACACATGTCGCCATCTTATTGGCAATACGTGTTCATCTTAATAAAAAAATTTTAAAAAAAAAAAAAAAAAAAATTATTTTTTTAAAAAAAATAAAAATAAAAAAAAAAAAAAAAAAAAAAAAAAAAAAAAAAAGCAGTAGCCACAGCCACCCCTTTGGGGGTGGCATGG
Source organism: Alnus glutinosa (assembly GCF_958979055.1). NCBI lineage: Eukaryota > Viridiplantae > Streptophyta > Magnoliopsida > Fagales > Betulaceae > Alnus > Alnus glutinosa. The sequence continues at coordinate 15,438,371 of NC_084894.1, read as the reverse complement.
CCGCCCCCAGCCGCGGCCACCCCCAGTAGCCGGGGGTGGCGCGCGGCCACCCCCTGCGGCCTAAGGGTGGCCTTCGGGCAACCCCCGGAAGATCCAGGGGTGTCTGGGGGTGGCGCGCGGCCACCCGCAGTGGCCGAGGGCGGCCAGGCCACCCCAAAAGGGGTGGCCCAACCACCCTTGTTGATTTTTTTTTTTTTTGAATTTTATTTTTTTTTAAAAAAAAAAAAAGTATTTTTATTTATTTTTTAATAAATTTATATTTTTTTATTAAGATAGACACGTGTCACCATCTTATTGGCGACATGTGTCGCTGACGTGGCATTTTGACGGAATCTGTTAAAAATTTTAACAGAATTTAACGTTAGGGATCGATTTGTAATTATTGCATAGCACGAGGACCTCCCATGAACTTTTTAAACTATATGGAGTGAAAAATAATTATCGCATACCACAGGGACCAAAGGTGCAATAATCCCAATATAATATAACGAATACATTGAATATTTGGCTGAAGAAATGAAAGAAATTAAAAAAAAAAAAAAAAAAAAAAAAAAGCCATAGTAAAAACACGTGGTATTGGGGCATTTGCCCTATATGTGCAAATAAAAATCGGGCCGATCTTTACTCGGAGTAAAGCATAAACTTAAAAAAATTGAAGAAGCCCATTCCAGAACAAGAAAATGACATCGTGATTATGTGATTTAATGGACTCTCACAATCAAAGGGCGAACTCTCACTCTAAATCCATTGCCAAGATAGAAGCTCACGAAAAGGAGCCATCTCCCATCTACTGGTCGCCACAACAGACGTCTCAAGCCACACCATCTCCTTGGTTGGATTCTAATTTTCAAGATTAGATGTTGAAATTTATGAGCAAGATGGATCAGACATTGAATTCTCACTCCCAAGCCATAGCCAATGATGGAGATCAAGGCACCGCTTTGAAGGATCTCGTTCAAGAACCAATTGGGCCGGTTACGAGAGCACGAGCAAAGAAGTTCAAGGATGTGCTCAACGGACTCATCCAAGAGTTATGGGCTCAAGAAAATTCGAGGAGGCCCATTGAGCATGATCCACGTGGCCAACAAAGAATTGTCACCTTGATTTAAGTTCTAGAAGAATCCGGTCAAGGCCAAGAATTGACAAGAAAACAATCGCAGAAAATCTAAACCAAATTGATGCGGAATAATTGATGGTGGGCTATATGGAAATACGTTGGACCACAAAGACAATTGATGGTGAACCGGCATGGAAATATGGAGAGTACCATATTTAGAATGATTTCAAGCCTTATTTAAGTTAGATATTTAAGTATATTTTGATTTGTTTACTTTTTGGATTAGGACCTTATTTTCTTTCCTTGCTAGGAATTGATTTGTTTTATTTTTTTTAGGATTAGAACTACTTTCTCCGCAAGTAATTTTCTTGTATAAATAGGTGTACCTACCATGTAATAGGAGACATTGATGATTCATAAAACTTGTGAGGTTTTATTCTCTTTGGTTCTTTGAAGAACTACTCGAACTTATCGGGATTTCCCGTGGCGTTCATCTCGACTTATCAAACGGAATTTCCACCACCGTTTGTGGCGTCTTCCTTATACTGAGGTTCTTGTTTGTCATAAACAACGGGTCGAGGTTTTTCCATTCAAATCTGTCCTTAGAACGGTCTTGGGTTCCCTTTCGTTGTTGGGTCTCGTTATTCTTGACGGGGTTCACATCATTTGGTATCAGAGCTCAGTTTCTAGTTCAGGTTTGCATATCCCTTCACATCATTATTTTGAAATTTTATTTCATTATTCTTAAAAGCTGGTTGCTAATCATCAAAAAAAAAAAAAAAAATCGTGTCAAAATTCAGATTTGTGATTTTCGCGAATCTTTGCTTTAATTTTTCAGATTTGAAATTTTCAGAATTGAATTCCATTCTTAATTGATTACGCGAATCTTTGCTTTAATTTTCAGATCAATAATTTCAAGTTTTGGATTTTCTTTCCATATCTGCAACTTCCATCTTTGAATTACATGTCGCTTTCAATTGTCCTTTGTATAGTTTCATGTGCTTGTTGAAATCTGATCAATCATTTTTGGCAATCACAATTATTATTGCTGCTTGTGACTATAAAAAAAAAAAAAAAAAAAAAAAAAAAAAAAAAAAAAAAAAATTCATTATTCTGTGCTTCCAAAATTCCAAACTGTCATATTCCTTCTATTTCTAATCTGAAAATTTCCATATTCCTTGAGTAGTTCTGGGTGAATTGTTGCTGGAAATTTTGAGTTGTTTGTTTAGTTTCAAAAGAACGAAGAGAGAATTATCGAGTGGAAAAAGGCAAGAGTGGTGAGAACATCAGAGGGTAAAAGCCATATTATTTTGAGTGAAACACGAGTGGAGAGTGATCCACCTTCTTGAGTGTAAACACGTAAGGGAGTGATTCGTGAGGATCTTTTTTTCTTTCTAACCTTTGTTTTGCAGCAATCATGTCTCACGATAGTGGTAAGAGCATTGTCGAAGGTGATACAAAATTGGCCGATCCGAAAATGTTTATGGAGGCCATGATGAGTGAGATGAGGCGAGTGATGAAGATGGAGATGGAGCAGGTTCACGAACGGATAGATCAGATGGAGAATAGACGTGAGGAGCAACCACAAAACGGTCGTAATTTTCATGGAAGGGAAAGAGTTCCACCGAGGGAGGAGGATGAAGAGCGTTATGGGTCTGGTTTTGATGAAGAAGAAGATCGGGGTTCCATTGTTAACAATAAGAGACCTGGAGGAAGATTTAGAGAAGCTAGGAATCGTGAAGATAACAACTTGGGTGGTATTAAGATGAAGATTCCGTCCTTTCAAGGTAGATCTGATCCTGAGGCATATCTTGAATGGGAGAAGAAGATGGAGTTCGTGTTTGATTGTCACAACTACTCTGAGACAAAGAAGGTAAAATTAGCTGTGATTGAATTTTCTGAATATGCTATTACTTGGTGGGATCAGCTTGTGATAAACAGGAGGCGGAATAGAGAACGCCCAATAGACACATGGGAGGAGATGAAAGTAGTGATGAGAAAACGATTCGTTCCAAGTTACTACTACCAAGAGTTGTATAAAAGGCTACAAGGTCTTAGACAAGGGAGTCGAAGCGTAGAGGATTACTACAAGGAGATGGAGATTGCTATGATCAGCGCTAATGTAGAGGAAGATCGGGAGGCTACAATGGCTAGATTTTTACTTGGCTTAAACCGGGAGATCCATGATAAGGTAGAGATGCAGCATTATGTGGAATTGGAAGATATGGTGCATATGGCTATCAAAGTGGAACAACAACTCAAGAGAGGGAGTGGGACACGTGCAGGCCATAATTCTAGTTCTACCTCTTGGAAATTGAGTCATGCCAAGCCGCTGGACAAGTCACAAACGCCCAAACCCGAGCCCAAGTCCGTGACCACCAGCCACGTTCCTCAAGGTAAAACCGAAGCCTCTACCTCTAGGAATCGTGATATTAAGTGTTTTAGATGTCAAGGCAGGGGCCACATAGCAAGTCAATGTCCAAACAAGCAAGCCTTGGTGTTGCAAGCCAACGGAGAAATTGTGACCGATAATGAAGATTCCGACACCGACAACATGCCGCCATTGGAGGATGTTTCCGATGAGGAGTATTTAGCCCCTGACGCATTGACATTGGTGGCGAGAAGAGCATTGAGCTTGCAAGCAAAAGGAGTTGATGAAGTACAGCGGGAGAACATCTTTCACACAAGGTGCTACGTTAAAGACAAGGTATGTAGTGTGATTATTGATGGTGGTAGTTGTACTAATGTTGCAAGCACAATTATGGTGGAGAAATTGCGATTGCCCATGATAAAACATCCTAGACCGTACAAGTTGCAATGGCTAAATGATAGTGGTGAGATAAGGGTGAACAAGCAAGTGTTAGTTGCATTTCGAATCGATAAATATGAAGATGAAGTGTTGTGTGATGTAGTACCGATGCAGGCGGGACACTTATTGCTAGGGCGTCCATGGCAATTCGATAGGAAAGTGAAGCATGATGGCTTTACGAACAAGTACTCTTTTGTACTTAATCAACGATCAATCACTCTTGTACCATTGACACCGCAGCAAGTATACGAGGATCAAGTGAGATTACAAAAGGAGAGTGATCAAAAGAAAGAGAGTGAGCAAAAGAAAAACAGTGAAAAACAGAGAGAGGCCGAGAAAAATGAGAGAGAGAAAGAAAATCAAAGTTCGGCCCTTGAGAGAAAATCAGAGAGAAAACAAAAGAATTTTTATGCAAAAGTGAGTGAGATCAAGCGGGCAATGTTTTCAAAACAGCCGATGATTGTACTTTTGTACAAAGAGGCACTTTTAAACAATAACGAACTTGACCTTGCTTTGCCTAGTTCTATTGTTTCTCTTTTGCAGGAGTACGAGGATGTCTTCCCCGAGGAAACAACACATGGGTTACCTCCAATCCGAGGGATTGAACATCAAATTGATTTAGTTCCCGGTGCAACCATCCCAAACCGACCAGCTTATAGGAGCAATCCCGAGGAGACAAAGGAGCTTCAACGACAGGTAAGTGAATTGTTGGAGAAAGAGCACATGAGGGAGAGCATGAGCCCATGTGCAGTTCCGGTCTTACTTGTACCTAAGAAGGATGGGACGTGGCAAATGTGCGTTGATTGCCGAGCCATCAACAACATAACGGTAAAGTATCGTCATCCTATCCCACGCTTAGATGATATGTTAGATGAGCTGCATGGTTCTTGCATATTTTCTAAGATTGATTTAAAAAGTGGTTATCATCAAATTAGGATAAAAGAAGGAAATGAATGGTTAGTTATGCCTTTTGGTTTGACTAATGCTCCGAGCACCTTTATGAGACTTATGAACCATGTTTTGCGTGCATTTATAGGCAGATTTGTTGTTGTCTATTTTGATGATATACTCATTTATAGCAAGAACATAGACGATCATGTAGTACATTTGAAATCCGTTTTAGATGTGCTAAGGAAAGAAAAGTTGTTTGCTAATTTAAAGAAGTGCACTTTTTACACCGATAAGCTTGTATTTTTGGGATTTGTTGTTAGTGCACAAGGTATACAGGTTGATGAGGAGAAGGTACGTGCAATCCAAGATTGGCCGAGCCCCACAAGTGTAGGTAATGTTCGTAGTTTCCATGGACTTACTAGTTTCTACTGGCAGTTTGTGAAGGACTTCAGTAGCTTAGCCGCACCGCTTACCGAAGTGATCAAGAAGAACGTTGGATTTCGGTGGGGAGAAGAACAAGAGAAAGCAAGACTCAACATTGAGCGAAGAACGGAACAATATGCCACACAAGCCAACAAGGGACGTCGCAACCTGGTTTTTGAACCCGGAGATTGGGTTTGGCTGCATATGAGAAAAGAAAGATTCCCGGTGAAAAGACGTTCCAAATTGCTCCCAAGAGGAGATGGCCCTTTCCAAGTCCTCGAGCGTATCAATGACAACGCTTACAAGCTAGATTTACCTGGTGAGTACAATGTAAGTACCACTTTTAATGTTACTGATTTGAGTCCTTTTGATGTAGGTGATGATTTGAGGGCAAATCCTTTTCAAGAGGAGGGGAATGGTGGAGATCAAGGCACCGCTTTGAAGGATCTCGTTCAAGTACCAATTGGGCCGGTTACGAGAGCACGAGCAAAGAAGTTCAAGGATGTGCTCAATGGACTCATCCAGGAGTTATGGGCTCAAGCAAATTTGGGGAGGCCCATTGAGCATGATCCACATGGGCAACAAAGAATTGTCACCTTGATTCAAGTTCTAGAAGGATCCGGTCAAGGCTAAGAACTGCTGAGATTGTTCGTTAATTTAGAAGGATCGGATTGCAAGACTTATTTTCTTTACCTACCTAAGATCTTTATTTATTTTCTTTCCTTGCTAGGAATTGATTTGTTTACTTATTAGGATTAGAACTACTTTCTCCGCAAGTAATTTTCTTGTATAAATAGGTGTACCTACCATGTAATCGAGGAGACATTGATGATTCATAAAACTTGTGAGGTTTTATTCTCTTTGGTTCTTTGAAGAACTACTCGAACTTATTGGGATTTCCCGTGGCGTTCATCTCGACTTATCAAACGGAATTTCCACCACCGTTTGTGGCGTCTTCCTTATACCGAGGTTCTTGTTTGTCATAAACAACGGGTCGAGGTTTTTCCATTCGAATCTGTCCTTAGAACGGTCTTGGGTTCCCTTTTGTTGTTGGGTCTCGTTATTCTTGACGGGGTTCACATCACTTCTTATCATGAGCAAGCCATCACCACAATGAAGAATGGAGAAGTGGTCGAAACTAACGTGGAAGAGAGGAAGGATGAGCAAATTGAGGCCCCACAAACTCTACAACGAGCAAAAGGCAGGGAAGTGAGCACTGAGACTCCTTCATCATCCACTCTTATTCTAGAGACGCCATATGAACCCCGAGCCCCTATTGCTTATGGCTTACCAAGAGGTCAGGAGAGTAGTTTGTTACGGCTGTTAGAAGAGCAAAAAGAGACCATCAAGATAGAAAACTTCATTGAGTATTCTCCTCATTTTACTCCAGTTCATGATTCCCTTCCAGATGACAAACTGTTTGAGAATATTCAGAGGGATTTAGCTCGATATGCGAATATTCAGAATTACCTTTTTGTCGACAAAATTTATTCTCTTTGGTCCAAGAAAAGAAAATATTGGTGCTTTAAATTTAAACTTAAGGGTCAGAGAGCATTGAGCGCATCAAGGATGTGGATTCCGTTGGCTTGGTGGATCCCACATATTTTGACTAAATGAGTCAGCTTCATAGGTTTGAGCACAAGCCCTGTACGCTCAAGTCCTCTATCAGGCCAGGATACATGATCTCATTCCAGGTTTATCTTCTCCATTGTTGCTTCATTCTTAGTTTATATTTTTACAACAATGTGTTGCACTTGATTAGTATTTGGTTCGAGTATCACTCTCTTTTTCAGGACATGTGTTTTTGCAATCAAGTTTGGGGGTATGATATGCCCCACATCTACCCATTCAGGTATTTCTATCCTTCTACTATTATGTTCAATTCTATACACACATTAGGGACAATGTGTGATGAATTAGGGGGTATGGAAGAACGAAACACTGCCCAATATGTTGCTATGTTATTCTTGAGCATGCTGTTGATTTTAAATTCTGATTCATATTTTATTGGTGAGCTTAATATGATGAACACATGATCACATGAATAGGGAATTTAGAGTTTTGTTATTTTCTTTAGCAACATGAGATGTTACTTATTTCAATTTGATTCTCACAAGCACACTAACACATAGTTTGTGAGGTATGAAATTTGAAATCAGTTATATCTGTTATCAATATCTTGGATGCAACTAAGTAACTTGTTGGAGGAATAACCTTGGCATAAAAAAATAATAATAATAATAATAATAATAATAATAATAAAAAAGAATATTGGTCACTTTGAACTTTTCACTAAGTAACCGAATCTCTTGCCTCATTAAGCATTGCGTATTCGCGTAAAAAAGTGAAAGTTTGCTTTGATTGATAAAATGGCTAAGTTTAGCTTCAGAGCCTTTTTGACTCAAGTTAGTACGTCTTTAGGGTGTTTTAGGCCTAGTGCCCTAAAACCATATGGTTTGGGAGTCATTGACCTAACACTCGTTACATGGGTCAATTAAAAAGCTTAAGGGAGCTAAGCATTGCACAGTCTGGACATATATCAATAATATATATATATATATATATATATATATATATATATATATATATATATATATATATATATATATATATGCCTTGGTTGTTTTATCTAATGGGGAGTCCAACAAATTTTGAGTATTGAACCTTCATGATTGAGATTAGTTTTTGAAACCCCATGACTATGTGTTAAGTTCAATTTATACTAGTTGAATCTTGTGATATCTCCTAATGCCATATTAGTAGCTTAATGTTTAATTCCCTGAAATTGTGAAAATGGAGTTTATTTTGTTAAGCTTGCTAATGAATGAGAACCATTATTTTTATGATGCTGCATTCTTGGAGATAACATGGTAGGAACAATGTTTGTGGGTATCATTCCTAGCAAACCCTCACGAGACTTCACTTGTCCACTAATGAGTCCTAGGGGTTTAAAAGGTTTATTGCATATGCTAAATGCAATTGTACAATATCCCACGAAAGAATGATTTATCTTTTGTTTTTCAGTTTTATTTCTTGTTTTGTATTGCTAAAGGACTAACAATATGTAAGTTTGGAGGTGTCATAAGCCTAGAATGTTGCACATTCAAGCCCCTTAACTTGCATATGTTAATTCCTTAGCATTGTAATTTGTTTAATTTTGTGTTGTTTTATTGTTTTCAGGTTTTTAATAAAGATGCAATTAATTCTATTGATTTTGGGCTTTAAGCACACTTTGAGAAGACCTAGAAGATATTGGTAAACTTAATCAATCATAATAGAAGACTTATATGATATGGTTAAGTTTAATCAAATCAAGAGAATGATTAAATCAGAATTTCTTTACTAAGAGTCAAAATCGGATTGGATTAAAATTTGGATTTTGCACATGTTTCAATGTTTTAATCATAACTTTCTACTTAGACATTTGATTGCAATGAAATTGGTGGCGTTGGAAAGCTAATAAAAACTTTAACAAATATGTCAGAAATAGGTTTTTCCTAATTCGGACGTGCACTATGTCAAAATCCTCCCGCAATAAAAGACCGCAAATCTAGACGAATTTGAAATCCTTTTCCTATTTGGATTGAAGTTTCAATCTCTTACTTGGATTAAGAGACTAAGTTTCGATTTTTCTTAGATTTCTAAAGCTTTTAGGCCTCTCCTAGTCTCTATAATAAAAGCCCTAAACTTCAAGAGAAGTGTACTTGTGCTTAGCTTTAGACAGAAAATTCTTCTTGGAGGCTTGACAAATTGAAGAGGAGAAGAACATGGCAGGAGACCATCCCAGTACCACGATGAGGGGCTAAATTCGTACTAAGGTGTTGATGTAGCCCTTTCCAAGTAACAATGGTTTAATTGTATTTTAATTTGATATTTTCTATATACATTATGGTTGTATAACTGTGAGAATTGATCTTAATGTTTATATTCAATCATTATGAATTTCTTATTTTGTCTTAGAAAGTCTTTTATATGATTGAATTCAATACTTCCTATTTTCTATGATTATGTGAATGATGATTATACAACAGGTTTAATTGACATATGATCAAGAGGGTTAGATAGGCCATGCTTAGGGAGGACGGATTGTACTACACCCTAGTTTAGTGTAATTTAGGTAGATAGTTCGTACCAACCAAAGATGGGTTATACTATTCTATTGATTGTATGTATCATATTAAAGACGTAGTTAATTCATACCTAGGGAAGACGGATCGTACCGCATCTTAGTGGTTAGGTGGACGGTCCGTGCCAACCGAAGATGGATTATACTTATTCTTTAGAGGTAATTTTTTGATTACTCGAGTGAGACGAGCCATATATCATGCATAGTATGAATTTCCCTTTTTAATTTATGATTTACCATTGTTATGCAATGAGTGGTGAAATCAATCCATATTCTGTCTCATCACAACTCTCTTTATTTTTATGCATTTAACTTAGTTAAAATTCAAATCAAATATCTTTTAAATTAAGTTATATTTAATCTTGAAAAACTTGATAGCAATTCGTACGCAGTTCTTGAGGTTCGACACCCTCAATATAGCTCTAACGTACAAGATTTCGTACTATTGCGAGTGGTAATTTTATTATTAATATTTTTGTACACTAAACGACCACGTTTTTCATGGTAGGAAAGGGTGAGAAAAGTGAAAACACTTTGATGTACAGAAAAATCTTTTGAGAGCCAGGCCAAAAGTGCCAGATCCTATCCGTACCAGCAACAATTGTCGAGGCTTTGTTGGTATATATATATAGATATGTTTAGTGTCATTCTCTTACCCATCTCTTTTGCAAATCTACCATTGAATCTGTAAAACCAACATGTAGTCCCATAAATTCAATGATGAATTTGCATCTCTTATACATAAATTCTTGAAAAGCACCAAAAAGTTTTACATGTACGTACATGCCAAAAGTGAGTCGCAGTGACTTGATTCATGAGACTAGCAAAGGCATCACGGCATAAGAGATATATAGAAGAAACAATGGTATATACCGGAATAGTTGGTGTAGCACCTCCAAATTTATTCTCTGAAATAGAGGTATTTACTTCTGGAGTAAATGAGGGAAATGTGATGTTTTAGGAGGAAATAATAGATTTTGGAATTAATTGTTAAAAGTAAGGAGTTCTTTTGGGCCCTAGATGGTATTTGAGATAATAGAGTGGCCACCGCGAATGTCGAATTCGGAAGTGCAGTGAAATGTTACGAATTTAATTTAAGGTTTACGAGTTTAATTTAAGGTTTACGAGTTTAATCAAATCAGCATCCAACTGTGCCAAGACTTTTGAATCAATGTTAGATCCTTAACACATTCTCTCTATATAGAAGTAGAAGTAGAAGTACAGAGAGCTCAGAAAAGAGATTTTAGGTTGTCCAACTGTTTCTCGATTAACAGGACTTGCCAACGTGGAATAATTCTCTTCATAACATGTGAATTTGTTCCCAAAGATCATGTGTGCTGGGGTGCAGCACAATGCACCCGGCAGAAAAGTCTAATAGCAATAATAGCATGCTCCTTTCGGGTTAAATCTCCGCATTTGTCAGAGACATAGGGTTTGTTTGTTTAGCTACAAAACATTACTGAAGAATGCAAGTCACTATTCACTTCTTTTTTTTTTTTTTTTTTTTTTTTTTTTTTTTTTTTTTTACATTTTCCAATAACAATCAATATCAAAACATTCTCACTTTTTATATCACATCAATAATTTTTTATTATTATTCAAATAAAAAAATTCACTACAATACAAAACTTTTTCACTTTTTTATACAAATTCTTTTTATTTTATATCACATCATCACTTTTTACTAATTCCAAAACTAACAACCCACTACTCTGTTCCGTTATTTGCCAAACAAGCCCATAATTCTTCTGCGTGTAGATGTAGACTTGTAGTCGTCTCCATCTTGTGTCATTTTCTAAGAATCTTCAAGGTCTTGATATATATATATATATAGCATTCTAACATTTATGTACACAAATAGAGTGGATAAAAAAGGATGACTGACTGAATTTACTTTTTCTTTTGGAAGGTTACCATACAAAAGAATGCAACACCGCGGCTTAGTATTCCAGTAAGGATGAGGCAGGCCAAACAACCATACCAATGATTGAGATCATACCCACTATTCATGAGCGAACCACAGCGCGTTACTAGCCACACTCCAGAATATCTGAAAGCATAAGAAAAATCCGAAGGTAAAGAAAGATCAGCTATGAGATGATATCTACAAGATAATTACTACTACATATCCACAAGGATTGTCAGGCCAAACCTTTTAGCATTTGCTATTACAAATGCTTCCAACGCCCACTTTGTGTAGCACAAGTTAGCTAGAACATCCACAATTTTGTTATTACTATTATGGGTTGCTATGAGAGTCAAAACAACTGGAAGAAGCACCGACCACTGCATAGCGCAGAAAAAAGTGGTTTGTAAGTTGAAGGAAGAACGTTATATAATTACAATATATATCCATCCATAAGTAGACATACAGTCTTGTCAATTTAGGAATATCCATGTGAAATATTTAAATGCTCACCAGCTGTGCTGGACCAGGTTCAAGAAATATGGCCAATGCATAAGCTATACCAGTCACGCAGTAAACCAGACAAACCAAAATAATGTAATTATCCGTGACAGATGATCTAGGATTGTTGAAGAAATAGAACATAGAGAGATAAACCAGAGGCTTGATGATTGTATTGAAATGGTCAATTGTATCCTTCGAAAGAAAGTAAGCTAGGCTACTCATGCCAGAAGCACTCTCTCTCCAGTAGTGCAGCTTATCCAATCCAAACGATCTCAAAGCCGCAATCTTGCAAAGAAGAGCTGAAATAACATTGATCAAGATTTGGATGGGTTAGAAAAAAGAGAATGTTATGCAGATTATTTCATCCGAATCAAACCCCCTCCCCCACCCCCCACCCCCCCCCCCCCCCCCCCCCAAAAAAAAAAAAAACCCTCAAGATTCTAATACTTTAAAAAGAGATAGCTTGACTTATTTTTCAAGGGCATCTTATGCTTTACAAGTTAGACGACAATTTGGCATATGGACACCTGATATAAGCCAAATTGCATCAGGAGTCATCCCGAATTTAGAATGTTTGAGTGTCTACAGCTTTAAGGGAGAAACTTAAAAAGGGCACATCGCATAGATCAATTTGGAGGATTTTAACTTACAAACTGCTATTACTGTGTATGTATAGCCAAGCGATCCAAATGTTTCATCGCTAACTTTAGCAAGTGTGCCTAAGCAGATTCCAGCCAGTAATAAAATCAAAAAATCTACAGCTTGTGGCCTAGCTTCTCGTAACCGCTGCTTACCAACCCTGCAAAAAAGCCAGTCATCTAACTAATCAACTTTGAATTATTAGACAGACCAAAATCTCAATAGAACTGAGCCGCCAAGAGAGCCAATTTTTCTTTCTACCCAGAGAAACATCGACTTGATACTCCAACATTAAAAATTTTCCAACCCACAAACATTAAGTGCCAAGTTTTCAACGCTTGTAGAAAGAGAAAAATAGTGCATAATAGAGGAAAAGTCTATGTAGTTGATCACCCAAGAAAAATAGGACTTTATGTGCAGCTAAAAGCCTAAAACACAAAAGAAGAAATTTGGTATTTACCTCCCAAGAAAGTGTTTGTATTGCTGGAATGCACCAGGCGTATTCCTGTTGGATAGGTCATTTGACTTCAAGAAATTATGTTGTATATTGTCCCTCTGTAACTTAACATTAAACTTCACATCCTGCCAAAATTCTCCAGCAAAAGACTGGGAATCAGATCCATTATTAGACACATTTGCTCCATGATTAGAATTTTCGCCACTTGCTGTTGCCATTCCATCAGCACTCTGTAGCATATCCATGGGAACTGGGTATCCATTATGAAGCATCCATCTAACAGGAAGTTGTTTGACATTTACCCCTGTGCTTGTGCTTGGTTTTATGATTCCCTCCAGAATGTCAATGAAGTAGTCTGGAGGGTTAACACGCTCGGGGACAGTAATCCCAAGGCTGGCAAAGTACTCTTCAACTTTCTTCACTGGTCCATGATACACCGTATGACCACCTTTAGCTAGAAGTATCAAATCATCAAACATCCTGAACAAGGAGTAACTGAAGCACACAAAAGAGAGAGCATTACTTTCAGCTACATGCTAATTTGATTTTCCAGTATAAATTGCTGGAGGTATCAGCTTATCAAGTTTTAATTATCTATGTAATATAGCGCCCATATCTTCCAATATTTTTAAGCCTTCAGGTTCGTTACAACTGCTTTATAGTGGATATAATGACATCGAAAAAAGAAACAAAAGGCTATAGAAATAGCAAAAGGATGAGCTGTGCCAAAAAAAAAAAATGTAATTTAAAAAGTGTATATTATAGAAAAGTGAATAAAAATTGAGGTTTCTATTTTGGCCTCATGGCCTCTAACCTGGAGGGAGAAATAAAGTTACATTCTATTATAGAGTATAAATGTACAATCAGGGAAACCTTTCCTTTTGGCCTAAAAGAGATCACTTTTGGTCTATAATACAATGTTTTTTTTTCTTTTCTTATGACAGGTATACAGGATGGGTACGTGTAGTCCCCGCCTTACATTCTGGTCTATAATACAATGTTAAGTTGTTAACAGCTCAATTTGTTCAAAACAGAATAAAAGAAGTGCAGCAAACAAAACTCAAGTCATTCTGGTAGACCCTTATCCCCACAGAGGAAAACACACCTGAGAAAAAATGTAAGAAGTACAGTTCATAAAATTATAGATAATTTCCTTGTGATTCTGAAGAGTTAGTTACCTTGGCTGGTGGACAACCATACAAATATTTACACCTTCAAGAGCCTCACGTCTAAGTGCTCTAAGTAGTAACTGAGAAGATGAACTGTCTAAACCAGATGTGGGTTCATCCAAAATCAAAAGTGAAGGTTCCATGACCATTTCCAGCCCAACATTTACTCGTTTCCTTTGGCCACCAGAGATTCCTCGCTTCTCCACTGTCCCAACAAGAGAATCCCGCACAGCCTGCAGCCCCAAGGACTCAATGACTCTTTCAACAACTAGAACCTTTTCTGCTTTGGGCAGATCAGCGGAGAGTCTACAATAGTATAAAATACATAAAAATGGGGGAAAAGACACCATTGTCACTGCTAACACAAATCCTTGAGTTATGCATGTGACCAAAACAGGTGAATAAGAAACAAAAAATGTAGGGACCAAAAGCAAAGAGCACTACAGTCTGCACTACCAGACTGTTTCTTAGTGAAATTGCCTATATATGAATCGACCATGCATGATGATACTAAAAGAAAAATAACTCTTCTTGTTGATTTCAATAAATATCTTATTGTATGAAATTTTAGTGAAATCATGATCAGATTTCATATGTGCAGGATGGTTAAAGCCATCGGCTATCAAGTAGATTGAACAAATATGAATAGATAATGCACACAATGGAAGAATGATCTTATTAAATCACCAATTGTCCTAAAAGTTTAAACTGATAAGAAATTGTGAATTTAATCATTTAATTAATATTATAATCTCTCTTCACATGTGGGCTCAAACTCCCCCTTAATAAGTGAGACCCAACACGTTGAATATTTAATTAAAATGAGATGAATGGCATAGATAAAGTTTGAACTCAAGACCTTATGCTTTAATACGATGTTAAAACAATTACTCCAAAAGCTAAAGTTGATAGCAAATGGTGAATTTAATCATTTAATCAATATTCTAATAGATCCATATAACAAAGATAAAGTTGGAATAGTGCTCATAATTTCAAAAAGTTTGCTGATTATTTTTTTTATTTTTTTTTTTTCACTTTTCTGAACCACAAGCTCTCAATGATGAACTTATATGCATATTTTACAATAATTTTTTTGTTTATTTTTATTTATTTTATTTTATTGATTATTCAAAATCCATAGCAAAAAAAGAAAACAATTGTATTTATAAGTTGAATTGTTAATTAGAAATTCGTATTACAGGTCCACTTGTTCTTCCAAAACCACTAAAGCAGATTCAGACTTCCACCATTCAGCAAATTTTTTATTTTAATGTGTTAATACAACTAGGAATGCAGGTAGCAAAAATAGGATTTAATTGGTAGATATAAGACAAAAGTTTGGTTCTGCTATCAAAGTTGTGATTCTGAGGCTAACCAAGCAAGAAGTAAGATAAGCAACAAAACAGCAACCAATATCAGCTTAAACCAACTACAAGCATAGTAGTTAGAATGCATTATCACAAGAATCATATTGCTAGCAGCACATGTACTTCAAGAAATGAAAACACTCAAACTACAGGTTCCCTGCACCATGTGTTGTACCTGCATCTTGCACTAAACCAAAGATTCTCCTCCACTGTCAAGTTTCCATGCACAATATCATCTTGTGGCACAAAACCAATGATTTTCTTGTATGAATGGATTGATTCAATGTTTCCATTGACGAGAATCATACCGCCCATAGTGCACCCAGTTGCTTTACCAGCCAGAGCAGAAAGAAATGTTGTCTTTCCAGCCCCAGAAGGGCCCATGACAGCTGAAACTCGGCCAGGTAATATTTTCCCGGTCACACACCTCAAAAGATGTTTGTTTTTCCCTTTCAAACTGAGGGTTAGATTTTTAAAAGCAACCTCAATTGTAGGTCGTTTCCTAATTTCAATATCACTGGCCATTGAGATAACTCCAGAGAAGGTCAAGTTCTTATTCTGCTCTTGTAAAGCCTTTTCCTTTTCAATTTGTCCATATGCATACCTGAACATTTGGCTTTGAGTATGCAACTGCTTACCCTTTGGTGCTTGCTTTCTGATATTTTTATCTCCAATCTCCAGATTGAAGCCTTCATGGCTATCTGGGTCTTGTTCAATTTCATTCATCATCTTTGAGAGGTCGCTTTTTTCCTTTTTCTTTCCTTTTGATGCTGCAGACGATTCCTGAGGTGCACCTGGAGCACTCAATGGCATAGGTGTCAAGGCAGCATTTGATCCAGGTTTGGCTTGACCGAGACCTTTTAGCATCTCTTGCTGCCTTAAAGATTTTCTGCGAGAAAATGTACGGGATAGTTGTGTTTGCAATCCAATTGCATGCTTCTTAGCAATATCTTTTGCTGATTTCCATTTTTCACGTGCTTGTGCTGTTTCTCTTACACTTTGAACTGCCTTTTCCCGGGATTTTGCTTGTCTTTTCTCTCGAGTGGCAAGGACTTGGTCAGAGCAGTTATATATAATGACAAGCAGGAAGCTTAGCCCTGCCTACGTTGACAAGCAAAGGGTCAGTTCTGACGGTGGTGTATACGATATAGTCTACAAAGGCATGCTGACCAGAGGCTAAAGAAAATCTTGATCTTAATCATGAAATATGTTTGATGGTTCCAACAAGATATATATTGTACATGCTACCAAAACTGTCTCAAAAATTTCATTGGAAGTTCAATAAAAGGATAAATATAGAATATACATAAGAGGCATATTGTCACTTAAGCCATCAAAATAAATTTCCATAGATACATTGCTACTGAATCACATCCCTCCCAGGTATATCTATTTTAAAATAAAATAGGTCAGTTAGGCACGTACTCCAGTCTAGCAGAACATAATTGGGTACAGCAACAACCCTAAAGTGAAAACTGGATGACAAGATGAAACACTTCTATGATTTTTTTTTTTTTTTTTTCAAGTGGACTTGTTTTTATTTCTTTTATCAAGGATTCCAGTGTGGCAATGAGGGCAGACAAAAACCCCATGATTGTATCCAAAGGAGGATAGCAACCTGTAAATATAAGAAACTTTTGAAAAAGCAAGAAGAAAATTAACAATAAGAAAGTAAAGATCACTCACAAAAAGCATGACACCATATGCTGTGATATTCTGATTTGCTGATTTTGGCTCACAAGTCGCCATCCGGAAACATTCTGCAAGTCCATCCATAAATGTTATATTTAGAGCCTTTCAAAAAAACCGCCAATAAGGAGAAACTAATTTATAATTTAAACTTAGAACAAATAGATGCATTATTAATAGATATACTCATTGCAGATAACAGGCGATTGTTATGACATTTTACAAGAAAACAGTATGCAAAAAGTATTACTAATTAACCTAAAAAAAGGGTCTGTTGTATATCACTTTTACAGTCAGTTGTCAATGCCCAAAATAGCACCTTGGCATCCCACCACATCATATCCACCAATATTCTTGATTCATGGCAACATAAATATGTGAGAGCCCCATTATGCTTAACTTAGAGATTCAGTATGTCATAAACATTCTAGTCAATCCTCTAAAGAAGCTACAACGAAAAAGAAAAAAACAAATCGTAAAATCTGCAATTTAGAGGAGTGCTTGTACACATAAAAACCACGATAAATCAAAGCCATAACTCACTCATTAAATATACAGTCCGTCGCAACATTAAAGCTGCTTTTTATCGAAGCAACTGCCACTGATGACTGGCATGAACTTTATATCAACTATGGTAACTAAGTCACTGTCAAAAAGTCGCCTCCCCTTGCAAAGGACAGGAAGCAAAGATAAAACAAAAAAGAAGAAGAAGCTGCAGCTCAACACAATGAACAAGTCTGAAGCGTTAAAGTACTGTCAGGTAGAGAATTTGTGCAACGATGGGGAGGAGCTTGAAGAAGATGATATGAGTACGTCTACTAGCTTCATTGCAACAAGAAATGGGGCAAAAGAGGAGAATCAGAAGCTCTTAAGGATGAAAAGTTATGATATGAAGATAGATAGGACAAAAATTATTCTGAGAGTATAAACCAATCCTCTCGGTGGTGAGCGTCTAATGTTTGCATATAGTTTCTTCTGTTCAAGGAAGTACGCCACGGGATGCATTAGGGGTGTCTCCCTACTGCGTGATTGAACATTGTTGTATATCTATTTTATCTTTCTTTTTGGATAAAACAAATACTAACTTTAAATTTTTGTTTACAAATTTAATACAGTAAAACAGGAGGCAAAGGTTGCCTCTGCATAGGGAATATGCACATACATATCTAACACAAATATCCTGCCAAGTTCAATTTAAATACTTTAGGATGATCTATCAATTCATATCCATAGTTGGACAAGGCTCTTCTACAATAGCGTTAGATCCCTAGTTGCACATCCTAACACCAGCGCCCATGTTGCCATTCTTTTATGGTTTCTATGAGTCATACTATTTGTATAATGACCGTAACTTACATCTTGAACTTGTTACCTAGTTTTTCTTTCCTTTTTTTTCTTTTTATTTTTTTTTTTAAACCACAAGATAGCATGGAAGTAACTTACGTTGTTGAGATGTTGAACCTGTCCTGCAATAGTGTCTGCGAAAATGCACATATAATCGTCTTAGCAATAAAGAAGTCAGCAACAGGTGGTCATCATACATTATCAAGAGGAAAAAAAAAAAGTTATTTGAAATAAGAGGTGAATATACAACCATAAAATAAAATAAAATATCGCACTTGCAAATATGAGGAAAAACAAGGAGTTCTAGGATAATTATCAATACCCTTTACTGCAAGGAAGTTTTTGTACAGTAGAGGGACAGTATGATCCTGCTGAACAGAATACCTCACTGCTACTCAAGATATCGGCCCAAACATCTGCTCCACCACAAGTATGGTTTGGCTTACTAGGAGGCAGCTGATATCGGTATCTGCAGAATATTTCTGCTAATAAATATTAATCTATGCTAAAGCAGAGGAAAAGATAGAACAGAAACGAACAAAGTTAGAAAAAGAATTTGAACTTACGGCTCACAGACACCAGTATTTCTATTGAGTTTTGCAAGTGGGCAGTAAGCACCCAATGGACAAGCTTCAACCATAATATAAGAAAGGAAAAATAATTGATGAAGTTAGTAATGTTCAACTATACAAACAGCATCAGATACTGAATCCTACATTCAACTAGCATATGCAATATGATTTAGAATCCACAAAAAAGCATATACACATATAAAAAAAATTCAAGATATTCAAAAAAATGTTGTTAAAACACTGAAACAAGCTTTTCCAAAATATTTAAGGTACATATGGTGAAAACCTATTAGATGCGGAGCAGGACTTCCAAGAATTCAAACTTTAGATTTGCAAAGAACACTCTTTGGTTCAGTAATGCATCTCACTATCAGCTCCTGATGCTATTGTATGCTTAGATGTTTCATGGTCTGTCTCCTTCTTATTGGCCTTGGGACAAGCAACATCTTTGGGACTAAATGTTGATAGATGATCTAAGTCAGCAGCCAAACTACTGAGATCATCAATACTGAAAATTGCAAGACTAAAAATGGCAATAAGAAGATACTGGAAGGTTCTTGATGATGAACTTTGAAGAAAAATCACTTTTCTTGCTCAAACATAAACTTGCAATTCTCTGTCTCTCCTCTCCAAAAAATGTTCCTCTATGCTTGCCAACTATTAATGTCAGAATATAAAAAGGGATAGCAGGTTTCTCCACTTTTAAGGGCATAGGCATACAAGGTACCATGCATAAATGTAGTTTCTTCCATTCTGAAGGACGGTGATACTTGAGATACATTGATGTCGGTGAGTAATAAATCAGCTGAGTCCAACTTTCGGAGGTCAAGTTAACTCCAATCTTTGCAGTGAGTTTGAAAAATAAGTGGATTCAAACAACTTGTGGAGGACAGAAATCAACAGAAAAACAAGTTTGAGTGAAACTTGAAAGTTTAGGACTTTATGTGGAATTTGACCAAAATGAGGAGGCATATGTGTAGGCTTGAGAACCAAATTTCCCCAAGGCTTTACATGATTTCATCATAACATTAAGGATTCAAGTAACTTCAAGAAACAACAATTTCTTTTCTTAGCAAAACTGTTTAATATGATTTTTTTGGTTTTTTCATCTTGTGAACAATTATATGATAAAGAAAGTAAGATGGAAACCAAATTGGTACTTACAACTGCTATTACATCTAAAAATCTTGATATTTGTATCAAGAGTAATCTGAAGCTACATATATATATATATATATATATAGACACACACACACACACACACACACAAAGATATTTGAAAGTAGTGACCTGAAGCCATTTAGAAAGGGGACTATTTATAGCCAAACAAAATTTTACAAAATGATGACCTAAAAGACCAAACAAAAACTGTAAAGTGAAGTGTTTGAATTCATAGTAGTAATACAAAGCTTTCGATGTTCAGAAAGTTCTCATTTTATTCATTAGTGTTAATAATTACTTATCTTATCAACAAATGATGAATCCAATCACTGCAAAAATGTAAAAGAAGGATTGCTCAATAATTTGACTAAAAGCTACTAATAGAATTAACATAACGACTTCATACATTTTTATCAGAAACTTGTTTGTAGATGACTTATAGACATTAAGTGTTAAATTTGTAATTGGAATTACATATATATTAACATTTCAAAGAAATTACAAATACATTGCTTGGGAAGGGCATTGTATTAATGCCACGTGAGATGACTGAGAAAAAATAAATTAAAAAATTAAAAAAAAAATTATATTAAGAAGCATATTTGGCACAAGACTCATGACTAAAAGAAGCAATATAAGAAGAAATCAAAGGGGACTTAACTTAGTCTTTAAAATCGTATTAAGAAAAAGGAAAAAGAATATCATGACAGCAAATACAAAATGCTAATCTTGTTACTGACATGATCATTTGATGGACTAAAATATACTTACGTATCATGCAAGTAATACCATTGGGGCAGAAGAAACCCTCACAACAAGCCGCACAATTAGTAGTTCTAACAGGAATGTCCTTTGAATTTTTGAGGTCAACTTTGTGAGAACCAGCACTACAAGCCCATCCAGGCTCACATCCAGCAACCCATGAGGATAAATTACAGTTCTTGTTAGGTTTTAAGTAATTGGTTTTCTTTGATGATGTACTAGTGAAGAAGCTATTGAAGTAGAACTTTATTTCTGCTGCTGTGCACAAGCGCTGTGTGAGATCTCCTATTGATCCATCAAAATAAATCATCAAGAATGGCGAGTAATTAAGAAGATATTAGAAACGTAAATGAAAAAGAAAATGGTTTGCATGTGGCATAATTGAACGAGAATTATATTCTTTAAACCATTTAGGTGCTATATCAAGCTTATTATTTTCTGTATGCGTACGAATATAAAGTAAACAGTGTGTATATACATACTAGCTAGCTAGTCCAATGTATGGTTGATTTTTAAACTAAATATCCCTAGCAAAGTTAAGATGTATTTAAAGGCTATCTTTACCTTTCGTCTTTTTAGCACAAACGGAAATAAATTCAGTATTTTTGGAGAAATTGAATGCCCCGTCCCAATCAGCATCACTGCCAAACAAACAACGACGTAGGCATGAAAATCACTAAAACAAATTAAGTTGATTGAAAATGTTCCCTGTCTATATATTCATAGCCCGAGGTTCGAGTCCTCAGGGTTATATGCTTATCCTGCGTTTGTGCTATAATTTTAAGCATCCGGGGGGTTTACCTATATACCTTAATTAACACATTTTAATTGTTTGGGCATGTGTGCGGATTTGTCCTCGTTAACAAAAATACAAAGGCGTCTAAGAAAAGAGATGAGAAAGGACGAAAGCGAAAGAAGATACTAACACGTCCGTTATGCAGAAACCGAAGTTCTTTGTGATGTCGTCCTTGAAGATGGACGTGAAATTGGAAATGCGGCTGAAGACGAGCTCCGAGAAGATCTGCTGTGCCGCCGGGTTGGTGTAGCTATTGCTGCCTTCTTCGTCCTGACCACAAGCGACGCGCTGCGAGAAGCTGAGCACGACAAGCACCACGAGGAGCACAACAGAGAGATTCCGGTACGCGTTAACCTTCTCTCTCCTCATGTCGAAATCGTTATCAGAAGGTCTCGATTTGCTCAGAACTCAGAAATAAAATGTCATAGCAGGAAGGTGTACGTGGGATTGGCACACAGAGAGAGAGAGAGAGAGAGAGAGAGAGAGAGAGGATTAGGGACAGCTAGGGTTTGGCGAGGAAGGGGTGGTTTGTTTTTCGGGCCAAGAAATGGCGGGGAGTAAGAGTTGGCGAAGTAGGGGGGAGAGGGGAGAGGGGAGAGAGAGCTGTGGTTAGGACGCCTGGACCGTTGGATTTAAGGGCAGTTTCGGAATGTGCGGTGGAGAAGATCCAAAGACCGTTCACGACAGACGACGATAAAGAAGTTGTCCGTTGGATTGCTCATTGAGAAATTCATATCTCCAATTTTTGTTTAGTTCTACTGGCTTCTAGAATTGTACGTTGAGTCCCTCTTGTGCGGACATGATAAAAAAAAAAAAGAATTGTACGTTGAGCGATGCGATGCACGTACGAATTGGGCTAGACTCAAAACAAGGATCCTGTTATCTCATGAGTTAATTGGAGGCCGGGGCGGAATCCAGACCTTTTTTTTTTTTTTTTTTTTTTTGAAGAGGAAATCCAGACTTTTTGTGTTTGAGGTTCGAATTTAAATGAATAAATAATTATATGGATGCATATTATCTGTTCATGTGTGTGCGTCTTTATGTAAACTAAAATAGAAATCTCTTAAATTTAATTTTATACTAAGTCATAAATTATAAATGTATAAAAACATTACGTGTCAAAAGTTATAAAGCTATCTAACATAGACTATAAGATTAGAAATATGTCATATGGGAGTCAAAAATTATATATTCGAAGGTGCTGAAAAAATAATGTGATTAAAAAGAAGAATAAAAAAAAAACACTAAAATTGTTTTAGCAACAAAAAGATATAGCCAACTTTCCATCAAGAAAAACCTATAATCAAAAGCTAATTTATTAATATTTGCATATATTACTTAACAATATAAATATTAACAAAAAGATATAGCAGTTGTGCAGTTTGCCAAAACTACGATTGTTGGTACAGTTTCCGGTATGGTGTGAATCTGCACGTTCCTTTGATGTTCTTCACGCTTCTAAATAACTCTGCAAAACAACAAAACCTAGAGACCCTTCCAGGGGTCCCGCTCCGATGCCTAAATTAGCTTATGTAAGAAAAATAATACTCTATGCATAAAATTGAGTCTTCGTTTATACCTGGGGTATGGGCCTATTTATAGGCATAGAGGTGAAGTCAAACCTGGATTAGGACTCCTGCTCCTTGTTGATCTAGAACTGCTGTCCGAGTTCTAATTGGACTTCAATCCTTTACTAGACTTCTAATTAGATATCTTCTTAGACTTCCAATATGATATCTTCTTAGACTTCTGATCTGATATCCTCTTAGACTTCTGATATGATCATTATTCTTATCTGATCATTATTCTTATCTGTTTGGACCTATTTGACTTTTGAATCTCCTCTTTGGATCGGGTTGAGTGAGATTTATCCCCAACAGTTACCCCCCAATTCCCTTATCCGAAGCTTGCTTGAATAATGGGAATTCCATGTCTAAGGAAACCCGATCTTTGTCTCCTTCTGAAAACCTGCTAACCTGCAAAACCTGAGGGTTAAATCTTACCCCCCATTACTTTCTTGTTTTTCCTTAGGGTTTTCTCCCTGTCTCTTGAAATGGCTAACTCCTGAAAAACCTGCAAAAACCGAGGGTTAAATCCGACCCCCCTTTCTTCTTGCTCTCGGCTAGGACTGATCCGGGACTCTCGGCTAGGACTGATCCGAGAGTTTTCTTCTTGGTCTCGGCTAGGATTGATCCGAGACTCTCGGCTAGGACTGATCCGAGGGTTTTCTTCTTGGTCTCGGCTAGGACTGATCCGAGAGTTTTCTTCTTGCTCTCGGCTAGGACTGATCCGAGAGGCTCCTTCTCGGCTAGGACTGGTCCGAGAAGTTTCTTCTTGCTCTCGGCTAGGACTGATCCGAGAGGCTCCTTCTCGGCTAGGACTGATCCGAGAAGTTTCTTCTTTCTCTAGGCTAGGACTGATCCGAGAGGCTCCTTCTCGGCTAGGACTGATCCGAGAGTCTCCTTCTCGGCTAGGACTGATCCGAGAAGTTTCTTCTTGCTCTCGGCTAGGACTGATCCGAGAGGCTCCTTCTCGGCTAGGACTGATCCGAGAAGTTTCTTCTTGCTCTCGGCTAGGACTGATCCGAGAGGCTCCTTCTCGGCTGGGACTGATCCGAGAAGTTTCTTCTTGCTCTCGACTAGGACTGATCCGAGAGGCTCCTTCTCGGCTAAGACTGATCCGAGAAGTTTCTTCTTGCACTCGGCTAGGACTGATCCGAGCGGCTTTACCTACAAAATAAGCGATATCGACGGGTTCCCGGTCCCTAGACCGGGAACACTCCGATGCTTAAGTCAGCTTTATTCATTTATTCTGAAAATACTTATTCCCAAAATCTGGGGAATTTTCTGTCCAGTCTGAATTAAAAATAAAAGTCTATTTCTTTGCAAATATAAATGCTAAAAAATAAAAGCAAGCCTGAAATTCCCGAGAGTCCTTTTTATGGGATCACGGGCAGATACTGTTGTTGCCTCGGCTCTCTATGTTGTGGGCTTCTGCTTCTTCGGTCCTCTCTTCTTTCTATGTCATCTCGGGGATCATTCTCTTGATGCCTCTCGCCTAGTTGAGGACAGTCTCGGGGATAGTAATCCCGTGGCTGCTGATCTCGGGGCTGATAGTCCTGATGATTCCGAGGCCTGTTATTTCCTTGCTGGTTCCGTTTTTCTCCCAATAACCGAACCAGCTTGCCATTCTTTATGAATTCTTCTTTTAACAACCTTAGGGTTACGCACCCCTCGGTGTAATGACCTGCTTGTTTATGGAAATCACAATACTTCCCTGCATTCCTATAAGGAGGATTACCTGGTATCTTTTGCGGTTCCCGAAACGCCGGATCTCTCTTGATCTCCATGAGGACTTCTGATATCTCGGCGTTGAGAGGTGTAAAGTTGTAATCTTTGAACTTCTTTACCTGCCTCTGCTCTTCCCCGTCAGCTTTTCTGAATTCTTTCCTTTTCTTTTCTGGGGCTGTCTCTCAGGGTAGTCTAGAACTGGCCATAGACTTCAGCGTCTCTTCCTGGTTAATGAATTCTTCTACCTTATCCATGAGGCCCTGCAAGGTATTCGGTTGCTTCCGGATCAACTTTTTCATCAAAGGCTCATCGGGTGAAATTCCCTGATAAATGGCAGCAAAGATCATATCCTCGGTCGGATCTTCGACCGTAGCCTTCTCTCGGTTGAACCGAGCCATAAACTCCTTAAGACTCTCATTGCCCTGCTGGTGCAATGATAGCAAATATCCCGAAGGCTTCTTCCTTGTCCAGAAAGCCAAGAACTCCGTTAGGAATATCTTGGACAATTCCTTGAACTGATCAACGGAATTCGGGGGCAGCTTCCTGAACCAGTCTCGGGCATTCCCCGAAAGAGTAAAAGGGAAGGCCCGACATGCTACTTCATCGGGTGTCCCGTGAAGGTCTAGATGAGCTTTGAAATTCTCTAGGTGATCCAAGGGATCTCTGTCTCCTGCATAACTTAGAATTTGGGGTACCTTAAACTTATTGGGAAGCTGATAGTCTGCCACCCGTCTGGTGAAGGGTGAGTCTGTACCCATTAGGAGCTTGTCCACCATTACGGATCTGCTTTTGTCCTTTCTTTCCATCTCCATGTACGTGCACCTTCTCTCCAGCTCAGCAATAACTCTGCTCAGATCTCCTTGGCGGTCATCCTCCCTCCGAGGATTAGTGTTGCTGTTGTGATCTTCTTCCTCTCGCTCATCCCTGTTCATCTCGAGATTGGGCTGTTCCGGCCTCCTGCGCAGCAACTCGGCATTCCGCTGTGTTAAGGATTCAATCTGGGCTTCCAACGCTGCTATGCGATCTTGATCTCCACCCCCCGGGGGAGGGTTCGGTGGAGGCTGCTGATTATTCTGAATACCTGGCTCCATTCGGACTATGGGCTCTCGGTTGGTCTGGCTTCCGGAACGTGTGGTCATCACCATGCTGGATCTTATTTTTCTTTTATGAGGAACGAATAATCGTTTCCCACAGACAGCGCCAAACTGTTGGTACAGTTTCCGGTATGGTGTGAATCTGCACGTTCCTTTGATGTTCTTCACGCTTCTAAATAACTCTGCAAAACAACAAAACTTAGGGACCCTTCCAGGGGTCCCGCTCCGATGCCTAAATTAGCTTATGTAAGAAAAATAATACTCTTTGCATAAAATTGAGTCTTCGTTTATACCTGGGGTATGGGCCTATTTATAGGCATAGAGGTGGAGTCAAACCTAGATTAGGACTCCTGCTCCTTGTTGATCTAGAACTGCTGTCCGAGTTCTAATTGGACTTCAATCCTTTACTAGACTTCTAATTGGATATCTTCTTAGACTTCCAATCTGATATCTTCTTAGACTTCTGATCTGATATCCTCTTAGACTTCTGATATGATCATTATTCTTATCTAATCATTATTTTTATCTGTTTGGACCTATTTGACTTTTGAATCTCCTCTTTGGATCGGGTTGAGTGGGATTTATCCCCAACAACGATCATGCAGGTTAAAATTTTTTTAGATGGTAAATATAAAGACTCTCAAAAGAGCATATTTAAAGGTGGAGGTTTTTTTAACCTGTTCCCTCTTGTTTAATAAAAATTGGTTTAACCACGAAACTACTAAACATTACTTGTCATATAATGATCTAAAAATATTTATACTAGCCAAGGCAAGAATATTGAAAGTAATATTTTCGTAAGCATTTTAAAATTTTTTGGGACTTGTCGGGGACCCCTCAAGGATGGTCGTAGCTCTACCCTAAATTTGGAAGTTAGCCTATGCTTTATTTTTATTTTTATTTAAAAAAAAAAAACCATTATCTTGTGTTCTAATATGTTTTCAAATTGTTTCCTCGGTTTTTACCTTTTACAATTGATTATCTGTTTCTATTTTTTTAAGGAAAAATTACATTTTACCCTCCTGAAGTATCCACCCATTTGCGTTTTGGCGTCCAATCTTCAAAAATTGACGATAGACACCCCCCCCCCCCTCCTCCCCAACCTATCTCATGTTGGCAAAAATACCATTTGTCCATGTTGCCCGACATGCATGACTCTTTTTTTTTAACCAAAACTTTCGAAAATGCCTTCTGGGGGTAAAGTGTAAAAACCAAAAAGGGGGGACTGAGTCACCCTCATAGCCGGTATGGGGTTGGCAGAACCCCCCCGAAGAACAAAATGGGGGTGACCAATACATCCCCCAAGGGCCTTGAGGTGACTCGGCCGCCCCCTATGGCCGGTCATGGGGGTCGTTTGGCCACCCCCAAAGGCCAAATGAACGCCCCGCTTTTATTACAAAAAGTGTAAGTAAAAATTTCGATTTTCGCGTGACATTACGACATCATCAGAGTTAAGAATTAACAACGGAATATATATTTTTTCTTAATAACTTAGGAACATAACACTTTAGAGCTGACTGAATTACCTCATTATATAAAAATGTTCTAATATAATAAATATTCTCAAAACAATAACATATGTGCCACATACGGCACTAAATAATAAATAATCATTGTTTCATTCTAATACAAGCTAACACATAAAAATATTACATATCAAAAGGCCTTATCCTTAAATATAAATACTAGCAAGTAGTTCCGTCCTTCCTTCCATACTGCATAAACTCATATGTGATTATGGTTATTACCACAATCCCATACTGTGGTCAAATGATCGAGTCAACAGTCCTCAATAACATAATGAAATACTGATTGACTTAAAATCATAAAATGCATCAATATGATGATAGTTATATATTCTTATACTCTGTCTCATCTATTTAACTTATTGGCATGGACAACGACGACTTCCCAATTTATTAATATCTTTATCATGAGTAGCGACGACTTTTCCATTTATTATTATTCTTACCATGGGTTGTGACTACTTTCCCATGCTGTTGGTAGCGATGACTTTCCAATTATTTAATATTTTTACCATGGATAGAGCGACGACTTTCCAATTTATATTACCCCATTCATTAGACATAACAATAACATGTACATAGTTCCAAACAAAATATGTAAAATGCCAAACAACTCGCATGCAAAAATCACTACATTACTAAAGACCACCACATATTATCCCAGTGAATAAGAAATACTCACAATTATTTCTTGCTTCCAAAAAGTGTTCACAGATAATTGTTCACTGCAATATATTTTAGTAAAAATAATAGTCAATTAGTATAATTCAATAAAAATGCATTTAAACACTATTCTATAATCTCTAAAATTATTTAGGCATAGTGATGGCATATAAATTAGTTTAATTATAATGCCATATATTTTCATATGGGCATTATAACAACATTTATAAATAATGACCAAAATACCATTTTGCATTTTAAAATACTTATTTACATAAGGATTGTTTTACTAACACTTTTAACCATAACGACTATATAGTTATATAACAATTATACGTTATCAAATTACATAAATAATTCTAATATTATCCTTTTTATAAAATTGAGTAGAATAACAACATTAGTATTAATAATGCCTAAAAATACTTTAAAATATTAGGGCGGCGCAACGACACTTTATAAAAATATATATTTTTCATTTGGGCATCACAACGGCGTATTTTATATTTTAATCTCTCCGCTTTGAAAACCCTGTTTAAAAAACATTAGATACTTAAAATAATAAAAACTGTAAAATCACAAAATATTAAAACAAAGTTAATAATTTAGAAATTACATAAAATAAATCGATGCCTTATTTAGAAACTTACCAAATATCTCAAAATGGTATTTTGAGATATTAAAATGATCTAGATTCAAATTTATCCTTTCCTTTCTTTTTATATTTTATCTTTTCTTTTTGTTTATTCTTTTTCCTTTTGTCTTTTCCTATCTTTTCCTTTTTCTTTTTTTTTTTTTTTTCTTTTTTTTGTGTATCCACGGGAACAAATACAGAGGGGAGAGTGCCTCGTTTCCTTTTTTTTCTTTTCTTCTTTATCATTTTGTCTCTTTCTTTCTTATATTTTCTCTTTTGTTTGTGGACTCGAGAGTGAGAGAGTTGAGAGAACCCCATTTTGTTTTCTCACTGCGCGCGCGCACACACACACTTGTTCTCTTTTTCTTTTGTCTTATCTTTTGCTCGCAACACCACCGATTGAGAGAGATTCTAGAACCCCTCCTCTCTTCTTTCTTTTTTCTCTTTTACATATTTTCTTTTTCTTCTCCTCTTCCTGTAGGTGAAACCGAAAAAGAAGAAGAGATGGAGAGGGAGAGAAAGGGAAAGATGCTTACCCACAAGAGAGAAAGAGAGAGAGAGAGAGAGAGAGAGAGAGCTTTAGATTAAGGGAGAAAGAGAAGAGAGAGCTAGAGAAAGAGAGAAACCAAGAGAGAGATGGAGAAAATTGAGAGAGAGAGAGAGTTGGCGTGAAGAAGGGGGTGATGCTCTCCTTATAAACACAAATGGATGGCTAGGATGACTTGTTTTTATCCAATGTAAGGGTTGAGAATCATGCTTGGGGAGCAAGTTTGAGAGATGAGATATTTGCGTTGATTGGGGGAGTTGCACCCACAAGACAAATGAAAGAAAGGGAAGTAGGGCTGAATCGTGATGCACATGATGGGTTCTTTCTTTCTTTTTTTAATGTGTATAGGCTAGAACGTGTGTGGGCTGGGTATCACGTATGCCTAGGCTGGGTTCATGGGTTGAGTTCATGAATGTAACGCCCCGCTTTTACAAAAAGCGTAAGTGAAAATTTTCGAATTTTCACGTGACATTACTAACTTATCAGAGGTAATTATTGGCAACGGAATATATGCAAGTGTAATACAGATTTGGAAACGGATTGACACTTCAGAGTGTCTACTGAAATACCCCAAAATATATAATAAGCCAGTCAGTAATTATACAAACAGTAGTAACAGTTATGCCTCACAGGGCAAGATAGTCATACAAGCCAAATATCTACATATAACTTGTAGAATTAAAAATACTGTCTTGAGCTAGGTTAGATGAACTACAACAGGGTAGTCCCAAAAAGAAAGGCTGTCCAGCCTTACAAAAAACTGAATCAGGAACCATCTACGAGTCGGGATAGTCCTGATATTCCTCTTCTTCATAGCCTAAATCATTACACAATACAAAGAGAAGACAACAACATAAAATACTAAAGTGAGTCCGCTGTTTCCAATAATAATATGAGTGCTGATTTATTTATTTAATGCAACACAATGCAATGGCCATATAATCACATGTATATGCAACATATAATCTATGGTCGCGAATCATAAACATAAATTGAATATATACATAATCATAAAGCAATGACAGTTTTAAATGCAAAGTTTTAGGTAATTCCCTTTTTTCACTCCTCTGTTGGCCTAGGCATGATTAACATCTTATTTGAAGCCTGGGCTTCCTTACTTAAGTTTTAATTATATTCTTTGAGAGCTTGGGCTCCTGAAAACCTGGGTCTTCCCTGGTGACCTGGGTACACCAGTTTTTGTATTTATTATTCTCTTTTTCAGTACTTCTACATTCACTGTACCTGGGCCATCAGTGAATTGTCATGTACCACTGTGGATCTGGATCCACAGCTTGTTATTAAACCGGTTATTAAAAATAATAAATATGCAAAGCTACATGCGCAAACAAGTAAATAAAAGCAGTAAACATAATATTATAGGAAAAATCAACCAGCTTCATCCTTAGTAAGTATAAAGATACTTACTAGTTTTTGCTCCAAAGATTTTCCTCTAAAACAGCGTAATTATCATCATGTAATGATAGATTAATAAAAGCATTTATGAATATATTCATTATTATTACCTTATCTATTCTAGAAATTGCAACGACTATAGATTCAAATATAATAAACATGATCTCTTATTTATTTATTTTGATAGTGCTTACTTTTACCAACTCTCCATATTAGTACTACTAGAATTATTCATTCTTTAATAAAATACTTGCTTAAAGAATATAAACCTTTTAAAACAAGAACACAAGTGTCATCTAATCAAGCACACATATGAACTTGCCTTCTTTTAATTAACACACACACATCCTTATAACATACACATACATAAATAAATCCTTCACAGTGAAGCTCATAACAAAAGTGCACACACACACTTATAAACACATTCCTTTCTTTGCAAGCATACACCTACATGTGCACACCTCTTTTCAAATACAAATTCATCTCTTCCCTCTTAATATTTACACACACATCTCTCTCTCTCTCTCTCTCTATATATATATATATATATTTACATATTATAAGTTAATAAATCCAAACACACATACATTCCTACAAAGTTACACATCCATTTCTCATTACCTATCAAAACCTCAACACACATATTTACACTTATATTTTCTTGATCCATTTTAAACACAATTTATCCATTCCAACTTACTTTTCTCATGTAATAAACACTCACTTACATGCTTTCTCATATACTCATATGTTCATAATATAAGTTAGCAAACTTCTCACACAATGTACATAATCAAAGCAAGGGCAAACCATAATCTTAAAATAACAATAAGACTACTTGTTCTTTGAGAAGTTTAAGGGAGAAAATACTCACCAAAGCTTCTCTAAAGGCTCAAAGGGTGGAGAAGAGTTGCTGTCTGAAGAAAATTCAACTTATAAGGCTTGGGTTTTTAGTCTAAAAACAAGGATAGTTTATGCTCATACTTCACTACTGATTTTGTGATGGAATGAGGGTGATTTGAGGCTTAAATTTGGCTTGCTAGGTGCTGGAAAGTAAGGTGAAATGAGAGGATTTTCGTGCTATGGCTACTGCACTAGAACAAGAGAGAGTTTGAGCTAAAACTTGGTTTCTTCTTCATGAAAATCAACTTCCCATGCATCCTATATATAATGGTCTTGAAGGGCTGAGATCAAGCCAACAAGAGGACACTCCAATGGCCATATTTGAGCCAAATACTCTCCCAAATTCGTAGCCCATATCTCTTAGGTTACTATTCCACATCCTAGGTACTGATTGCATGATATCTATGGAAATCTTGTTAGCTTTGAACCAAATGGGGCTAACTAGACTAACTAAAAGAAGGTATGATCGTGTGGTCCTAAGAGCAAGGTGTGGGTCCAAAAATCAATGGTTGAAAATTGATCATCGTTGTTTCACGAAAACTGCACTGCACTGGGTTAAGTCGCTCGATTGAAAATTAGTCGATCGATCGACATCGGCCCATAATCGCTCGATCGACCATAAAGTCGCTTGATCGATTCTATTTACTCATAAATTTTAAATCGCTCAATCGATCCACTATTCGATTGATTGACATCGCTTCCAAAGTCGCTCGATCGACTTCAGAGTCGCCGATCGACTTTGATTGATAACCTTTACTAATCCAACTCTCTACATGCATAAATATAGAATTTTATTAGACTAATAATAATTCTTAAGCCTTATACTTAAACATGCACATATTTTAATAACTTAAGCATGGCGTTTATCCCGGGTGTTACAATGAAGAACTAAAATGGGCCCACAAATTATTAATGTTAAATTCTCGTTCAAATCAATGGTAGTATTTTTTACGAGTGTTTTCGTGCCTTAAACGGAGTCCAGAAATTATGAAATTTGGAGGGTAGATAGAGGACTTTGAATAAAGTTTCCTAGTTTTTGAATCAACTAAAATGGAGTTTGTTTGACCCGGTTTCCGTTGTTCCAAAGTTTAAGGTCCGTTTGAACTTTTATCAAATTGAAACTATAAACGTTTCTTAATTAATGAATATTTATTTTCATAAATATTTATATTTATTCTTTTGCCTTATTATTAGGTCTTAAATTATATTTTAAGATACCATACCCTTAGATGATTTTTTTTTTTTTTTTTCTCAATGGCTAACCGATTGTATTCGTGTAGGCCATAGGGTGTCAGTTTTGTAGAAGAATGTCAGTTTGAATAGGTATTTGGCTTGGTTTGAATTTTGGTGTTGTTTTAGTGGCTAGCCGATATTACTAATAGAGAAATAATTGTTATACAACTTTTGACACAACTCTTGTACAACTCTAACAATTTTTTTTTATACTAACCATTGGATCTATTTTCCTACATGTACAAGAGTTGTACAGAAGTTGTAAACATATCATATCTTTTAGTCATAGGGTGTGTATTGTCATGGCCAAATATTAATTATTTGGATTTTATTGGATACGTAGATCTAGTGATGGCCACATGTGTGTATGGTAATTAGAAAGATTGTGGGTTGGTTAATTAGAGAAATGCTATTTTTACATCTGTTGTACATCTCATTTTTAAATCCACTTTTGGATTTATGAGACTCATATTGGGTCTCACAAATTCAATTGTGGATTTGAAACTTGATTGTATGGAGATGTACAAGTGATATATATGAGATAAAAGTGTAGGGAGGACCGAATGATGCCAAGATATATAGTTGGTTAAAGGATAAAGTACTAAATAAAATGATTTAAAATGAAAATGTCTTACAAATAAAATTTACCCAAAATAGCTCTAAGGCATTAGAAATTAATGTGTATAAACATTGGGTTGGAACCAAGATATTTGGTAAGGGGGGTCGAAATTATATAAATATGTATCTACATAAGATTTTTGGTAAGGGCGGAACCAAGATTTCTCTATGTGTGTGTTTGTACATGTTTATGTAAAATAAAAATAGAAAAGCCTTAAATTTAATTCTGTTAGTATTTTATGTTGGATACATTCTGGATAACAAAAAACACTTTATATAATGGCTGCAAATTAACAGGATGGTTGGTTTCCAATTCAGAATTTTCATGTATTCAGATAGTGTTCACATCAAAGCATGTGACTGATCAAAAGCTTTTAGAAGATGTCCATGAAGAATTCCTTGCTTACAGTCAATTGTACAGAATTCGGTATTGAATCTCAGCAGATTTAGGTTTTCTGTAAGCCTACGAATAGAAGGCCCTAGGCTTGTCAATTGTACAGAATTCGGTATTGAATTCTCTTAGCTTTGAGAGGGTGTTTAGGGAGAATCGAAGATCCGCTAGCTCTCAAGTTGTTGCCAGTGCGTTGATGCAAACCAAGGAGCTGGACATGTTGATCATACACGTGGGAATGGAGCTGAAGTTGCACAAGACCCTTTGTTACAAGACTTAGAGCCAAACATTTCAAGGAAGCACTAAATGGGCTAATCCAAGAGAATTGGACTGACTCTAAAAAGACCAACATGGGCTCAAATAATAATCAAGGCTTAGTCCATGTCATCAAAATAATTGAAGAGGCTAATTAGCATGCAAAAACGTGACCATCATGGTTTGACCATTAAAGGGTGTGAACTTGCTGAGTTTCAAGGATATTAAATAGGGGAATGAACTTGGTCTTGGCTGGTTATGTTAAATACATTGAACTTAGTCATTTAGTTATTTTGTGGGGACTTGTTTATATTGTTGTTGTTAAAGCTGTAGTTATGAATTTTCCTATTCTTGGAGGGTTGTTCCAAGTATATAGATGGACATTACGAATTTTGTAAGGAGATATTGTTTTCAGAAAATTATCATTATTGTGAGGTCTTGTGTTCCTCTTCGTTCTTGAAAGAACTCTTTGAACTTATCAAGTTAATCTTGTGGCGTTCAAACAACTAAACTTATCACCTTGATTCTCGAGAGATTCTTAGGTTTCTTGGTGTGGCGTTTCAATCCTTCGTAATCTTGGTTTCTCATCTAGTTAGGTGACGGGTCAAGGCTCAACAAATCTTGTCAACACGATCTTGGGGTTTCAAACCATCATTGTTATCGGGTTTCATCACAATTGTTGGTGGAGTTCATATCATTTTGGTATATGATATGAACTCCACCAACAATTGTGATGAAACTCGATAACAATGATGGTTTGAAACCCCAAGATCGTGTAGACAAGATTTGTTGAGCCTTGACCCGTCACCTAACTAGATGAGAAACCAAGACTACGAAGGATTGAAACGCCACATCAAGAAACCTAAGAATCTCTCAAGAATCAAGGTGATAAGTTTCGTTGTTTGAATGCCACAAGATTAACTTGATAAGTTCAAAGAGTTCTTTCAAGAACAAAAAGGAACACAAGACCTCACAATAATGATAATTTTCTGAAAACAATATCTCCTTACAAAATTCGTAATGCCCATCTATATACTTGGAACAACCCTCCAAGAATAGGAAAATTCATAACTACAGCTTTAAAAGCAACACAAACAACAACATAAACAAGTCCCCACAAAATAACTAAATGACTAAGTTCAATGTATTTAACATAACCAGCCAAGACCAAGTTCATTCCCCTATTTAATATCCTTGAAACTCAACAAGTTCACACCCTTTAATGGTCAAACCATGCTAGTCACGTTTTTGCATGCTAATTAGCCTCTTCAATTGTTTTGATGACATGGACTAAGCCTTGATTATTATTTGAGCCCATGTTGGTCTTTTTAGAGTCAGCCCAATTCTCTTGGATTAGCCCATTTAGTGCTTCCTTGAAATGTTTGACTCTAAGTCTTGTAATTGGGCCACTAGGAAGTGACAAAGAGTCTTGTGCAACTTCAGCTCCATTCCCACGTGTATGATCAACATGTCCAACTCCATGGTTTGCATCATGCATGCTCAACAGTTTGTGTGAAGTTTATCTTAGGGGTCGGCCCTAAGGTAAAGGAATCCATCAAAAACCCTTTAAGGTAGGAGATCTAGTTGGGAAGCGTTCATGATAAGCTTCGTGTCAGAGTTAAATTTATGACTACTGCATAAGGGTATGTGAGTACAAGTGTCTTATAACTAGCTTTTTTTTTGGATAGTGGAGTTCCTGGGTTTGACTGCCCCGGAGTGGTTTTTCTCTTCACAGAGTTTCCACTTCATAACAAATATCTTGTCTTATTTAAATTCCGCATTTAAGATATTTTGTTGCACACAAACACATACACACTTGGTTAAATTAGAAGTCAATATTAATTTTCATTTGGTATCAAAGCTTGGTATAATTTGTTTTAGATTTATTTCTTGAGTGTAATCTCTTGACTTCTGAAAAATGAAATGGACTTCTAATTTATACAAGTGTGTGTGAACAGTGTGCAACAAAATATTAAATGCAGAAATTAAAGGAGACAAATATTTTGTTGACGAAGTGGAAACTCAATTAAGAGAAACACCACTCCGGGGCAGCCAAACCCAGGATATCCACTATTCAGAAGACATAGCTAGTTACAAAGTAGTAGCACTCACATACCCCAGATGCAGTGATCGTACCTTGAACTCTAACGTGTAACCCAACACGAACGCTTCCCAACCAGGTCTCCTACCTAAAGGGGTCTTCAATGGAATCCTTTACCTTAGGGCCAACCCCTAAGATAGACTTCCCAGCTAATCAAATCATACACTGGCAAAAGCTAGAGAGCTAGCAGATCTTCAATATCTCCATAAACACCCTCTCTAAGTTGTAAGGAATTTACCACCGAATTTTGTGTCGAATGCATGCCTCGAGCCTCTTATTTATAGGCTTTAGAAGACCTAAAACAGGTAAGAATCGGAGTCTGTGGAACGCGTGTTCGGATGCTATATGTTTCCGTTCGGACCATCAATTTACATTATTTTTTGTTAGCTTTCCAACGACGCCAATTTCGTCCAAATCCGATATTTGAGTAAAAAGTTATGATCAAAATACCAGAGGGTGTCCGGACAACTTGACCGAGCGTCTAGACGGTCAACTGCAACCGCCTTTCCAAAGTAGCATTGAAAGCTTCCATAACAAGGCCGTGTCCGGACGGTGTTGCCCTAGCGTCCGGACGGTTGCACTTCAGCTGCACGTAATTACCATAATAAGGCTTTGAGCGTTAGGACCCTGAAGGCTGATGTCTGGACGGTTGAACTGGTGCACGCAATTTCCATATATGATGCTTGATCGTCCGGACCATGAAGATAGGCGCCCGGATGGTTTGAACTTTGTATGCACGTCTTGCCTTATAGAGGACATCATCTGGACAGGATCACACATCATTCGGATAGTTGTAGCCGTCTTTGCATAACTGTGTCTTGAGGTAGAAACCCTAATGCTTGTCAAACACTGATTGGCGTCCGGACAGTATAGCCACGTCGTCCGGACGGTCTCACTGGAACACTAGGATCTTCTCGAACTCTGAAGAGCGTCTGGACGATTTGTCATTACGTCTGGAAGGATGCAACCTTGAACTGTTCGAAGCTTCTAGACACTGATGGGCGTCCGGACGGAATACCGCGTCGTCCGGACGGCTGACAGGGAACTGAAATAAACTTCCTTGAAAACTTCACAGAATCTTCTTGTAGAACATAGCTGAAGAGTAGACTCTGGATAAAGCGGCATCCCTATGAAAGCAGCAACATTACATAGAAGTGATGTCTAACAGAATGCAGCCACACAAAAACTAACAACTTCTATTTTGTTTATTTTTATAAATGTCTCAAAATCTTAATTCAATTCCGCCCTTTGATGGGATGAACTATGGCTATTGGAAAGCCCGCATGTGCTTCTTTTTAAAATCAATTGATATTTGAAAAATTGTTGAAACTGGTTGGATTAAACTAGAAGAAAAAGAGAAAATTACTGTTACTCAAACAAGCGCACAACTCTCCAATGATAAAGCCTTCCATGCACTATGTCAAGCACTTTCACCATCTGAATTCGCAAGAATTTCAAATTGTGAAATTGCTAAAGATGCATGGCAAATTCTAGAAACAACATATGAAGGCACAAAACTGGTGAAATCTGCCAAGCTTCAAATGTTGATTTCTAAAATTGAAGATGTTTACATTCTGGATAAAACAAAAACACTTTATGTAATGGTTGCGTTTAACAGGACAGTCGGTTTTCAAATAAGAATCTTCATATATTTAGACATCTACTGTTCCCAATCTTCTAGAAGATATCCATGAAGAGTCCATTACAAAAACCAAGACAAATCGGCCGGTTCCTGTGCAACCGTCCGGACGAGCCTTTGAAGACATCCGGATGCCCCGCAGTGTCTTACAGATAAACATTAAAAACGTTCGGACGTCAGAGCAATACCGTCCGGACGCTCGGTCAATCAGTATTTGACAAGGAGTCTGTTTTCAGAAATTGACACTGTTTGGGAAGTCTCTGCAATCCGTCTGGACGACTCGGCTACACGTCCGGACGACTTGGCAACACATCCGGACGATATCCAGTAGTTCAGATAAACTCCAGAATTCCATTCAAACGCGGAAAGGTTTTTAGCGAAGACCGTCTGGACTCTCGGTCAAGCCGTCCGGACGCAAACCTGATAAGGATAGAATTGCGCTGTTTCTGAAGGATATCGCAGAAATCCGTCCGGACGTGGCAAACTTCCGTCCGGACGCTCGAC
Organism: Alnus glutinosa; assembly: GCF_958979055.1. Classification (NCBI taxonomy): domain Eukaryota; kingdom Viridiplantae; phylum Streptophyta; class Magnoliopsida; order Fagales; family Betulaceae; genus Alnus; species Alnus glutinosa. The sequence continues at coordinate 15,399,885 of NC_084894.1, read as the reverse complement.
AGATAGAGTCCGAATCTCAGCAGTTTTTGAGGTCTCTTGAAGCCTATAAATAGGGGGCTCTAGGTCTGTGTTTTGTACAGAATTCGACAGTGAATTCCATAGTGCTTTGAGAGGGTGTTTAGGGAGAATCGAAGATCTGCTAGCTCTCAAGCCAGTGCCAGTGTGTGCTCAAGTGTTCGTGTGAAGTCTATCTTAGGGGTCGGCCCTAAGGTAAAGGAATCCATCAAAAACCCCTTTCAGGTGGAAGATCTGGTTGGGAAGCGTTCGTGTTGGGTTACATGTCAGAGTTAAAGGTATGACTACTGCATAGGGTTATGTGGGTACGAGTGTCTTGTAACTAGCTTTGTTTTTGGATAGTGGATTTCATGGGTTTGGCTGCCCTGGAGTGGTTTTTTCTCTTCATAGAGTTTCCACTTCGTAACAAATATCTTGTCTCATTTAAATTCCGTATTTAAGATATTTGTTTGCACACGAACACACACTTGGTTTAAATTAGAAGTCAATAAATTATTTTCAATTGGTATCAGAGCTTGGTACATTTTGTTTTTAGATTTATTTCTTGAGTGTATCCTTTTGACTTCTGTTTTTGATTATTATGTCTCAAAATCTTAATTATGTTCCGTCCTTTGATGGAACGAACTATGGCTATTGGAAAGCTCGAATGCGCTTCTTTTTAAAATCTATTGACGTCTAAAAAATTGTTGAAACTGGTTGGATTAAACCAGAAGAAACATACAAAATTACTGTTGTTCAAACAAGCGCAAGACTGTCCAATGATAAAGCCCTCCATGCACTATGTCAAGCACTTTCACCATCTGAATTCGCAAGAATTTCAAATTGTGAAATTGCTAAAGATGCATGGCAAATTCTAGAAACAACATATGAAGGCACAAAATTAGTAAAACCTGCCAAACTTCAAATATTGATTTTTAAATTTGAAGAAATTAAGATGCTAGAAGATGAGACATTCGGAGAGTTCTACACTAAGATTAGTGACCTAAGAAACTCGATGGTGAGTCTTGGGAAGCAAATCTCGGATGTAAAACTCATCCCAAAGATACTAAGATCTTTGCCTGAGCGTTTCTGGATTAAGGTGACAACAATAGAAGAAAGCAAAGATCTGGAGGAGATGAAGATTGAAGAGCTGGTAGGATCTCTTTAGACATACGAATACTCCTTACCTCCGATCAGAAAGGCAAAGAAAATTGCCCTCAAAGCATCTAAGAAGAAATCCGTAGTCTCATCTGACAAAGACTCGGATGTTGATGAAGATGCAGTGGCAATGTTAGCCAAGAACTTCGAGCTTTATGGAGAATAATAAGTTCAAGAAGAAGTTCTCTCACAGATTAAGAAAGGCTCCTCACACAACTGATACAGAAGAAGCAGAAAAGAAAGATCCAAGGGGTCCCCAATGCTTCGAATGTTCAGGTTTTGGGCACATCAGGATTGAATGTGCAAATCTGAAGAAACAAAGAGGGAAAGCTTTTAATGCAACTCTCAGCGATGAGTATGAGAAAGAAGAAGAAGCTCCTGAGGAAGAAAAATTCCTGGCATTCGTTGCCCCATATGAAGATAAGGAGGATTCTCAGTCCTATTATTATGAGAATAGTGAAGAAGAAGATATGCAGTCAGCCTATCAACTTCAATATGTAGAATTCCTAAAAGCTAAGGGAGAAATACAAGTAATAGGTACTAGAGCTGAACAGCCTCAGGACTGAGAAGATCTCTATGCTCACAAAGATCAATGATTTAGAAGAGAGGCTACTAGAGACAGTTACAACTAGAGAGAGTCTCAGACGAGAAGCTCACTCGCATGCTCTCCATTCAGAAGTGCCCAACTGACAATACCGGACTCGGGTATGTTCCTACTTCTGATACTCCTTCTACCTCCAAGACTATTCTTGTGAAGCCTGTTATTCCCGACTCTCCACCCCCAAGAGTGGATAAGGGAAAAGCTGTTATGGAAGGAGAAGTTCCTGTCAACTCTCAGCCTCTGTTCAAGCTTCCTATCAAGAAAAAGCCTCCCACGTGCCATCACTGTGGCAAGTTAGGGCACATCAGACCTAAGTGCCCACATTGGCAAGTTCAACAGAAGAAAAAGTGGTAGGCTCCTAAAACTCCCATGTGTCACCAATGTGGAGTTAGCAGTCATGTCAGACCTAAGTGTCCTCCACCTAAGTCACCCGGGCAGCATAGATCATCGCCAAGAAATCATACTCCAAGGCATCAGCAGCTGCAGAAGCCTACTCAGGCAAAAAAACTTGGATCCCCAAGAAAACTACAGCAAGGGAAATCTCCAGTGAAGGAACATCTTCCACCAGTACTTTCATGCAAGATCTGGTCAAGTTTCTGACTTTACAGCTTCAGAAGGAAGGACAGGACAAGGATGAGAACACTCACTTCCCGAAGGGGAACAGACCTACCTAGTAGGTAAGGTCACACATGCCTAGGATTTTGGTTCCTAAATCCTAGCGCATGAAATGAACACTTGGATAGTTTATTTTATTTTATCATCTTATAAAAACTTTGCATGCTGTTTTGGAACCATCTTTTCTATCCCTATATTCCTCTTGGGTTGTCTTGACCAAATTCTATAGGTATTAAATAGGGATGATAGTAAAATCACGTCGAGCGGCTATTTTTTCTATCTTGTTACTCTCAAACTTCTCTCCCTGAGGTCAGGTTTGTTTTTACCATACATGCTTGGTCAACCCTACTCTCTTTATTTTGAAAGCATTTTTTTTTTATAATAATAATAAAAAAAAAGGGGGTTAAAAGTGATGGAGATCAAGGCACCGCTTCGAAGGATCTCATTCAAGTACGAATTGGGCCGGTTACAAGAGCACGAGCAAAGAAGTTCAATGATGTGCTCAACGGACTCATCCAAGAGTTATGGGCTCAAGCAAATTCGTACCTGACGTGCCGCAATTTCATCTCTCCATTGCTGGAAAAATTGATCTTTCCACCGGTTAAGTTCTGCCCATGATTCTTTGGAGAGTGTTATAGACATAGTTGGCTCTGAACTAGAAACTGTGCTCTGATACCAAATGATGTGAACCTGCTCCATCTCCATCTTCATCACTCGCCTCATCTCACTCATCATGGCCTCCATAAACATTTTCGGATCGGCCAATTTTGTATCACCTTCGACAATGCTCTTACCACCATTGTGAGACATGATTGCTGCAAAACAAAGGTTAGAAAGAAAAAAAGATCCTCACGAATCACTCCCTTACGTGTTTACACTCAAGAAGGTGGATCACTCTCCACTCGTGTTTCACTCAAAATAATATGGCTTTTACCCTCTGATGTTCTCACCACTCTTGCCTCTTTTTCCACTCGATAATTCTCTCTTAGTTCTTTTGAAACTAAACAAACAACTCAAAATTTTCAGCAACAATTCACCCAGAACTACTCAAGGAATTTCAGATTTGAACACAAGGAATATGGAAATTTTCAGATTAGAAATAGAAGGAATATGACAGTTTGGAATTTTGGACGCACAGAATAATGAATTTTTTTTTTTTTTGATGATTAGCAACTGGCTTTTAAGAATAATGAAATAAAATTTCAAAATAGTGATGTGAAGGGATATGCAAACCTGAACTAGAAACTGAGCTCTGATACCAAATGATGTGAACCCCGTCAAGAATAACGAGACCCAACAACGAAAGGGAACCCAAGACCGTTCTAAGGACAGATTCGAATGGAAAAACCTCGACCCGTTGTTTATGACAAACAAGAACCTCGGTATAAGGAAGACGCCACAAACGGTGGTGGAAATTCCGTTTGATAAGTCGAGATGAACGCCACGGGAAATCCCGATAAGTTCGAGTAGTTCTTCAAAGAACCAAAGAGAATAAAACCTCACAAGTTTTATGAATCATCAATGTCTCCATTACATGGTAGGTACACCTATTTATACAAGAAAATTACTTGCGGAGAAAGTAGTTCTAATCCTAATAAATAAAACAAATCAATTCCTAGCAAGGAAAGAAAATAAGTCCTAATCTAAAAAGTGAACAGATCAAAATATACTTAAATATCTAACTTAAATAAGGCATGAAATCATTCTAAATATGGCACTCTTCATATTTCCATGCCGGTTCACCATCAATTATCTTTGTGGTCCAACATATTTCCATATAGCCCACCATCAATTATTCTGCATCAATTTGGTTTAGATTTTCTGCGATTGTTTTCTTGCCAATTCTTGGCCTTGACCGGATTCTTCTAGAACTTAAATCAAGGTGACAATTCTTTGTTGGCCACGTGGATCATGCTCAATGGGCCTCCACAAATTTGCTTGAGCCCATAACTCTTGGATGAGTCCGTTGAGCACATCCTTAAACTTCTTTGCTCGTGCTCTCGTAACCGGCCCAATTGGTACTTGAACGAGATACTTCAAAGCGGTGCCTTGATTTCCATCACAAAGAGAATAAAACCTCACAAGTTTTATGAATCATCAATGTCTCCTCTATTACATGGTAGGTACACCTATTTATACAAGAAAATTACTTGCGGAGAAAGTAGTTCTAATCCTAATAAGTAAACAAATCAATTCCTAGCAAGGAAAGAAAATAAAGTCCAAATCAATTCCTAGCAAGGAAAGAAAATAAATAAAGATCTTAGGTAGGTAAAGAAAATAAGTCTTGCAATCCGATCCTTCTAAATTAACGAACAATATCAGCAGTTCTTAGCCTTGACCGGATCCTTCTAGAACTTGAATCAAGGTGACAATTCTTTGTTGCCCACGTGGATCATGCTCAATGGGCCTCCCCGAATTTGCTTGAGCCCATAACTCTTGGATGAGTCCGTTGAGCACATCCTTGAACTTCTTTGCTCATGCTCTCGTAACCGGCCCAATTGGTACTTGAACGAGATCCTTCAAAGCGGTGCCTTGATCTCCATATATGCCTTGGTTGTTTTTTTTTTCAAATGGGGAGTCCAGCGAATTTTAAGTGTTGAACCATTCATGATTGAGATTAGTTTTTGAAACCCCATGACTATGTGTTCAGTTCACTTTACACTAATTGAATCTTGTGATATCTCATAATGCCATGTTAGTAGCTTAATTTTTAATTCTATGAAATTGTGAAGATGTAGTTTATTTTGCTAAGCTTGCTAATGAATGAGAATCATTGTTTTTGTGACACTTCAATCTTATATATAGTATGATCTTGCATAATGTTTGTGGGTATCAATTATGGCAAACCCTCACGAGACTTCACCCGTCTACTAGGGAGTCCTAGGGGTTTAAAAAGCTTGTTGCATACGCAAAATGCAATCGTACATCCCACGAAAGAAGAATATATCTTATTGTTTTTCAGTTTTATTTCTTATTTTGTATTGCTAAGGGACTAGCAATATTTAAATTTGGGGGTGTGATTAGCGTCGAATGTTATACATTCAAGCCCCTTAACTTATATATGTTAATTCCTTAGCATTATTATTTGTTTGATTTTGATTGTTTTATTATTTTCAGGTTTTAAATAAAGATGCAATTAATTTCATTGATTTTGGGCTTAAAGCACACTTTGAGAAGACCTAGAAGATATGTTTAAGCTTAACCAATCATAATAGAATACCTATATGATGTGGTTAAGTTTAATTAAATCAAGAGAAGGATTAAATCGGAATTTCTCCACTAAGAGTCAAAATCGGATTGGATTCAAATTTGGATTCTGCATATGTCTCAGTGTTTTGATCATAACTTTTGCATCAAATATCGGATTGCAACAAAATTAGTGGCTTCGGTAAGCTAATCAAAACTGCAACAAATATGTCAGAAATAGCTTTTTCCAAGTTCAGATGTTTACTATGCCAAAATCGTCCCGCAATAAAAGACCGCAATTTTGGACGAATTTGGAATCCTTTTCCTACTTGGATTGAAGTTTCAATCTCCTACTTGGACAAGAAGACTCAAGAGACAATTTTTTCTGGAATTCTAATGGCCTCTAGGACTTGTGTACTCCCTATAAATAGACCCTTAAGCTTCAAGAGAAGGTGTGCTTGTGCTTGGGCTTGTACTTAGATTTAGATAGAAAATTCTTCTTGGAGTCCTAACAAGTTGAAGAGGAGAAGAACATGGCAGGAGGCCATCCCAGCACTACGATGAGCGGCTAAATTCCTAATAGGGTGTTAATGTAGCCCTTTCCAAGTAACAATGGTTTAATTGTATTTTAGTTTGGGATTTTCTCTATGCATGATGGTTGTATAACTGTGAGAATTGATTTTAATGTTTATATTCAATCGTTATGAATTTCTTATCTTGTATTAGAAAGTCTTTTATTTTGATTGAACTCAATCTTTCATATTTTCTGTGATTATGTGAATGATTGTTATACAACGGTTTTAATTGATATATGATCAAGAGGGTTAGATAAACCATGCTTAGGGAAGACAGATTGTACTACACCCTAGTTTAGTGTAATTTAGGTAGACAGTTCGTGCCAACCGAAGATGGGTTATACTATTCCATTGATTGTGTGTATCCTATTAAAGACGTAGCTAGTCCATGACTAGGGAAGACGGGTCGTACCGCATCTTAGTGGTTAGATGGACGGTCCATTCCAACCGAAGATGGATTATACTTATTTTTTAGAGGTAATTTCTTGACTACTCGAGTGAGACAAGCCCTATATCATGCATAGTATGAATTTTCCTTGTTAATTTATGATTGACCATTGTTATGCGGTGAGTAGTGAAATCAATCCTCTATTCTTTATCTCATCCCTACTATCTTTAAATTTATGTCTTTTACTTTTATATATTTATTTTTTTAAAAAAAAAATATCAAATCAAACATATTTTAAATTAAGTTATTTTTAATCTCAAAAAGCTTGATAACAACACATACGCAGTCCTTGAGGTTCGACACCCTCTCTATAGCCTTATCCTACAAGGATTCGTCCTATTGTGAGTGGTTATTTATTATTGATATATTTTGGTAAACAAAAGACCACATCAATTTTTGGAGCCATTGCTGGGGACTGCTTAACGGTTGCGTTATTAAGTTTCAAAGATTAAATCTAGCTTCATTATTTTCTATTTCTTTTTATTTTTACTCTTGATTTTCGTTTCTAATTTTGCTTTTAGTTTTTCTTTTCCTTTTCCCTCTCAGTTTTCCTTGCTGACCGCCATCATCATCTACAGCAGCTAAATTCCAGCATTCCTACAGACCGTTTGTGAGCTTTTATTCTGTTTTTATCTTTATTTTGTTTTGTTGTATGCTGGGTCGTCATTCTTTATCATTCCCTTTAATTTCTTGCGACCCCGACATTGAACGCACTCTTAGACAACTTAGATCCGAAAGGAACTCTAATTTGCTAGGTGGTGTTGATTTTTGAGTGCCACAACTACTCCGAGGAGAAAAAAAGTGACGATTTGAGGTCGAATCATTTTGAAGAGTGGGGGAATGATGAGAATCAATGATGAGCACCATGGTGGACCGAGTCTTAAAGATCCTGTTAGTATTATTGGCCTCATTCTGTTTGGACAAAATCACTTGTGTGTATAGATGCTGTTTTATCAGGGATTCCACTATTCAGAGTGATGTTAGAAGATTCTGCACTGCTTTCAAGACAGAAGTTTTTGGTTCCCTGCCAGCCATCCGGACAATCGTGCCATCCCGTCCGGACGCCCATCTAACCACTGTTCCATCCGTCTGGACGATGTGCCATACCGTCCTGATGCCAGTCAGACCAAGCATCATCTGTCCGAACGACGTGCATTTTCCGTCCGGACCTCTACTGTATCGAGAAGCTACTGTTCCAGCCTGTATCCGTCTGAACGTCTCAGCAGCCCGTCCGGACGCCTCTCAGTGATCGATCAGCTTCAGATTCCTTCCAAGTTCAGAATTAGGGAAGATTGATATACCCATCCGGACGATGTGGTTTCCCGTCCGAACGCACTCATACATAAGGCAAGAATCACAGTTCAAATATCACCGTCCGGACGTCAATCAGCCTTGGTCCGGACGCGCGTGCATCTAATATGGAAATTGCCGATTCGACTTCAACCGTCCGGACGCCTACCCCTCATGGTCCGGATGCGCGCATAGCAGATATGGAAATTGCGTGTTGAAGTTCAGCTGTTTGGACGCTCATCCCCCATGGTCTTGACGCGCGAAGCCTTATATGGAAATTACTTACAGTGGATGTGCGACCGTCCGGACGCGGCTCTTAAACAGAAAAGATTTTCAGCGAAATTCTCGAAAAATCTTGTCGCACTGTTGTCCGTCCGGACGGCCCAGGTTCACCGTCCGGACGGCGTCCGTACATATTTCAGCAATCGCCCATTCTACGCCTTAACCTATAAATAGAGGCCCCCTGGGCATTGAGAACTGCAAGAATTCGGTATTGAATTCCACAAGTGCTCAGAGACATTATTTTTCCTCTGAAGCCATTGCAAGTGTTTTGTTGCTGCGCTACATCTGAAGTCTATCTTAAGGGTCGACCTTAAGGTAAAGGATTTCATTTAAGACCCCTTCAGGTAGGAGACCTGGTTGGGAAGCGTTCGTGTTGGGTTACAAGTTAGAAAGCAAGGTACGACCACTGCATCGGGTATATGTGAGTGTTACTATCTTGTATCTAGCTTTGTCTTCTGAATAATGGATATCCTAGGTTTAGCTGCTTGGAGTGGTTTTTTTCTTAATCGAGTTTCCACTTCGTAACAAAAATCCTTGTGTCATTTATTTCCGCATAGTTATTTTTGTTGACACTTTGTGCACACACTTGCTATTTATTTTAGAAGTCAAATTTCAATTTTCAGATCCCTTGCAAGTTCCAGATGGGTTAATCACAAGGTCAAGACCTAAGAAGATCAAGGAAGCAATGCAAGGATTGGTGCAACCCACTTGGGCCGAGTTTGCAAAGTTATCGAGCAAGACCCCAACATTTAATATGGGCTTGAAAGAAGATGAACCAGCTTTAATGTATGTGATCCAAGCTACATAAGGATAATATTATTGATAAGGATAAGATTATGGTAGATAGGTTTAATAGTTGAGTTGGAATGAAATTCCCAACTTATTAGGATTAGATTATCTACTATATCCTAGTGGATTGATAAGGATCATATTAGAGTAAGAGGTGGAGCTGGAGCTGGAATATAATACCAACTCATTTGTATTAGATTAGGATTAGAATTTATTTGAATTTGAATTTGATTTCTAGATATTATCACTTTAGATTTTATCGATTTGTATTTCTATTTAAAGACCATTTGGGTCCTTGATGAAAACAGAATTTGATAATGAATAAAGTTTTCTTCATAGAGAATTTTCAGTTTTCCCTACTTGTTCTTTATTGAACTAAGGGTCCGTTTGGATTTGCGATTTCAAAAAGTGCGATTTAAAATAACGATTTTAAAATGTGCGATTTGAAAAAAGTGATTTTTAAAAACGCAGTTAAGCGTTTGGCAAAATTGCAGTTTAGCCTTTAAAATCGCGAATTTACCTTTAAAATCCTGCGTTTTCAAAAAAGCACCATCTTATCTGCGATTTGAAAAAGCAGGTTTTCTGCGTTTTCAAATCGCAATTTTTAAAAACGCAGTTCTCAAACGATCTATGTTCTGCAATTTGGTTTAAAATCGCACTTATTGTCTACGAAATCGCAATCCCAAACGCACCCTAAGAACTTATCAAAGGCATTTGCTTTGTGGCGTTCTCACCAATCTAGGTTCTTAAAACAAGAATTCAACGGGTCTAGATCTTCTTGACTTGATTCTTGGCTTTCTTGGGTAACTTTCAATTTGATTGTGGGTTCAAGGGAGATCAATCCCACGGGTTCACATCACAAACCCAGGAACTCCACTATCCAAAAACAAAGCTAGTTACAAGACACTCATACTCACATACCCTTATGCAGTAGTCATACCTTTAACTCTGACACGAAGCCTATCATGAACGCTTCCCAACCAGATCTCTTACCTGAAGGGGTTTTAGCTGGATTCCTTTACCTTAGGGCCGACCCCTAAGATAGACTTCACACGAACTGTTGAGCACACACGGGCAACGGCTTGAGAGCTAGCGGATTTTCGATTCTCCCTAAACACCCTCTCAAAGCTAAGAGAATTCAATACTGAATTCTGTACAATTTGACAAGCCTAAGGCCCTCTATTTATAGGCTTACAGAAAACCTAAATCTGCTGAGATTCAGACTCTGGCTATTGAGCGTCCAGACAGAAGTTAGCCCCTCCCGAACGGTCTTCTACGATTGCCTTTCAGAAACAGCGCAATTCTATCCTTATCAGGTCCACGTCCGAACGGCTTGGCCGAGCGTCCAGACGGTCTTCGCTATAACTCCTTTCTGCGTTTGAACGGAATACTGGAATATTCTAAAATGCTAGACAGCGTCCGGACATGTTGCCACGTCATCCAGACGACTTGCAGAGACTTCCCAAACAGTGTCGACTTCTGAAATCTAACTCCGTGTTGAATGATGATTGACCTAGTGTCCGGACAGTGTTGCTCTGTCGTCCGGACGTCTTCAACGTAATCTGCTAGACACTCCGAGGCGTCCGAACGCCTTCAAAGGCTCGTCCGGATGGTTGCACAGGAACCGGTTGATTTGGCTTGGAATATGCTAGGAATCTTCATGGACATCTTCTAGAAGCTTTTTATCAATGACAAGCTTTGATTTGAACAGTGTTTGAACAGTGTTTGAATACATGAAGATTCTGAATTGAGAACCGACCGTCCTGTTAATTTGCAACCATTGCATAAAGTGTTTTTTGTTATCCAGAATGTAGCTAACATAAAATACTAACAAAGAGCATCAAGCTTCATTGAACAGTGATGGCAGGTTCGTGCCAAGGGGAGAAAGGCATGGTAAAGGTTTCCGAAGAGATCCAATATGGAGAGATGGGACTGACAGAAACCTAGGAAATATCAAAATGAAGATACCGTCGTTCCAAGGGAAAAACGATCATGAAGCGTAATTGGAATGGGAGAAGAAGGTGGAGTTGATTTTTGAGTGCCACAACTACTCCGAGGAGAAAAAGGTAAAACTCACTATCATTGAATTTACTGACTATGCTATTATATGGTGGGATCAACTTGTCATGAATAGGAGGAAAAATCATGAGAGGCTTATTTTTGACGTGGAAGAAAACGAAGGCGATGAGGAGCGGTTTGTCCATAGTCACTACTATAGGGACTTTTATCAGAAATTACAAAGTCTTACTCAAGGCTATAGAAGCATGGATAACTACTACAAGGAGATGGAGATCGCCATGATTTGGGCTAATATAGAGGAGGATAAAGAAGCAACCATGGCAAGGTTTTTGAATGGGCTGAACTGGGACATTGCCAATGTGGTAGAGTTGCAACACTATATGGAGTTGGAGGACATGGTGCACATGGCAATAAAGTTGGAACGGCAACTTAAAAGGAAAGGAACTTGGTCATTTCAAAATTCAGGCTCCTCTTCTTCATGGAGGTCAAATTGGAGGAAGGACGAAGGCGATGTTTTAAAGTCCAAAACCGAACCACAAAAAATGAGAGATGAAGTTTCCAGTGTCAACAAAGGTAAAACTGAATCCCAAACTCGTAATCGTGATATTAAGTGTTTTCATTGTTTGGGAGTAGGTCACATAGCTTCACAATGCCTAAATAAGAGGACCATGATCGCACATGTTGATGGAGAGGTGGAAACCGAAAGCGAGGGCGATGATGACCAAATGCCACCGCCTGAGGACGCTTGTGACGATAATGTGGCGTATCTAGTGGAGGGTGAGTCGCTTGTGGCTAGGCGTGCTTTCAGTGCCCAAGTCAAAGAAGATGATGTGGAACAACAAAGAGAGAACATTTTTCATACTAGACGTGATGCAAACCAAGGAGCTGGACATGTTGATCATACACATGGGAATGGAGCTGAAGTTGCACAAGACCCTTTGTCACTTCCTAGTGGCCCAATTACAAGACTTAGAGCCAAACGTTTCAAGGAAGCACTAAATGGGCTAATCCAAGAGAATTGGGCTGACTCTAAAAATACCAAAATGGGCTCAAATAATAATCAAGGCTTAGTCCATGTCATCAAAACAATTGAAGAGGCTAATTAGCATGCAAAAACGTGACCAACATGGTTTGACCATTAAAGAGTGTGAACTTGTTGAGTTTCAAGGATATTAAATAAAGGGATGAACTTGGTCTAGGCTGGTTATGTTAAATACATTGAACTTAGTCATTTAGTTATTTTGTTGGGACTTGTTTATGTTGTTGTTTGTGTTGCTTTTAAAGCTGTAGTTATGATTTTTCCTATTCTTGGAGGGTTGTTCCAAGTATATAGATGGGCATTACGAATTTTGTAAGGCAGATATTGTTTTCAGAAAATTATCATTATTGTGAGGTCTTGTGTTCCTCTTTGTTCTTGAAAGAAGAACTCTTTGAACTTATCAAGTTAATCTTGTGGCGTTCAAACAACCAAACTTATCACCTTGATTCTTGAGAGATTCTTAGGTTTCTTGGTGTGGCGTTTCAATCCTTCGTAGTCTTGGTTTCTCATCTAGTTAGGTGACGGGTCAAGCCTCAACAAATCTTGTCTACACGATCTTAGGGTTTCAAACCATCATTGTTATCAGGTTTCATCACAATTGTTGGCGGAGTTCATATCAAGATGCCACATCGACAACAAGGTATGTAGTATGATCATTGATGGGGGAAGTTGTATTAATGTGGCTAGCACTACTTTAGTTGAAAAACTGAATTTACCTACCTTGAAACACCCTAGACCGTATAAGTTACAATGGTTGAATGATTGTTGGGAGGTTAAGGTAATTAAGCAAGTGCTAATTTCTTTTTCAATTGGGAAGTACAAAGATGAAGTATTTTGTGATGTTGTTCTAATGCAAGCGGGTAACATATTATTGGGTAGGCCATGGCAATTTGACAGGAAGGCCACACATGACGGGCTTAAGAATAGTCATTCTTTTGTAAAAGACCATAAAACCGTTACTCTTGTACCGTTGACTCCAAGACAAGTGTATGAAGATCAAATGAAATTGAAAAGAGAGAATAAGTTGAAAAAAATTTGTGAGGCCGAGAGTTCAAAAAAAGACGATGAAAAAGAGAGTGAAAGGAAAAAAGAGAGTGAAAGGGAAAAGAAGAGTGAAAAGAAAAATGAGAGTGAAAAGAAAGAGAGTGAAGAAAATGAGAGAAAAACAAAAAACAAGTGAGTTTTTATGCTAAGGTGAGTGATGTCAATAGTGCTTTTTATACAAACCTGCCTATGTTTGTATTCTTGTACAAAGAGGCATGTTTTAATACTAATGAACTGGTCGAATCTTTGCCTAGTGTTGTTGTATCTTTGTTACAGGAATATGAGGACGTGTTTCATAACAAAGAGACAGTGCCTAGTAGATTGCCACCTATTAGAAGAATAGCATCAAATTGATTTTGTGCCAGGTGCATCAATTCCTAACCGACCAGCCTATAGGAGTAATTCAGAGGAGACAAAGGAACTTCAAAGGCAAGTTGAAGAGTTGATGGCCAAAGTACACATGAGGGAGAGCATGAGTTCATGTGCGGTACCGGTACTACTTGTGCCTAAGTGATGTGAACCCCGTCAAGAATAACGAGACCCAACAACGAAAGGGAACCCAAGATCGTTCTATGAACAGATTCGAATGGAAGACCTCGACCCGTTGTTTATGACAAACAAGAACCTCGGTATAAGGAAGACGCCACAAACGGTGGTGGAAACTCCGTTTGATAAGTTGAGATGAACACCACGGGAAATCCCGATAAGTTCGAGTAGTTCTTCAAAGAACCAAAGAGAATAAAGCTCACAAGTTTTATGAATAATCAATGTCTCCCTTTTTCTTTACAACCACATGCTTAAATAGGCTTTACAAAAGACTAGCAAGCTCTTTATCCCTACGCAATCTCTTGCGGTCCAAGCAATTATTTGGGCAACAACCCCATCATGGAAAACTTAGAAATATCAAATCAAAATATACTTAAATATCTAACTTAAATAAAGCATGAAATCGTTCTAAATATGGTACTCTTCATATTTCCATGCCGGTTCACCATCAATTATCTTTGTGGTCCAACATATTTCCATGTCAGTCCACCATCAATTTATTCCGCATCAATTTGGTTTAGATTTCCTACGATTCTTGCCAATTCTTAGCCTTGACCAGATCCTTCTAGAATTTGAATCAAGGTGATGATTCTTTGTTGCCCACGTGGATCATGCTCAATGGGCCTCCACGAATTTTCTTGAGCCCATAACTCTTGGATGAGTCCGTTGAGCATATCATTGAACTTCTTTGCTCGTGCTCTCGTAACCGGCCCAATTGGTACTTGAACAAGATCCTTCGAAGCGGTGCCTTGATCTCCATCACTAAGAAGGATGGAACTTGGAGAATTTGTGTTGATTGTAGGGCGATCAACAATATTACGGTAAAGTATAGACATCCCATTCCTAGGCTAGATGACAAGTTGGATGAATTGTATGGGTCATTTATTTTCACAAAAATTGATTTGAAAAGTGGGATGAAAGAAGGTGATGAATGGAAAACTGCCTTTAAAACTAAATATGGATTGTATGAGTGGTTGGTAATGCCTTTTGGTCTAACTAATGCACCAAGTGCATTCATGAGGTTAATGAATCATGCATTGAGGGCATTTATAGGCAGATTTGTTGTGGTCTATTTTGATGATATCTTAGTGTATAGCAAGAGCTTAGATGAGCATATTAATCATTTGCATTGTGTGCTTGATGTTTTGAGAAAAGAAAAACTATATGCATTGGTAAAGAAATGTTCCTATTGCTTGGACAAAGTTGTGTTCTTAGTTATGTTGTTAGTGCGAAAGGAACTGCAATGGATGAGAAAAAGGTAAAGGCTATCAAGGAATAGCCCATACCTAAGTCAATCACGGAGGTAAGAAGTTTTCAATGTTTTGGCTAGTTTTTATCGGCGATGTTAGTATTTTGGCCTCATTCTGTGTTTGGACAAAATCACTTTAGTGTGAAGATGCTGTAAACAGGGATTCCACTATTCAGAGTCTGCAAGTCAAAAGAATTCAAGTTCCTTGTCAGCCGTCCGGACGATCGAGCCATCCCGTCCGGACGCCTATCTGTCCACTATTCCATCCGTCCGAACGACGTGTCATCCTGTCTGGATGCCAGACAGACCAGCATCATCTGTCCAGATGAAGTGTTCATTCCGTTCGGACCCCATACTGTATCGAGAAGTTTCTGTGCCAGCTTGCATCCGTCCGGAAGTTTCAGCAGCACGTCCGGACGCCTCCCAATACTCGATCAGTTTCTGATTTCTTTCCAAGTTCCAAGAAAGGGAAGATCAAATCAACCGTCCTGACAATGTGGAATCCCGTCCGGACGCGCGTCTCCTAAGGCAAGAATCGCAATTCAAATATAACCGTCCGGACGTCTGACAGCTATGGTCTGGACACGCATGCATCAAAGAAGGAAATTGCCGATTCGACTTCAACCGTCCGGACGACTGCCTATCATGGTCCAGACGCGCGCATTGCAGATATGGAAATTGCGTGTTGAAGAATAGCCGTCCGGACGCTCATCCCCCATGGTCTGGACGCTCGAAAGCCTTATAAGGAAATTACTTGCAACGGACGTGCGACCGTCCGGACGGGATGGCACGTCCGGACGATGTGCCATCCCGTCTGGACGAGGCCCTTAAACAGGAAAGATTTTCCTGCAAAATTTTTGGAAAATCTTGTCGCACAGTTGTCTGTCCGGACGACCTATGTCCACCGTCCGGAAGGCGCCCAGGTATAGTTTGCCTGACGCTCATTTGAGCCCCCAGCCTATAAATAAAAGCCCCTGGGCACTGAGAACTGCAAGAATTCGGTGTGAATTCCATTAGAGCTCAGAGAAGTCATCAATCCCTCTGAAGCCGTTTTACAAGTGTGCTGTGCTATAAACCTAAGTCTATCTTAGAGGTCGGCTCTAAGGTAAGGAGTTCCATTGAAGACCCCTTCAGGTAGGAGAACCTGCTTGGGAAGTGTTCGTGTTGGGTTACACGTCAGAGATCAAGGTACGACCACTGCATCGGTACATGTGAGCGTTACTGTCTTGTATCTAGTTATGTCTTCTGAATAGTGGAATTCCTGGGTTTGGCTGCCCCAGAGTGGTTTTTCTCTTAACTGAGTTTCCACTTCGTCAACAAAAATCTATGTGTCATTTACTTTCCGCTGTGCTTTAATTTTTGTTGACAACTATGCACACACTTTATTTTTAGAAGTCAATATCGTTTTTCAATTGGTATCAGAGCGGGTACACTCTGTTTAGGATTTATTTCCTGAGTGTGATCATCATCTCTTTGTGACTTCTATTTTTTTATTACACATTTTATCATGAATTCTTCTCAGTTATCTAATGAGGATTCTGATATTAAGCTCTCTAAGGTTTTTAATAAATTGAAGAATGCTCAACATTCTAAAATTTCACATAAAGAGCTTAAAAAGGTGAAGTAAGAAAAAGAGTCATTAATTATGCAATTGTCTGAATCACTTGCTTTGATTGACTCTTTGAGATCTGAAAATACCATGATGTTTAACATTATTGATTCACTTGAGAATAAATTAAAGGAATCTGAAAATCTCTTGGAAAATTCTCAAGTAATAATTTGAAAAGCATGTTGTGTATTCATTCAGATATTTCGAACAAGCCTGGTTTAATTGTTGATGATTTGAGTGCTTCTACTTCACATATTTCTCACTTTGAATTAGATCCTGTTGATATTAAGCCTGTGATAGTAGATGCAGCTTGTTCAGAAAATTCATGCTTGAATAATTGTGTGAAGCCTACTCCAAGGATTCGGGAACACAAGGTAAGTTTGTTCCTATGTGTCATCATTGTGGGAAGGTTGGTCATATCAGACCAAAGTGTTATCTGTTAAAATCCCACAGACCTTGGAAGAAGCAGGAGGATTCCAAACAGGGCGTTATTAAGAAAACCTCTTCAGATAAATATGTCCCGCCCCATAGGAGGCATATATCTAAAAGAGGTAAGGACTTTATTGTTTGTGAAAATGCTAATCTTAAATTTGCAGAGCCCTTCAAGAAGCATTTCAGCAAACGAAGTCAGCCTACCTGCTATCATTGTGGTGTCTCTGGACATATCAGGCCACACTGTCCTCAGATCCGACATCAGCAGCCTCGGATCAAGAAAACAGAGCAAAAGACATGTAAGTCTAGCTTTAAACTTTCTAAGCCTCATTATGTTTTTCGGCAACAACGGCATTATCCTCAAAGGGATTCTCCCTCATGCTATCATTGTGGTAAGTATGGCCACATCAAAGCAGAATGCCTCAAAGTGAAGCCTCACAAGCCCAAGAAGAATTAGACCAATGAAGGGCTTGTCAACATGATGAAGAATGTCCTAGTCAAACTAATCAATTGGAACATGGCTCACACCCCTGCCTCACAGGTAAAGAAGGTATGGGTAAGGAAGGATAAGACAATTCACCCCTTAAGGGGGAGTGGACTCACCTAGTAGGTGAGGTCTCCCATGCCTAGGATTTTGGTTCCTAAATCCTAGTGCATGTCAGGTATGTTTGCATTGCATTGTCTATCTTGTCATATCTTATTCATGCCTTGCATTCTGTTTGAGGAACTGTTTATTTTATCCCCATATTTTCTCTTGTTATCTTGAGAAGCTTCTGCAGATATATCTTTGGGGATGACAATTAAAAGCACGTCGGGCGGCTGCTTTTCTGTCTTGGTATTTCTAAACCTCTCTCCATGAGGACAGGTTTGGTTTTACCTTACATGCTGGGATTAGATGTCATTTCCTTTTCCATAAGCATGTCTTTGTTGTTTTCTTTCTGTCTCATTTTTCAACAAAAATAAAAATAAAAATTTGGGGAGAAGATGCAGAACTTTATTTCTTTCTTTTGATAGCTTCTCAGATATTGCATGTGTTTTTGCCTGATAACTCAGTTCATTGTGCATTTATTAAATATGCTTATATATGATTGAGAGTTTATGCATGATATTTGCTAAGTTTTCCTGTTGCATCTTGATGATAGATAGTTACTTTCCTCATGCAATGAAAATGTGCACTTTCTAAAACTCCCCTAAGGTACATCTTTTCCTTCTCTGACTTTTTTTGTTTCTAGAAATTCTGGATAAGAAAAGAGGTTTTCGATAAGATGGCCAAATTGACCAAATGCTAGTTGAACCCAGAACCTAAAAATTCTAGCATTCTCTCTAGGTTGCAGCATCAAAAGAATCAAGCAGTTACCTTTATGAATTCTGCGCGATATATGTATATTTTCTGCTTATGTGCTAAAATATGCCTTGCCCTTCATGTGCAAGTAAAATTTTACCTTGTCCTTCATGGTACAAGTAAAACAATTAGATGCTGCATCTTAGGAGGAGTGTATCAGATGAGGGTGGCTAGGCCCTAGTAAGATAAGGTTTGACTTTTGGCTGATTTTTCATTGATTTTCTCTCTTGTTTGGAAAATCTGGTTGCTTTTTGTCATATCAGTTGAATTCATACCTTTTGGGAAAAGTCTTCTGATGGAAACCAAGGAGCTGGACATGCTGATCATACACATGGGAATGGGGCTGAAGTTGTGCAAGACCCTTTGTCACTTCCTAGTGGCCCAATTACAAGACTTAGAGCCAAACGTTTCAAGGAAGCACTAAATGGGCTAATCCAAGAGAATTGGGCTGATTCTAAAAAGACCAAGATGGGCTCAAATAATAATCAAGGCTTAGTCCATGTCATCAAAGCAGTTGAAGAGGATAATTAGCATGCAAAAACGTGACCAGCTTGGTTTGACCATTAAAGGGTGTGAACTCGTTGAGTTTCAAGGATATTAAATAGGGGAATGAACTTGGTCTTGGCTGGTTATGAATTTAGTCATTTAGTTATTTTGGTTGCCTCTAGAAGTCCAAAGAGACCTAAAAATATTGGGACTTGTTTATGTTGGCACTTGTGTTGCTTTTAAAGCTATAATTAAGACTTTTCCTATTCTTGGAGGGTTGTTCCAAGTATATATATGGGCATAACGAATTTTGTAAGGGATATAGAATTTTGTTTTCAGAAAATTATTATTGTGAGGTCTTGTGTTCCTCTTTGTTCTTGAAAGAACTTTTTGAGCTTATCAAGTTAATCTTGTGGCGTTCAAACAACCAAACTTATCACCTTGATTCTTGAAGAGATTCAGATTCTTGGTGTGGCGTTTCAATCCTTCGTAGTCTTGGTTTCTCATCTAGTTAGGTGACGGGTCAAGCCTCAACAATTCTTGTCTACACGATCTTGGGGTTTCAAAACATCATTGCTATCGGGTTTCATCACATTTGTTGGTGGAGTTCATATCATTTTGGTATCAGAGCCTTGGTTCTAAGGCAAGTTTGACTATCTTTTATTATTGTTTCTATTTTTTTTTAATCTCCTGTTCCCTGCTGTGAAAAAAAAAAAAAAAAAAAAAAAAAAAAAAAAAAAAAAAGAAAAGAAAAGAAAAGAAAAAGTACTCGATTCCAGTAAGAAAATTTCTTACTTTCTATCTTGTTTCTCACCTTATTCAAGTTCTTGACCTTTCTGAGTAAGAAAATTTCTTCCTTTCTATCTTGTTTCTCACATTATTCAAGTTCTTGACCTTTTTGATGAGTTTTGGTTATTTCTCAATTGCTGCAGGATTATTTTGAATTAGTTTCTTGAAGTTCGATTAAGAACTAAGAAGACACAAAAGAGTGGAAAAAGGCAAGAGTGTGTGAGACCAAAAGAGGGTAAAAGCCGTTTAGAGTGAAAACACGAGTGTAAGTGTATTAATTCTTGAGTGAAACACGTGAGGGAGTGCTTGTGAGGATTCTAACCTTGTTTTGCAGATTCTAAACATGTCCAATAATCAAGAAGAAGACACAACCGAAGAATTTCGACAACCCGCAGCTTCGAACCTCCAAATGCAAGCGTTGTTAGGGGAGATGAGGCGTATGTTGAGGGCTGAATTAGAACCTATTCACGAGAGGTTGGACAGGGTAGAAGCAGAAACTCCTAGGGGACAGCAACAAGACAATCCCAATAGGCAACAAGGTGGGCGTGTTCCGTGGCGGAATGTTGAGGAAGAGGCGGAGTTGGAGGAATTTGATGAGCCATATTTGAACCGAGGCAGGTTTGAGCGTGGGTATGGGAATAGAGAAGCTAGGATGGGTAGGCCTAGGAGGGATAATGATTTAGGAAACATAAAGATTAAAATCCCGTCTTTTCAAGGTAAAAATGATCCTGAAGCTTATTTGGAGTGGGAAACTAAAATGGAGATGGTGTTTGATTGTCACAACTACTCGGAGATAAAGAAGGTTAAGTTGGCTGCAATTGAATTCACAGATTATGCCATTGTTTGGTGGGATCAATTACTGATTAATAGGAGGAGAAATAGAGAGCCACCCGTGGACACTTGGGAGGAGATGAAAATGCTTATGAGGAGGCGTTTTGTACCCAACCATTATTATAGGGGATTGTATCAAAAGTTGCAGAGGTTAACTCAAGGTTCCAAGAGTGTGGATGAGTATTACAAGGAGATGGAGGTAGCAATGATCCGGGCTAATGTAGAAGAGGACCGAGAAGCCACCATGGCTAGGTTTTTGCACGGTTTAAATCGTGAGATTGCAGATATAGTCGAGTTGCAGCACTATGTTGAGTTAACAGATATGGTGCATCAAGCCATAAAAGTGGAGGAACAATTCAAACGAAAGGGATTGGCTAGGAGGGGACAACCTATGGCTACCACCAGCCCATGGAAGACAGCTCCAAAAAGGGACGAGCAGCTTCAAAATAAGCAAAAATTTGAACCCTCTAAGAATGCCAAACCAACAACCACCACTACTTCAGGTAACACCGAGGCTTCTATTTCTAAAACACGTGATATTAAGTGTTTTAAATGTCAGGGGCGGGGACACATAGCCAGCCAGTGTGTAAACAAAAGGGTGATGGTGATAAACGCCCAAGGAGAGCTTGAGTCGGAGAATGAGGAAGAAGTAGATGATGATGACATGCCACCTTTGGAGGATGCCGATGATGAGCAAAATGCTGTGGTTGGAGATTTATTGGTAGCAAGGCGAGTTCTCAATGTGCAAGTTAAGGAGGAAGAAAGTAACCAAAGGGAAAACTTGTTTCATACTCGGTGCTTTGTAAATAACAAAGTTTGCAGCGTCATTATTGATGGTGGGAGTTGCACAAACGTAGCCAGCACTTATTTGGTGGAGAAATTGGCCTTAACCACCTTGAAACATCCTCACCCTTACCGGCTTCAGTGGCTGAATGAATGTGGCGAAATCAAGGTGACAAGGCAAGTGTTGGTGGCATTATCCATTGGCAAATATGAGGATGAGGTGCTTTGTGATGTGGTTCCTATGCATGCATGCCATTTATTGTTGGGAAGACCATGGCAGTATGATCGGAGGGTTACGCATGATGGATTCACAAATAGGTATTCTTTCACTCTTAAAAGGCAACCCATTACTCTTGTGCCATTAACTCCAAAACAGGTCATGGAGGACCAACTAAAGTTACAAAGATCAAATGAAAAGAAAAAAGAAAAAGAAAGGAAGGCCGAAAGTGGAAAAAAAGAGTTGAAAAAAAAAGAAAGAGAGAAAAACATTGATCAGAGTGAAAAAGAAAGAGAGAGGATTTCGGCCATAGTGAGAGCAAGAGAGGAAAAATTCAGTTACATTGCAAAAAAAAGTGAGATCAAGAGAGCATTATTTTCACACCAGCCCCTTATTGTACTCATGTACAAGGAGGCTCTTTTATGTACTAATGATCTCGTCGGTACTTTGCCGAGCAATATTGTTTCTCTTTTGCAGAAGTTTGAAGATGTCTTTCCCGAAGAGGTACCTAGTGGCTTACCTCCAATCCGAGGGATTGAACATCAAATTGATTTCATACCCGGTGCATCAATTCCTAACCAACCTGCTTATAGGAGCAATCCTGAGGAGACCAAGGAACTTCAGAGGCAAGTAGGTGAATTATTGGAGAAGGGGTATGTGCGTGAAAGCATGAGTCCTTGTGCGGTCCCGGTGCTATTAGTTCCTAAGAAGGATGGAACATGGAGAATGTGTGTTGACTGCCGGGCCATCAACAACATAACGGTAAAGTATCGTCATCCTATTCCTAGGTTAGATGATATGCTGGATGAATTGCATGGTTCTTGTGTCTTTACAAAAATTGATCTTAAGAGTGGATATCATCAAATTAGGATGAAGGAAGGTGATGAATGGAAAACTGCTTTTAAAACTAAATATGGTTTGTATGAATGGTTAGTGATGCCTTTCGGCTTAACTAATGCGCCAAGCACATTTATGCGTTTGATGAACCATGTTTTGCGTGCATTTATTGGCAGATTTGTAGTTGTGTATTTTGATGATATCCTAATTTATAGCAAAAACTTGGAAGAACATGTGATGCATTTAAAATCTGTTTTGGAAATCTTGAGGAAAGAAAAGTTGTTTGCTAATCTCAAGAAGTGCACCTTTTGCACGAATAAGCTTGTGTTTCTTGGTTTTGTTGTTAGTAAGAGAGGAATTGGGGTGGACGAGGAAAAGGTGAAGGCAATCCAAGAGTGGCCAACGCCTACAACAATCAGCCAAGTGAGGAGTTTCCACGGCTTAGCTAGCTTCTATAGACGGTTTGTGCGTGATTTTAGTAGCTTAGCCGCCCCTCTTACTGAAGTCATCAAGAAAAATGTGCCGTTTAAGTGGGGAAAAGAACAAGAAAATGCATTTAATCTGATCAAAGAAAAGTTAACTAATACACCTTTGCTTGTTTTACCTAACTTTGCTAAAACTTTTGAAATTGAGTGTGATGCTTCAGGAATAGGTATTGGAGCTGTTTTGATGCAAGGTGGTCATCCAGTTGCTTATTTCAGTGAAAAGTTGAGTGGGGCAGCCCTAAATTACCCCACTTATGATAAGGAAATGTATGCCTTGGTAAGGGCTTTGGAAAATTGGCAGCACTATCTATGGCCAAAGGAATTTGTGATTCACACAGATCATGAATCTTTGAAGCATTTGAAAGGACAGCAAAGGTTGAACAAACGCCATGCCAAGTGGGTGGAATTCATTGAAACATTTCCTTATGTGATCAGATACAAGCAAGGTAAGGAAAATGTGGTGGCTGATGCATTGTCCCGAAGGTATGCTTTACTTTCCATTTTAGATACAAAATTGCTTGGCTTTGAATATATTAAGGATTTGTATGCACAAGATTCTGATTTTGCTGATGTGTTCAATGCATGTGAAAAAGTGGCGTTTGATAAGTTTTATAGGCAAGATGGATTTTTGTTTCGGGAAAATAAACTGTGTGTGCCTATGTGTTCTTTGCGTGAATTGCTTGTGAGAGAAGCTCATGGTGGTGGTTTGATGGGTCATTTTGGTGTAGCTAAGACTTTAGGAATTTTGCATGATCATTTTTTTTGGCCTCATATGAAACGTGATGTGGAAAGAATCTGTGAGAAGTGTATCACGTGTAAACATGCTAAGTCTAAGTTGAAACCCCATGGTTTGTACACCCCTTTGCCAATACCTAGTGAACCTTGGACTGATATTTCTATGGATTTTGTTTTAGGTTTACCTAGGACTAAGAGGGGGAGAGATTCAATTTTTGTGGTGGTAGATAGATTTTCCAAGATGGCACACTTCATTGCTTGTCATAAAACTGATGATGCATCACATATAGCTGATTTGTTCTTCAAAGAAATTGTTAAGTTACATGGCATGCCTAGGACCATTGTTTCTGATAGGGATGCAAAGTTTTTGAGTTACTTTTGGAAGACTTTGTGGGGAAAGTTGGGAACCAAATTGTTGTTTTCTACTGCTTGTCATCCACAAACGGATGGTCAAACTGAAGTAGTAAATAGAACTTTGTCTTCTTTGTTGCGTGCTATCATTAAAAAGAATTTGAAAACATGGGAAGATTGTTTGCCACATGTTGAATTTGCTTACAATAGAAGTATACATTCTGCAACTAAGTTTTCACCATTTGAAATTGTTTATGGCTTTAACCCATTGTCACCTTTGGATTTAACTCCTTTACCTTTGAGTGAACGTGTGAACTTAGATGGCAAAAAGAAGGCAGAATTTGTAAAGATGATTCATGAAAAGGCACGGCTGAACATTGAAAGGAGGACTCAACAATATGTCCATCAAGCCAACAAGGGACGCAAGAAGGTAGTATTTGAACCAGGAGATTGGGTTTGGTTACACTTAAGGAAGGAACGTTTTCCAGAGAAACGGCGTTCAAAACTCCTACCTCGGGGTGACGGACCATTCCAAGTAGTGGAGCGCATCAATGATAATGCCTACAACCTTGACTTACCGAGTGAGTATGGTGTTAGTGCAAGCTTTAATGTTGCTGATTTGTCTCCATTTGATGTAGGTGATGATTTGAGGACAAATCCTTCTCAAGAGGGGGAGAATGATGGAAACCAAGGAGCTGGACATGCTGATCATACACATGGGAATGGGGCTGAAGTTGTGCAAGACCCTTTGTCACTTCCTAGTGGCCCAATTACAAGACTTAGAGCCAAACGTTTCAAGGAAGCACTAAATGGGCTAATCCAAGAGAATTGGGCTGATTCTAAAAAGACCAAGATGGGCTCAAATAATAATCAAGGCTTAGTCCATGTCATCAAAGCAGTTGAAGAGGATAATTAGCATGCAAAAACGTGACCAGCTTGGTTTGACCATTAAAGGGTGTGAACTCGTTGAGTTTCAAAGATATTAAATAGGGGAATGAACTTGGTCTTGGCTGGTTATGAATTTAGTCATTTAGTTATTTTGGTTGCCTCTAGAAGTCCAAAGAGACCTAAAAATATTGGGACTTGTTTATGTTGGCACTTGTGTTGCTTTTAAAGCTATAATTAAGACTTTTCCTATTCTTGGAGGGTTGTTCCAAGTATATATATGGGCATAACGAATTTTGTAAGGGATATAGAATTTTGTTTTCAGAAAATTATTATTGTGAGGTCTTGTGTTCCTCTTTGTTCTTGAAAGAACTTTTTGAGCTTATCAAGTTAATCTTGTGGCGTTCAAACAACCAAACTTATCACCTTGATTCTTGAAGAGATTCAGATTCTTGGTGTGGCGTTTCAATCCTTCGTAGTCTTGGTTTCTCATCTAGTTAGGTGACGGGTCAAGCCTCAACAATTCTTGTCTACACGATCTTGGGGTTTCAAAACATCATTGCTATCGGGTTTCATCACATTTGTTGGTGGAGTTCATATCATCTTCACACACACACACACACACACGCATTGCATGAGTTGAGTAATCTATTTAAAATTTCTATCTGCAGGGAAATTTGTGCTTATTGAATACTTAACTCTCATTTATATCTTTGCATATTTTTGCAATGCTATTTGACTGTTTTATCAGTTGAGTATACATGCGTGTTCTGAAGCTAACTTTTAAGAAAAATATTTTTCTACAAATTTTTCTCCAGTTTCAAATTTTCAGTGTGAAGCGTCCAGATGGACCTACTCCTACATCCGGACGAGCGCAGTCTTGCCATATGTTGATCTAGCAGTTGTCATCCGGATGGTTAAGTAACACATCCGGACAAGATCTCTACAGGTTTAAGACTTGCGTCTCTTTTTCTGCCATACACACATCTTTTCATTTTTATTGATTTATCATGGCATGTTGTGTGTTTTTCTTGTGGATTTCTCCCGAGATTTTGGCATTCTTTGCACATCTCTTCTCATCCCATGATCTTCATTGTGTTTTCCATTATTCTTTTAAGTTTTTGTGCTTTTAGAATATTGGAATATTTGTTGGGATATTTTATTATATCTATGTGCATGGAAATTTTATTCTGTCTATGTGTTGGGTGGATATTGTTATATCTGTGCTATTTGGATTGCTATATTTGCTTGTATAATTCATGCGCATCCAAATTGCAAGTTGTCATAATACCACATTCTTTTTGGAACTAACAAGAACTAATATTTCCTTGTTGTGTTATGTTTGGATAGATTTCTGTTAAATCCTTTCAGGAATACGTTTGTCCAGCAACTCTCAGCTCAATATATGACAGATGGATCCTTTGGAAAACTGACAGTGGTTGAAGTCGGATGTTCAAAATTTCCAAAGGTCTTGGGTTTTGAGATGAGCTTTTTCCCCAGCTCATGCAAAGCTTTCTTTAGCATTCCCTTAGATCTGCATCAGTCAGAGGTTCAGTGGTGAATCTCCTCAGTTATCTTGCAGACTAGTTGCTAAGAGGATGTCAATCTGCGGATAACCAAGTTCAGGCTTTGCAAAATCAAGAGATTGAAGATCTTTTAGTCCATGGTTCCCGGATTCCCGAGCTAGAAGCAGAAGTGGTACAAATCCAGCCTTTTATATGGATTTCTCTCTGTTACTTGCATTCAGTGGATCAGCAAGATTTGATACTTGGAGGATTTATGTTCCTCTCTTTTGGGCCACTTGCAGACTTTTCTCTTTTTTCCTATTGTTTTGGATTTTAGAAAGTTTTTGTCTGTGGATTTATGGGTTTGTTTGCCAAGTGACATTACAGAACAAACTGTACAGAGTAGTGGGTTGTTAATTTTGAAATGAGTAAAAAGTAATGATGTGATATAAAGTAAAAAGAATTTATATAGAAAAGTGAAAAAAATTTGTATTGTAGTGAATTTTTTTTATTTGAATAGTAATAAAAAATTATTAATGTGATATAAAAAGTGAAAAAAGTGGGAATGTTTTGATGTTGATTGGTATTAGAAAATGTGAAAAAGAAAAAAAAATTAAAAATTAAAAAATTAAAAAATTAAAAAATTAA